>NC_079490.1:179547927-179867472 GCF_020520425.1 Spinacia oleracea
AAATACAATACAAAGACAATGACTGAAAATTATAAATAGTGATGAATTCATACACACTTTGTTACAAGGAAGACTAAGAATCAGTAGCTGCATATTTCTATTTATATCTTTGTTTTAGCTGGCCCTCTCGTGAAAGTAACTCCCGCCTACTCAATTATGCACAAGAAAACAGGAACATGTCTTGGCCTTGAACAAATAGTGATGTATGAGATTCATGCCAGCTCTATGAGTTGTCTCTCAAAGAAAGTTCTTAGTCACAACCCTTAAGAGGCTTATAAAGTAAGTTTGTCCAAGAGTTAGAAGCCCTGCTATTGAACTATTGATGTCCCTAAAACCTCCATAATGTGATGAAACACATGTTTGCCTACCCTTTCCTCTACAACTTTAGTATTAGTACCTTGTGATGTGCTACAACTACAAGGGTTTCCATCTTAACAATGGATAAATTGCACAAAAAATTTACCATTAATAAATCTCCTCTGTATGAAGCTAATATGATCATAATAATTAACTCTATCAACCAAAACCTCTAAACCAAAACCTCTAACTTCCTCTTTAACAACACATTTTCAGAACTAATAGTTGATAGACAATGAATTCAGTAAAGGACATACATGTTCAATAGGTCAGTTATAAATCATGGACATCATCCCTCTCTTATCCTTGGCGATGAAATACATTCCATGTGCAATAATTTTGACATACCAGTCCTACAGTTGGAGTATATATAATAGGAGCGAAGTCTTTGATATTATCAATAAGGACCTCAAAGCAATGACCAAATGGACAAAGGTAACTAACGTCTCATTCCTGTTATGTAGTCTGTTCAACATCTTCTATTTTGCCAAACATATAACACCCTCTTGCTGCCCCTGTATTTTTCTCTCCAATAATCAATATGAATCCATTGTAATCATCAACAATAGAAATTAACACCTCAGGTACCTAACATAATAAAAAAAATTGATTTTTTACGCGGAAAAAAACATGATAAATGAAATAAAAATGTTGAAACAACATTTAAGAATGAATATGAAAATTTGATGAAATTTATTCAATTCAAATTAGAACGTGAAACTTATAAGTTCTAAAAACAAAGAAGGAAATGAGGGGAATGCACGTAATTACACTATTGGGTGAATAGTAATCAAAGTATGAAGCTTTATAAGTGTTAGGATTTTTAGGAAAACGACTATTGTCACTAGCTTTCATTATTAACTACTCTTATAAGAATGCGATACGTGCAAAAATAAAAATTAATGCCAATTGTGTTATAAAATCTAATAACCTTAAATAACGGGGTGAGAAAAATTGTTCACAAAGTTCCTCTAAAAAATTTTTCCACCGTTGATCTCTCTATAGAAAACTCTTAAATTTTGCAAGAATGTAATACCAAAGTTAAGAAAATAATTAATAATATAAAGTAGTGTGTCACTTGATTTTTGCACTACTATATGATCATGTCCTGAATCCTTACTTTGGTAAATGTGGAATCAATCATATAGTAGGATAATAGAGCAACATATAGAAATAACGTTAATTAGTGAAGCTTATTAATTATATAGAAGATTAGACGTTACCTATAATCTAGCATACAATTACGCAATTAGCTTTCTATATAATTTGACGGTGGTCGAACTCTTGAATTCAAGGAAATAATACTTTTTATTTTCCTCTTTCATGCATTAATATTTTCCACAAAAAGCTATTTACGTAATTTCCTCTTTCATTCAATAACACGAGTATGATACGCGAGTTAGTGAGAATCAATAAGCCTATGGTGCTAGCGCTTGTAGAAACTCATATTAGTGGTTAAACGACTCAAAAAGTGTGTGATCGGATAGGATTTTTGGCCAATTTCGTGAAGATGCCTAAGGATTTAGTGGGGGTATTTGGTTGTTTTAGAAGGAGGAGGATATCATGGTCAAAGTATTGGTTGCCCGACAAAACATATCACAGTCGAGATATAAAAAAATGGTACAACTCCATGGATCTTTTTTTGCCGTCTATGCAAGCTCGTACTCGGTATTGCGTAGAAAATTATGGGATGCCCCGGAAGAGGTTAAAAGAATTTATTGGGCCTTGGTTAATTGGAGGGGACTTTAATGACACCATCAATATGGAGGAAAGAATTGGCATAAGAGGGGCAACAATGCAACGTAGATGTAGGAACTTTGCGAGTTGGATCGAAACTAATTGTCTTATTGACCTCATGTTATTGGGACCTAACCACACATGGTCTATGACACGTACGACTCGACTCGACTCGGCTGGATAGATTTTTGAGCAATGAATAATGAATATTACGATTCGAAGAAGGGGCAATGATACATTTACCTAAAAGCAAATCGGGTCATTTCCCTATTATAGTAAGCTCAAGTGGGTTTGCGCCAGTTCCAACCTCGACAAGGCCATTTCGATTCCAAGAGACATGGTTAAGCCACCAAACCTTCGATGAGTTTGGATCCAGAACATACCTGTAGTTCCCTTTCAAGAGGAATTACTTTGAAATTAAAGAGATGGAATAAAGAGGAATTTCATAATGTTCTTCGAAAAAAGTCTGAGTTATAGGCAAGAATTGAAGGTGTATAACCGTTCGATGGGATAGAGGATTAATTAAACTTGAAAGCAAATTAAGACGTGAGCTTGATGATGTTTTACACGAGGAATAGATGATTCGATTCCAAAAATCTCGGTTAGAAGCCATTAAAGACGGGGATCGTAATACCAAGTTCTTTCACCTATCCGCCATTATTCGACATAATCACAATCGTATTAAAATGCATACAATAGAATGATGGTAGTTGGGTCAAAGAAACAGATCGATGAAGTCAAAAGTTTGGTAGTGAGATATTAGCAAGGATTATTTACAGAAGAACATCCTAATTTAAGAAGCACTAATGTCATGCCTGAGGTGCTTCCCAGTTCTGTCGAGCTAAGAGATAAAATATTGTTGACCAGACCATATGCTAGTTGCGAAGTGGTTTGTGCGATCAAAGATATGGAAGCCTTCAAATCACCCGGACCAGACAGATTTCAACCACTTTTTTATATCAAATATATTGGGATTTGGTGAGTTCTAATGTGATTAAACTAGTGCTTGATGTTGTAAACGGCATGGATTTCCTAGAGAACCTTAATAAAACATTCCTTATACTTATCCCAAAGGTTGACATTCCATAAGTTGAGTCCAAGTCCAATCCAAAAACAATTAAACTTGAGAAGTTGAGTACGAGTCCGATCTTAACTTTTTCAAGTCCGATCCCGTCCGACAATCTATTACTATACACTAAAAGACACACCAGGAATGACACGTGTCATATCATGGTGAATCCTTGGTAATTTTTTTCCCTTTTTTATCTTTATTTTTTAAAGAATTTTATCATTCCTTTTTGTTTAATATAGAAAACATGTCGTTTAAATCGCATTCGAATCAGGTAATTTCGGGTCACTTTTACTTCTGGTCGGGTTCGGGTATGATTCAAAATTTTGAGAGATTTTGTATTGTGTTTTATTATATTGTATGCATTTAATAAGTATTAAAAAGCGGGCACAACAAAATTATTTAAAATCCGAAACTCGGTCATATAGTTGGTTTATAAAATAGGGTACCTGGACGAATATGAGTACCAAATCAGATGTTGATGCTTGATCCAAAAATATGGATATCGAGGACGGTAAAAAATATTATTCTAAGAACGATTAACGGGTAATTGCTGATAAGTGATAAGCTTCTTTCTTCTTTTTTTCCATCTTAAATATTTTTGTTGAAATCTTAAACTTCTAAAATAGTAATTTGTACTAATCACTTTATCATTCAAATAAATGGTAATTTTCTCTAATGTTCCCATTAACACTTGACAAAATATGATTTTTTTACTTGATGAAAAAATTCTTTTTGATAAATTAGTGTAAAATTAAAAATAAACAAATTATTTAATAACATCGTGCGTTGCACGGGACCTAACCTAGTTTATATATAAATAAAATTTTAAACTTTGGACTCCAAAAGGTTGAGTCCAAGTCCAATCAAAAAAAAATTAATCTTGAGAAGTTGAGTACGAGTCCGATCTAAACTTTTTCAAGTCCGATCCAGCCCGACAATCTATCTATCTATTACTATATACTAAAAGACACACCAGGAATGACACGTGTCACATCCTGGTGAATCCTTGGTATTTTTTTCCTTTTTTCTTTCTTTTTTAAAGAATTTTATCATTCCTTTTTGTTTAATATAGAAAACAGGTCGTTTAAATCGCATTCGAATCAGGTAATTTCGGGTCACTTTTACTTCTAGTCAGGTTCGGGTATGATTCCAAATTTTGAGAGATTTTGTATTGTGTTTTATTATATTGTATGCATTTAATAAGTATTAAAAAGCGGGAACATCAAAATTATTTAAAATCCGAAACTCGATCACATAGTTAGGGGTGTGCAAAAATTGGTCCGGACCGAAAAAATGGACCGGACCGGACCGGATCGACCCAGACCGGATCGGAGCGGACCGAAGGCAATCGGTCCGGTCTTCGGGTCGAGAAAATATCAATCTCCGGTCTTCGGTCCTGTCCGGTCCGGTCCAAAGCGCGATTTTGGACCGGACCGATTTTTCTTTAATAAAATATAATATAACCTATTTAAAATTTAACTCTCTCCTTTAATATGTAGTAAATATTACTATATTGTGATATATTTTATTTTAGCTTCCAAGTAAGGCCTCAAACAACTAGTTTTTTATATATATTTTTTCTCTTTTATCATAATTTTTTTAAAAAATAAATATATAGAAATAGGTCTACAACCTGTCCAAATCGGTCCGGTCCGGGTTTTGGACCGATTTTTCGGTCTGGTCCAGGTTCGGTCCAAGCATAATCGGTCCGGTCTTTGGGTCTTGAATTATCATAATTTCGGTCTTCGGCCCGGTCTAGTCCGGGTTTGGACCGATGAACACCCCTACACATAGTCGGTTTATAAAATAGGGTACCTGGACGAATATGGGTACCATATCAGATGTTGATGCTTGATCCAAAGATATGGATATCGAGGACGGTAAAAAATATTATTCTAAGAACGATTAACGGGTAATTGCTGATAGTGATAAGCTTCTTTCTTCTTTTTTTCCATCTTAAATATTTTTGTTAAAATTTTAAACTTCTAATATAGTAATTTGTACTAATCACTTTATCATTTAAATAAATGGTAATTTCTCTTATTTTCCCATTAACACTTGACAAAATCTGATTTTTTTACTTAATGAAAAATTTCTTTTTAATAATTAGTGTAAAATTTAAAATAAACAAATTATTTAATAACATCGTGTATTGCACGGGACCTGACCTAGTTTATATATAAATAAATTTAAAACTTTGGACTATTGAATTTTCGGACTCCAAAAGATTGAGTCCAAGTCCAATCCAAAAACAATTAAACTTGAGAAGTTGAGTACGAGTCAAATATAAACTTTTTCAACTCCGATCCAATCCGACAAATTTAAACTGTACTGAATTAACCTTTGAACTTTTCTCAATTCACCTTACACCTCAATACGCAAGTACTACACTACTACTCCCTCCGTTTCTTTTTGTTTAATTTGTTACGTATTTCTTTTATGGTGTTTCACAATGTTTATTACGTGAGAGAATCTTTCCTTTTATAAACAATCTTATTGGTTGTTGTAGTGATTAGTGGATTGAGGTTTTACTTGGTTTTATTTTTTTAATGAAAAAGAAAAAGAATCTTTATTATACGTTAATAAACGTGTAAAAGTACAAACGTAACAAACAAAAAGAAACGGAGGAAACCTACCAAATTCGAAAATTTCAAATAAAATCGTTTATTATTTGACAACCTTTTTTTGTTCCCCCCAAAGTCCAAAACTAAATCATTATTCATTCATCCATGATCCATCACTTCTCCATTTTGGCTGCGCCATTTGTACTCGCCGACATTTCCCAGGACCTTCTAACTAACCAACCGACCCGCTAAATCCCAAATTCCCAATTGAACTCCCCAGAAAACTCAAATCCCTAATTTAATTTTCGATGCATTCAAACCTAATCCCAATTCAAATGTGAGAAAAGCCAAAATGGCATCAGAAATCGAAGTTGTTTCAGATTCAATCCCATCGAATCACAACTATCAACAGCAGCAACAACACCCAGTGATTGTTATCAGTGATGTTTTTACAGCTTCAGTTCATGGCGACTTGCTTAAACTCCGCAAATTCGTCGAAGAAGACGGCGCTTCTCTCTCCCTTCCCGACGCTAATGGTTACTACGCTTTGCAATGGGCTTCTCTCAATAATTTTCCCCATATTGTTCAGTATATTATTGAGGTACTTTTAGCTTAATTTTGTCATTTTTTCGCTTATTTTGTGATTGAAGCTGAAATTTATACCTAGAATTTAAATTTGCCGCCCCTTTCTGTTTTGTGTCTGTAACTAAAATTTGCTTTATTCTGATGATTATTTATGAGTTTATGTAAAATTTGGGATTGGATATTTGCGTTGATTGTGATTTTGATTAATTTAGATCGTGTTGATTCAGGGTTACATAATGTAATTGTTAATTTTTGGAAGTAGAACTGGAGCCGAGCTTGTTTTATTACATATCTATTGCAAATGGGGTGCCTCTTGATGAGCTTACTCCTGATTATCACTCTTTTTCGTGTGATTAAAGCATGGCGGCGATGTAAATGCCACCGACCTCAGCCAGCAAACTGCTTTGCATTGGGCTGCCGTTAGAGGTTCTACTGTGGTTGCGGACCTGTTGTTGCAGAATGGAGCACGCGTTGAAGCTTCAGATGCTAATGGGTATAGGGTAATTGTTTTTGCAGATTTGTTTGTAAACATATTTTGTGAGCAACATTTTCATGAGTGCCAATTGCCACTGTACACATTTTTTGTGAGCAACATTTTCATGAGTGCCATTTGGCACTTTGAGTAGGATTTTTGTGGGTTTAAGTTGAACTGCGTCCAGAATGAGGCAGTTCTTCTTTAGAAAAAAAAAATCTAAATTTACATAGCTAGGTCTCTGCATCTGAGTCTTATGCATGTCATGGTATACGTTACGAAATCCTGTTTTGACCGTCGATAATTTCCTTTTGCCTGCTTTTCGAGACCCTCTAAGTGTTTTCAATGGAAATATTATTCACTTCGGTATAGGAAAGCATGTTAGGTATATTTGGACTTGCTGCCTTGTATTCTTGGATTTTCTTTAGATTTGTTGAAGGAAATGTGTATGCAAAATTAAATTCAGGGTCTCAAGAATGGGGAATTGTGAATCCTAGATTTCCCTGAAAGTTCAGTCATGAAGACTTACAGCGTGGAATTAAATAGGTCTTCAGTTTTCTTGGGGGTTCCTTGAAAAGCTTAACAGTAGACAGAAAAAGAGAAAATGAACATAAATTAATGGTCTTAGCACCTCCATTTAGACCTTTTACCATTGGGCTACTTCGGAGTTTTCTTTCTTCTTTTTGCAGCAACGCTGGTGTACACTTGTATGATTGAACTTCTTTATAGGATTTCTAATCTTAGCGGAATTTCAATATTTATTTGCATAAAAGAGTGGATTTGTAATCACTAAATCCTGACTGTGAAGGTGCTCACCGAGGCAAGAGTGTTTAGTTCTAGTATTAAACGGTCTGCTGTTTATAAAAAGTCTAAGCATTCACAATAACCTTATGCCATGATGAGCGATTGTAGAATGCATATGTATTGATCTTTCTTCTTCTTGGCTCCTACATGTTGTTTCTTGTTTGTAAAGGCTTCTTCCTATACTTCTTCGTAGTCTTGATGATTTCAAACAACAATACAACTACAATATCAAAGCCTTAATCCCAATCACGGGCTCAACAATCACGAACCAAAATTTTATCTCCCGTGATAGTCAACCATGATCCTTTCCCTCTACTGCCTTCTTTATGCTACGTATTACCTTGATGATTTCATGTCGTCAAAATATATATTCTCAAGTTTCGTTCCATGATGAATCAACTGTCCTATTCTGTTTGAGCCTAACTTACGAAGCTATCTATGTTTCACAGGCAGTTCATGTTGCTGCTCAATATGGACAAACAGCCTTCTTGAACCACATGATTGCGAAATACAATGCAGACTTTGATGCACCAGATAATGATGGAAGGAGCCCACTGCATTGGTGAGTTTGAGCTTTGAGATGTATAATTGTGAGTATACTTTTGATGATTTGCATGATATACCAATGTACAGTGGCTTTTAACTTTACTTCCTATTTGTTTACTCTATACATCATCAACATCAACATCAACATCAACGTCAGAGATGTATATCAGATTAAGCTCTCTGCAGGAACCAGACATATAAGTGGTGGTTTGGCAGGGGCCGGGAGGGTGATGTTGCCTCCAGCATTCTTTACATGGAAGAAATTATATAGATATTCGCCTACATACGTATTCTATACACTTTTCCAAAAGGAAAACCCCCCTCAAAATGCTTAACATACCCAAGGTCAAATTTGTTGCTGTCAGTTTTGATGTTGGAAATTTTGAACTGTTGAGAGATATCTGTAAGACTAACACTCTAGATTTGCTTAATTTTATGGCTCATATGGTCCGTAGTTTGATTATTAATTGAGAGGATCCAATATGTTCACCGTGCAATATCCTTACCGGTTATAAGAAGCCTTGGGTAGAGTTGGGTCGCATGCAGCTTTACCAGTACAATTGCCGAGACTCTGACAGGCTCTTATGCGTTCTTTTACTTTTCAAAAGACTATTTCATTTATCTTCTAATCAGTAAAGAAATTTAATAGCTTATTTTCTCCAACAAAATAACAGTAAAGTAAACATCTGATTCTAGGCCATTAAGTTTGTCACTGCCCCTGAAGTTCTCTTTAATGGATTTATGGGTGTACTCCCCCAATCCCTAAAAGATTGCTCCATTGCAATTCTTTGTGTCAAACTTTGAAAACTTTGACCATGAATTCTCATTAGCCTATACGAAATAATATAGTCATGTGGGGTCTTGTTAGATTCGTTTCACTATATAATTTTGGAATATCAACTTTTATAATTTTTACCCATGTAGAATTATAGATATTTATGTTTTAAGTCGTGTCTTGGAGATCGTGAAAAGTCAAATGGGGCAATCTTTAGGGACGGAGGGAGTATATGTCATGGCCCCCACATAATGCAACAATGTCTTGGAAGTTGAAATTTCGAGAAAATTATGGTTAATGGGTGAAGTTCTTTGGGGTTTGGTAAAGCCTGGAGGCGATGGACTGATGGAGCTAGTTTTTAAGGGTTGGAGACTCGGAGTTTTGATTCTCATGGGCATTTTCAGATTTTTGGGAAGTATATTAATATTAGTGATAAGGTAGGGTTAAAAAACGTACAACTTCTTTAATACGTTTTCTTCAATTTCATAGATGCTAAAAGTACTCAATGCATGCGGACATGCGGTTTTATGGTTGTTAGACACTTGTTTTGGTTCATCCATCTATGGGTTTGGGGGCAAGAAATTTGCTAATGTCCTTTTGTGTATGCCAGAAATTCCCTTGTTGTCCCTTTAGTAAAATTCTATTTCACTGAAGCTGTTATACGGTGAGTCAAGTGGGTCCTTTGGCTTCTATGTCTTGTCATAGCTACTTCCCAGTTTTAGTTCAACTTCTTCTATTTCACTTAAGCTGTTATCTGGTGAGTCAAGTGGGTTCTGTGGCTTCTGTGTCTTGTCATAGCTACTGCCCAGCTTTAGTTCAACTTCTGGTGAGTTTGATTGAGTGATTGTTGCCTTAATATCATTTTTCTACATTAAGGGGAGCTGGAGTGGCGTTTCATTTGATCTAGCTTGCTTTAGATTTTTTTTTTTGGTTTCCATGATCCATCTTTCTTTAATATTGCACTGACTATTGTGTTTTAACAATCCTTCAATTTTACTCAAGGTTACAACTAGTAATCTGATAAGATATCCTTTTACCAGGGCTGGTTATAAGGGATTTGCGGATACAATCAGATTACTTTTATTTAGAGATGCCAACCAAGGGAGGCAAGATAAAGAAGGTATGTCTTTCTCATTCAGAACCTGTTTTTGTTCTTTCTTTTGCAGCTTGAATGTCGTCCTACCCTTAACTCGTGTTAGATTAGTCGTACTATATGGAGTACAAATGCCTCCCGTTTTTTATATCAGTACTTATATGTAATGGTTTCTGTTTTACATATATCACTATTTAATTAGTCTAGTACCTCTAACAAGACGCTTATTAGACTGGAATAAGTCACTGGATAGTAGGAGATCACTTAGATGTACGTAGCATTTGTTGTAGCTGTAGTGGTGCAACTTCTTTTGAAGAAGAGAAATAGTCGGACTTCAGAGAGACATTAGTGTTCTACATTTTTCTCGCTATATAGATGCCTAATAATATTGTACTCACTGGTGAAAGTGCAATTTAGTTGGTTATCTTGTGTAACTGTAGACATTTGTGGAACTCAATTAGTTGTAAATTCTGATGAATATCTCTCTAAAAAATCTATTAGTGTAGCTGTGTAATTGTTAGGTGTCAGTGAACTTCCTTGAGGAGGATATTGGCATAGCTGTCAATCTTGAAAATTTTGCTTCTTGGCCTTCTGGCATGCCCTAATTTTTCAAGAGGGCTATCTTTAAAAATCAATGGCTTGTTCTTGGGATGTGCATTTGAAATTGTATGACATGACCTTTAGAATAGTTTATGTCTTTTCTTATATAAGCATCAAAAAGAGCTTAAAATTTGAATACTTTTTTGCCCTAACCCTTTCATGTCTTTACACCCCTTTAGTGTCTTGTCTACATAAACTATTCTTGTAAAGAAAAGGAAGCTTCACTATTTTCTGGTTTTCTGATTCTTTTCTATTTTACATTTACGTTGTATATCTTTCCAAAAGTGCCCCATCCTCTCCATTGTTCTTCCCTCTGCCATCTGGTTCTCAACACTAATAAACTTTCCTATTTATGTGATGAAAAAGATGATAATGATCTTACAACCATACGTAAAAGAAAACTGTCAGTTCTTAGTCGTCTTTTTTGTATAATTTCTGTGGACTTTATAATGTCTAATTTCATGACCTTAACTCTTTGCGTTGTCAGGTTGCACCCCTTTGCATTGGGCTGTTTTAAGAGGACACGTTGAGGCATGCAGTATACTTGTGCATGCTGGCACAAAAGAAGAATTAATGGTGAAAGATAGAGCTGGATTTACCCCAGTTCAGCTGGCATTAGATAAAGGGCATCGGCATGTCGCCCTTTTGCTTGTAAGTATAAGACTAATAACAATTTTACAAACGTGTCTGTCACTGTATTTGTAGAGCTAAAGCAATTGTGTTGCTGTTATCCCCCCCCCCCCCCCCCTGCGCCCTTCTCTCTTTCCTGTTATCCTTCGTAATAGGCTTCTAGAAAAGATTTCATATTCTGTTTGATGTGGCCAGTTATTTTTGTCAAAATTGAAACCACACGAGTCATTGAGAGGGCTAAGATGGCCGTAGTGTTCATTTCCCTCATTTCCTGATAACAGAAATCTTACTAATGTCCATTATGATTTCCCCTTGCTTTTTTTATTAATTATGTTTAGGGCCGACAGAAGGTAAAACAAATAATTGCATCTTTCTCTGAGAAACTTGTCAATTGGAAAAATACCACTTTTCTTTTGTAGAATTACTAGAATTTATTGATGACTGTTCTGTTAATGTGGTGATATTTTTGTTGTTTGTATTCAGTCTAATATTCAGAAGGCTCATAGCAAGCGTCTAAAAGGTACATCTTGTGCTGGAAAGATAAATGGAGTTGGCTATGCCCCGTTCTTGTTTTGCACCATCTTCTGTCTGACAATCCTTTTCATAAACTCAGTTCTCTTAGGTGGGTATTATCCATCTTTTTCTCCCGCACTAATCGAGTTCAAGATGGTCTTGCTTATTATGTCTGACTATTAATAAATCATGCTAGATCCAAGTCTTGCCAAAGTGACTGCTGCTGTTGCACTTTGGGGATGGACTGCAGTATCTCTATGTATTGGCGCATTGATAATGTTTTATCGTTGTAGCAGGTATAATCTTGCTCCATAAAATTTGACCTTTTTTTTGGGTTTACGGTTTTAATACTTTTAAAGATGAATGGAATATAGTTAAGAAGGTTTTAATTTTACTCTTTAATCGAAATGGTTAGGCTGCAATTTATTGTCCATGTTTCTTGCTTACAGATTACTATCTGTATGCCAGTATTGCTTACTTGAGTTCAGCAAGCTTTGCTAATGGCATGGCCATGTAATTGGACTGTTTTCTTAGCACAAAACTTGAGAAGTTTGAGAGTCTTCAAGAATCTAGCAACTTCCTTTGTTTTGGCTTGAAATATTACTAAACACAAATGCTCTTGAAAAAAGGAGTAGGGGTGAAGCGGTAGCTTCCTGATAGATGATGTCTTTGCCTTGGAAAAAATGACTTTGCTGGGTGTTTGCTAGATATGCGGCAGATTATGTTACCGTTTTTGTTATACTCTTTTTTTAAAAAATAAAATAAAATTGGTATTTGATAGTTCCTTTGTTGTTGCAGTAAAGATCCAGGTTACATCAAAAGATCTGATGATTCTGGTGATCTTAGGAAAGTACAGGTACGGTACCTGTTTTTATACAATTCCAAAACGGTCATTTTCTTCAAATAATTGTAGAAGTTCGATTTATTACAAAAACTGAAGTCCTTGAAAAAGTACAATATCTTTCTGTCAAAGCAAAAAAATTCAAGTGAAAAAAGGCACCGGAGAAACGTAATTTTAATTTCCTAGAATCTTTCCGAAATGAACCGGTACTTAATGAGGTGAAGAAAATATGTGTTTTAATGACCACATACTGTGCATTTAAATAGAGTTACATCAAATTTCATCTTATTCTCTATCGCTTCTTGGTATAAAAGTATTGATGTATTTTTTTTTGTGTGTGGTTGCAGTGGCTTGCCTTTGAGGCCTTATCCATAACAGTTTTTGCATGTTACTTTAGTTGTGTCGTGTAGGCTTCTGACACCTATTTTCTTTTTTTCTTTGGTAATGTTCAGGATCCTTTATTGAATCTTGATATGAACGATTCTTCTGTTTGGACAGGGAACTGGTCTCAGCTTTGTCCAACATGCAAGGTAAATTCCAGCGTTCTTTACATATATACTTAAGTTTGATAACTATGGAATTTGATTTGATTTTATTTTGTTTGTTAAGTTTCTGCTAATACGTCCAGTGTCTCATTTTATTCAACAGATAATTAGACCACTCCGCTCAAAGCACTGCCCTACATGTAAACACTGTATTGAACAATTTGATCACCATTGCCCTTGGATTTCGAATTGTGTGGGAAAGGTCAGTACAGATGCTGGTTTTGTCAATTTTAGTTTGATTATTTGAGGCATTGGACACTGTTATTGTTTTATGCTCACCTGTTACGTGTTCTGGTTGAAAAAGTCTTGAAAAGTTGTGAGTCATTGGGTAACACATTTGTTTCAATATTGACTTCGTAATGATTCGTTCAAACAGTCGTTGAACTGTCACTGTTAGCTAATGTCAAGCCCTGGTGTTTTAGGATAGCCAAAGTTGCTATTTTGATTAAACGTAGTGGATCAATCTATGTCCTCCATATAAAGTTGTCGGAGAAGGTAACTGCTCACTTTCTTAAATGGAAAAGGTGCAGCAAGTTGTCATTGCTATAGAGTCATCTGATTGGGTACACTTGCTCACTTTTCTCCTTCAGCTCATGTTCAAATAAGGATCTTTTGATGTGAAGGGTTCTCTTTTCCCAATTAGGATGTTACTATTTGTTGAGGGAGAGGAGGGGAATATATAATTCAAAGTTTGGAACGGGTCAGAGATAACTTATGCATAATGTCAGAAGTCATGATCGATTAAAAGAAAGAACACCTGTACAGGAGAAAGAAACAATTTAGTTAATGCTCAAGTATCCTGATATTAGAAAAGGTGTTCCTCACTACTGTTTCTTGTGTTTTGAGTTGCGATCCATAATTATGTTCGTAGGGACTCGGTGTCCAAGTGTCCGACTCGGTTAATTTTTGAAAATTTCCATGATCTGAGACCAAAGTGAATTGTCGGAGTGTCTATACCCATGTTCGAGTGTCGAGGATCTGGCACGGGTACTTGAGGTAAAATGAGGAGTCCGAGTAACATAAATTCATTACTCTCATCTGTTCTTACATAAGTTACGGGGTACTCCATTATCTTAATGTCATTTCTGATCGAAGTTCCATCGTACTTTCAGTTATTGGCCTCTCTTTGCACCTGTTTCAGACTTAGAATCTTATGGTGTAAATGCAGGATGGCACAATTTACATTCATGCTTCCTACAGAAGAATGAGTTGTGTGCGCAAATTTATTTTAATAGATATATTTTTTTGATGGTTATTTTACTAAATATTATATACCTCAGTTCAGTGCCATAACTTTAAAATATGCTCTCATTGGAAATTTGGAATGCATGGCCTTGTTTGATTGTGTGGGAACCTGTATAGGAAATTAAGTGTAATGTTTCAAAAGGGCGAGGAAGGCGCTTTAGTCCTCTTTTCAAGTACCTTTTTTTATGCTTTGGTTTTTACCATTTCCTGCAATTTGACAAGTGCATATGGGGTTCTCTTTTCTTTTGCCCAATCTTCTGCATTTTGATTTATTGTTGTCTGTGTGTGTGTTGCAGAGGAACAAATGGGATTTCTTTGTTTTTCTGTGTCTTGGAACGGCAACATCGTCTATTAGTGGAGTAATAGCTGTTCTAAGTATGTGAGTTGCTAATATAATGAGCTTTGATCTTTCTATGTCTTACATTATGATGTTACAACACTCCTTTGAAATGGATTACAGATGTATGTTAGTATTACAGGAATTTGGACTGCTTTACCAGCAATTCCAACTAGTGAAACATGGATGCATTATGTGATAGCTCATCATCCTGGCGTCATTGTCTTTTCAGTGATGAATTTTCTAATATTCGTATCTGCGACAACTCTGGGAGTCGCACAAGCAAGCCAGGTATGGTGAAGTCGTAAAATTCCTAAGCAAGTTGTTAAAAAATATACTTAAGAACTTGTGGATTGCAAACTGTTGACCCAATTAGGTGGCCTTAGAAATGTATGATATTAGTAGTGTCCTTTTCTTTGTTCTCAATTTGACAAAGACGTGCAATCTTTCTCATTACTGATCTAAAACTGTGAGCCTTCTTATTTTGAAAAGTGATTGCTTGGCTGTCATTACTGGGCTACGAGAAGGCAAGAGGGGCACTAGTACTCTACATCTTATTTTGGAGGATATTGCAGATTTTCATAATGTTTAGTCTTTTGTTAAACGTAGTGGGAACAAGGCTGCTCATAATTTAGCTCATTTCCAACCTTTGGAAATTGGGCAACGATTGTGTGAGGATGAGTTTCCAAATAGTGAGATGGATGATGTTACTTCCGATTTAATAATTTAATCTCCCTTTTATGGGTTCCTCCAAAAAAAAAAGAACTGTGAGCCTTGAAGACTCGCTCACTTTCTCATAAACAAAGGAAGAGGCTATCTAGTATCTGTCCTCAGGGCAGTATCCTGGAAATTGGAATGCTGTGGTGAATTAAGTGTAATTTTGGTGAGTAGACCATCCAGACATTTGGAAATGTGGACCTTTTCGGAATTCCGGGTATACCTTTTAGCTGATCATAATATGAAAAGAAAGTTGTCAGAGGTTATGGAGGCCTGAATATTTACTTGTAATTATTGTTCACATTATTGGATCTGCTGAGTATATATAGCTTTGAAGGATAATTGCATATACTCCCTCCGTTCCTTAATGTTATGGTCACTTTCCGTTGTGTTTCATAATGTTTTATTCACTTCTACTTTATTCTATTTTTTACAAACATCTTTTACATTTCCATTTACCCCATATTATTTATACATTCCCACACTGCCGCCACACACTCTCTCTTACATTATCCACATTTTTCTTACACCCACCCACCCACCCACCCACCCATCTAGTTAGTTGTTACTACATTTCTTTTACTCTTGTCCACATTTTGTTTTTTCACCTATTCAAGTTTTTTCTAATTTTCCTAGAAGCAAGAGTTGGCAGTAAGTAGAACATAAGGTACGGAGGGAGTATTACAAGTCAAAAACCTGATTATCGATTACAAAGTAATTTTTAAGAGAGTACCTTGTAAATATGTGATGTTTGATAGGATTATTGGAATATTGTTTCAGAAAGTTAAAAAAACAGAGGTGAAATAATTCTTTCAAGTGATTTTTGTATGCCAAGAAGTGCGGTAATGTATCATCAGTATTTATTTCGTTGATGTTAAGTACATGTAAAGGTGTGATTTCTTCTTTATATTGATGTTGAGATTTTATCAGTTCTTTTACTTCTACCATTTAGTGCTGTGTTTGGTATTGAATCAACTAAACATTTATGGACTAAAAAAAATATATTTGTTGGTGCTAATATATATATCATGAACATCCTTTCCCTCTCTCTGCAGATAGCTCGGAATATCACCACAAACGAATTGGCAAATGCCTCGCGCTATTCGTATCTTCGTGGTCCGAATGACAAGTTCCGTAATCCCTACAATCATGGATGCAGAAAGAACTGTGGTGATTTTCTTAGTCAAGGCTACACCGATGATAATGAGATTGCATGGCTTCCATTGCAAGCAATTTCTCGGTAAAACAACTCGCCGGTGAGTGTCATAGGGAAATCAATTGGTGATTCACCAAGCACTATACCATTCCTGCATAAGATACTTGTTTGCGCTAACCAAGATATCGCTGCATATTCATCTCCTGCAACTTTCTCATGATTCATTCAATTGCTTCTTTTTTTTTCCCTACAGTTGATCCATTGTACAGTTTAGTTTACAATCATGTCATCCAAGAGGTAGCATGAAATTTGATTCCTATCAAAAAAAAAAAGGTAGCATGAAATTTGATTCTACAAGTATTTTTTTGTCGTTTTGGGTGGGGAAGAGCCGGGGGGTTGTATAACTTGTAAGCTGTAAAGCAAGTACAAAAACGGGTGCTGGGAGTTTTTTTATGACGGTACAGGT
This sequence comes from Spinacia oleracea, assembly GCF_020520425.1. Taxonomy (NCBI): domain Eukaryota; kingdom Viridiplantae; phylum Streptophyta; class Magnoliopsida; order Caryophyllales; family Amaranthaceae; genus Spinacia; species Spinacia oleracea. The sequence goes on from NC_079490.1 coordinate 179,564,983, forward strand.
CTTTGCTTCACTACATTCCCTTGTACTGTAATTGGTGATTTATTATACTCTCTTCATTTTGCCAGACCAAAAGGATATATTCTTGATAAAAGATCAAAGCTTAAAACAGGCTTTAGCTGCTAAGAGGAAAGTGCAGTGTACCACTAGTCCACTATGCACACAAGTTCCAGCTCAAAAACCTTATTTTTTCATGCTGTGTTGGCACATCGCCCAAGGATCGAGAAGGGTCTAAGCCATCTAACCCAAATATATCCTTGTATCGCCCACTCGTCTGTGCACTGTGTAGCCTATATTACTCATTTTACTTTTCTCATACACGTTGGGTACTCAAGGTGAAATTGATTCAAACCCCGTCACTCGATGCCTTTTCGGGTATAATCAAGGTTCATGCTTCTTGTTTCAAGGAATAATAATGAAAGTATGAAGCACAGACTGGAAAATTGCTCATGGAAAATACAGAGTTGCCTGATGTCCATGTGTAGTATACCAAATTAAAGATATTCCTGAGAAAGACAGTAAATTATACTTGGGAGATGACTTAAAAGGAAAATCTCAACTCTCCAAAAACACAAAGATCGAAAGTGAAGACGACTTGAGAACTCCTAAGAGCCTTTCAGGGACCGGGGACGGAATGTATGGAGCCTTTCTGCGTCATGTCACAACAAATAAACTAACATTTTCAACCAGTGAACTTTTCGGCGTGGGCTAGTATTAGCCACATTGACCATTGGAAGGTTCGAAGCCGAAACCTTGATTAAGGAGCAAGAGATCCTTAACTACTCACGCCAACCCCAGTTAGTCGGTACTACAGTAGTTGTGAAACCCTTGAAATAGATATGGCATACAGCATACTAGTTAATAGTTATTCAGTTCAGTTCAAATTGCACATCACTTTCGTTTTGGGTTAAGATCAAATCGTGTAATCCTGGATATAGTTCATGCCCGAGTTATGTAATTCCATTATGGTAGAATCAAATTCTCAATGAAAAAAATATCTACAAATGAAAACGAAAGCAAAAACAAAAGATTACTGCCCAAGTATAGATCATGAGCTATACGGCTACACCTGACACCAAAGACATCAAAGAATCCAAACAGCCTCTTGAAATTGCTTGGGTATGTAGTTACATACATATGAGCTCAGAAAGCCACAACAGTTGTCTCCAGTTCAAACATGAACTTTTACATGAAATATTTTCACTATAGTCTATAGATTTACACATTGCCTTCGTTTTGGATGGCGGTAAAAAAGAACACATCTAGTACCTGCAAAACGTCTCAGGTTTGTTGTATACCACTAGGCCAACTTTGATTCTTTATAGGCTTTAGGATGTTCTCAATTTCTGCAAATGTTTTCTCATCCTTTCCTGCAGTTTCAAGTTCTAAAGCGGCACCAACATTTTCCTCCACCTGAAATGTTTCAAGGAAATCGAAGTTAAAATCTGAACGACATTTTCCTGAAATGTTAAAACTCAAAGAGAATATCATCATGTGAGCTACTCTGTATTCTTCTGAAGTGTCTTTACTCGTAAAATTTACAGACCATATTGATATTTTAGGACATCTAAATTGGTTGTGATGTACAAAGTCTATAAGATTAGTTTTTTTTCAACAGACTCAATACTCAAGTTACTTGGAAAACAGAAAGCTACCAGTATGTCTGAGAAACCGAATACCTCCTTTCCTATGATAAGGTCAGAAGTAATACTCACTCAGCTCCCCTCCAGTGGTTTTTGTGGAATGTGTATGTGCTTCCTGAAAAATTCTCAAGGAATTACACAAAACACGCACTATATGCTAGACGATTCTTGACAAATTCTTTGCTATAAATTGAACTTCTTCAACATGTCCATTTCCGATGGAGCCAAAGATTCATATGTTCTTTTGGCTGTGGGATGTAATGGACTAAATCAAAATGGCTTTTAAAACCTCTTCGCCTTCTTTCCATGAAGTAGAAGATGGTCTTCCAGTTGTCGTCCCGTCGCTTTTGGGTCAATTGGAAACAACCTCTCTGCAATTGCAGGGGTTAGGTTGCGTAAACCCGTCCCCCCTTACCCCGCTTCTTGCGGGAGCCTCTTTGAGGCAATGGGTAATGATAATGATAATGATGAAATTGAACTCCTTCAAGCAGAATGTGAGTAGATACAATTTCTAAACAATTATCAGAACCTTAGTCTAAATGTTCCAAGAGTTTGAGAAACAATTAGGAGATTCGAGGGTGTTTAATGATTTATAGATCAACACTACAAATGTAGGAAACTTCTCTAGTTAAGAAAAAGATAAGAGCAATAAGGCAGATATAAGATCACTGACCTGCTTAACAGAGTTCATGCCAACAAGAGTAGTGGAAATGTCTTTGTTTGACAAGCTGTACTGCAGAGCTAATTTTGAGATATTCTTCCCATTCTTCTTACAGTAATCTGCAGCAGCTTTGCATGCAGCCTGCAAGCAGGAAAAAAAAACAAGAAAGCACAATTAATGGAAAATTTCAATGACAACAAACACAACCAAATTCGAAAGCTACAAATATTGCTATGGCATAATTACAGTTTCTCATCAATTATTGATGAAAAAGATATACTTCATACCTTAATCTCAGATGAAGCTGGATGCCACTCTGGGGGGCCATTTTCTGTATGAAGCCCCATTGAAAGTGGAGAAGCATTGATCACACCAACGCCTTTGCTCTTGAAATACGGTAGCATGTCTTCCAAGGTTGAGTCATTGATACAATAGTGGCAATATGACAGAACAACATCAATTGTCCCAGGGGGAACACGGTCAAGAACATACGTGTACACTTCCAATGGAAGTCCAGTTATACCAATGAATCTAGTCTTCCCTGATTCCTTAATTTTCTGCAGGGCGGGAATAGTCTCATTGACAATCTGCAAGAGGCAAACAAGCATGAAGAGAATGTAGATAACATCCGCAAACCAAGCAATTTAGCAAACGAAAGAGTAAGTGAACCTGATCAAGAGAACCAAATTCAATATCATGACATTGTAGTATATCAACATACTCAAGTTGCAACCTTTCTAGGCTTTCATCAATGCTCTTAGTCACTCTTTCAGCACTAAAATCAAAGCCTTCGGCATAACGGCCGCATTTCGTTGCAACAATGTATTCATCTCTAGATGCACCAAGTGCTTTCAAACACTTCCCAAGCACTTTCTCCGACAATGTGGCACCATAGTACCTAAACAAAATCCACAAAATAAATTCTCACAACACAACATCACAACAACAACAACAACAACAACAACAACAAAGTCCCAAACGTCATCGTGACCAATCAAATCCAAATCCAAAATCAATCCATTCAAATGACAAAGGCAGCATCTTTACACTTTTACAGTATATAATGTTAACTTTGGAAAATGGGGTTGGCCGCAATGCAAGTAGGAACACTTGTAACTCCTTCCATCCCTAAATCAATTGGCTATATGAGGAGTAACTCTGCGATCACTCTAATAGTCTCCAATGCGGGACAATTCACAGTGAGCATTTGATAAAATCGTGGATATAGATAATTCATTAGATTTCAGTATAACAAATACTGATCTAACCCAAAATGGGTCACAAATAATTCAATTTTTGTACAACAACAATTAAAATACAGTAACAAATTAAATTCCACAAAATACACATCTAAATAACAATAAAATTGGGGAGAAATACATAAAGGGGTCATCAAATTTGAGGAAGATGATGAACTTACGGAGAAGTGTCAAAGAAGTTGATACCCTGATTAAAAGCTTCAATAACAGTGGCAATGGATTGTTCCTCAGAAACATCACCGAAAACGTTGCCAAGAGGAGAGGCGCCGAAACCCACACAACTGAGGTTAAGGCCAGTGTTTCCCAATTCTCGGCGCTCTAATTTTTGATGGGTGTTCATCGTTGCTAAAATCTGGGTTTTTGGAAGAGAAGTTTTGGGGGATGATGAAGGATATTTGAGTTGGAAATAGTAACGGTGGAGGAAGTTAAGTTCCCGGGCTACATTCATCCTAATCCCTTTATCTGAAGTTAGTTTCCTTAAATAAAGACAAAAGATAACAATAGGTCGGGCCTAACTCAGTTTCCTGAGCAAGACATATATTTAGAACAAATAAACAAATAAACTAGTGACCTAGTGTTTGGTCCGATCGATATCCCATGTTACTACTTTGAAGTTTGAATATTATAGTGTGGTCGCAGTACTTAAAATGTTAGTATAAACTATATATGCAATTTGATGTTACATGTTACATACTTCGAACTCCGATTTATATGTGTAATAAAGAGAATAATACATAATTGGTTAAGATGGTAAAACATCTCACTTTGTATAATTGTATTTGACAATACATGCAAGTCCAGCCTGAGAAGTACGTACATCCAAAACTCAAGGTTATTTTAGGTTGGACTCGTATGAATCAACTCTAAAATATTATTGTGGAAATTCTTCTTTCTTGAAATAGCAGTTAATTCTAAAATATTATTCTATATTGATTTATAATCGATTTTACCCCTACATGTTTTTTTTTATTATTGGAATTAGGATGGACATGAATTATGTTTTATGAAACAAATTAATTGGATGTTCATTCTCAATGAGGATATAATACTTTTAGGAGGAGTGTTGAAACACAATGTTAAATCCCTCCTGATAAACAGATAAAAGAACAACGCTTTTTTAAAAAGAAAATCATGTGAAAAAATGCAAAAGAACAACAAAAAAAAAATCAACTATTGAAATATTGTTAATTTTTATTTTAAAAAAAAAACTAAAATACTAATTTATAAAAAGAACAAAAGCAATGTTTTTCTCTATACTTATAAAACAAAAGGAACAAGAAGAAAAAAAAATGAAAATGAAAAAATGAAAAAAAAGAAGAAAAGAATAAATAAAATAAAATAAAAGAACATAGGAATTAAAATGAAAGAAGAACAGAGAAGGAGAAACGAAAAATTCTTAAAGAGTGCATCATGAGAACTGTGCACGTGTTTTTGTTTTATTTATTTAATTGTTTTTTTAACAGAATATTATAAAAAGAACAAATTGAAAGACTAAAGAAACAAATAGAGAGACTAAAAGAACCAGTCAAGTACCTTGACCCACAACAACATATGATTCTGGATCATCATTAGCATCATTTTGTTTTGAATTATCAAGCACATTATTCATAATATCTGAAAAATTATAAGTTAACATATATAATTAAAGAAAAAAACACAATCAAAAGAACAAAAAAATAAATAGAAAACAACACGAAAAATAACACAATAAAGTAAAAGAACAAATTATGAAACACAAATGGTCTATTTTTCTACTATAATAAAATTGTTCTTTTCCATATGTTCTTTAAATACGTTAAATTGTGCTTTTCTGTAAAAAAAAAAAGCGTAATTATATAATTATAATCTTCAAAATCAATGAAATCAACTTGTTATTACATAATCAAGTTCATTAAAATCATCAAACACACGATTATTACAAAATCAAAATAATCAAAATCATAAAAAAAAAACGATGTCACAAAATCAAAATCATCAAAAACATGCAATTATTATTACAAAATTGAAAAATTACCTTCCAAAATCCGATTATCAATTTGAAGAAGAATCAATTGAATTTGATGTTGAAGCAAAAAAATCAACGAATATTTGCGAATTTCCCATTAATTTCTCTCTCTAAAAACCAATTTAGAAAACCTAGTTCACACTTTTACTCTCCCCTTCACAGTTTGAATTCAAAAACATAAAATTCATCAGTATATATATACCCGCAAAAAGAGAAAAAAGAACAGGGAATCAAATAAAAACGCAAAAAACAAAGCTGAAAAGAACAAAGCCTTCAATGTTCTTTTGTTCAAGGGAAATTGTTTTTTTTTCTCGGTAATGAAACACGCGCGTTTTGTATATTTCTTATGTCGTTTTGTTCCCGGTACACGGTGCTAATCGTGCACACACCTGCACCATCCACACGTGAGTAGTCTCACATTGGACAAAAAGAGAAGAGAAAATAACAACTTATATAAGTTTGAGGAGTTACTTCCATTATTACCAATTAGTTTAGTGTGGAATCTTCGTTGAGCTTTTAAGTGTACCGAACTCTATTCCTCCTTATTGGATTGCCTAATTAAGCCCATTTCGTATTATCTACTAGTATGTGTGTATTGATTGTCAATCATCATCCTTGCGTGAGCTAGAGCGGACACTATCACACAGAATCAGCTAGCTACGGGGGTAGAAATTGGAAACTACTCCCTCCATTTTTTAATATTCTTCTCATTTGGAATATTGACACTATTTAATTCATAGTGGAAGAGAATCTTTAAAATTCTTTCCAATATACTTCATATAACAAAGAATATTGTCATACGAGGTCTTGTTTGATTCGTCTCAATTAGTACTTTAACAATATGAAAATTTTATAATTTTGAATAACACAAAATTAGAGATATTAACGATATATAAAATGTGCATTGGCAAATATGTCAAAAAAAAGGGGAAAATATTTAAGAATAGAGGGAATATAAAACTCCGTACGAAGTAGTATAATTAGGTCAAATTATCAAATTCATGATGACAAATCACAAATTCTTATTGTGTCATGTCATCATTTGTTGACGGTGTAATATATGGAGCAATTCAGAGAATTTTAATTAAAACTATCCTTTCAAGGGGCATAAGAGTCCATTACCCTTTATGATCAAATATCTAGCTTTTATGTCCATGCAATGCCTCGGATTACTATATTAATAACGTTTATATTTAATTATATATTTTTTGTTAATGATAACATGAAATATGAAATAGTTTAGTGGTAAAAACTTTAGGAAAAATTGATAAAGACAGTCTTAACTATGAACGTTCATCTTTTAAAGGTCCCAAGTACGGATTATTACTGGCTGGTCCCAACTAAGAGGGGTGTTGACTTTGCGTGGGCCTTTTTACTGGTGACCGGTTGTATAAGTCAAAGTTTTTCCTTTTTTTAATTTATCTTTTTTTTCCCCAAATTATTTCTCCAACTCACCCACCTTCTTTACCTACCTTCATTACTCACCCATCCAACCCTTCACTTAATATGAGAGAGAAAATAAAAAGTAAAGGAAAATAAAAAAAAATTTAAAAAAAAATTAAAAAGGAGAAAAGAAAGAGAAAATAAAAATAATTAACAAATAATAGAATGCCACTTCTCTTCGTCCTCCTTCGACCGTCTTCGCTTTAATTCACCATGGGAGCAACTCCCGTGCTTCAAAGCTTCTCGTGCACATTCTCTCGTCTTCTGCTGCTCTCCTACTTCACATCCTCTCGTCTTCTGCTTCTCCTCTACTTCGCCAATTCACAGCCCACCAACAAATCAAACGAACCCAACAAATCAACAAATCAAAATTAAATGATCCCAACAAATTCAATGAACCCAACAAATCAAACGAACCCAGCAAATCAAACAAATCAAACGAACCCAACGAATCAAAAAATCAAACGAACCCAACAAATCAAACAAATCAAACGAACCCAGCATATAAAACAAATCAAACGAACCCAGCATATAAAACAAATCAAACGAACCTAACAAATCAACAAATCAAACGAACCCAACAAATCAAACAAATCAACAAAATCAAAATTACAGACATAAAATGAGTGAAAAGACAAAAAAAATTAGAGAAAGGAAAGAACAGAGAAGCAGCAGCAATGGTCGAAAATGAGTGAAAAGACTAAAAGAATTTAGAGAAGCTAGGGAAGAAGAGGAAAGAGAGAACAGAGCAGTTGGCAGCAACAACATGTCGAATTTGGAAGAAGAAGAAGAAGTGGGGGTCTGGGTTCTAATTTAAAGGGGTGGGTGGGTATTTTAAGAGGGTGGGTTTTATTAAATGGGCGGGTTTTTATTAAACGGGTCGATTGTTAAGTGGCACCTAATTTTTTTAACAACATGACACGTCATCAGTATTTACTTACCAAACCGGTCATTTTTGGGAAAGGTCCACGCAAAGTCAACACCCCCCTAGTTGGGACCAGCCAGTAATAATCCGTACTTGGGACCTTTCAAAGATGAACGTCCATAGTTGAGACTACTGACAAGCGATTTTCGCGTCGTTATACGAAAACCACCTAATCAAACAAAATTTATAAGAACACCTAACTAACCAACTATATTGATTATAGCGGTAAGTTCGGGATCGTCCCAAGAGAACGGTGAGAACGAGTTTAACAAGATCAAGCTAGCTTAGAAAAGGAGAGTAAATTGGATTATACTATCTAACAATTCTACGCTAATTAACAAGTTAAACAATAGGGAAAGAGCTAGGGGAATTGGGGTTCGGCTTGGGTTTATTAGGGAAGGACGAAGGTCCAAACACTTTGATATTGCAAAGACATGACAATTAGGGGAAGAACCGAAAATGTTGCATTCACCACCTCTCGGATAGAATGCATTGAGTTGCCTAATCCGTGGGAGAGCTTTCGCATGACCCCTAGACTAAGTGACTACCGATTAGAACTAGTTCATCTACATGCTCACACTAATTCACAATCTCTTGCCAAATTAACATGAAGCACTCCAATCAATCCTAGTAGAACTAGCATTTGCAACTACCAATTCAACTAGTCATGGAAATCCTAATTACCAAATCTCAATTTAATCACAACATCTTCATGAATTCACTTCAAAAACCCTAACTAATTCCAAGCTTCACCCTAACCCTAACCAATAAACTACTCCATAAACATAAAAACAATAAATTTGAATACTTTAACAAATAAAAGCATGATTCTAGTCACTAATCTAAAGATTGAAATAACTAATTAAAACATGAACGTGAAATTAAGCAAAAACAATTAAACTAATAAAGCAATAAATAAAACAATAAATGAAGAGAGAAGAGTAAGAAATGCTCATTGATTGATGGTTGGTTTCCAAAACAAGTTGTCACCCCTTGAAATTGAAAAGCCCTAATTTTTCATTGAATTTTCCTCACTTTTTCTCTCAAAAACTAAGACTAATGAAGAACCCTAAAAATTGAGAGAACTAAACTAAATATTTACATGGTTCAATCTTAAGTTAGAAAAATAAACGGTTTTTTCATGAAATGCCCCTGAGGTTTGCAATAATGCACCAAATACCTCTGCGCGTTTCAAAATTCATAGAATACCCCTATTTTTTCAAAACTGTTCACCAAATATCCCTATTATGACTTTCCGTTAGTCCTCCGTTAAGTCATGTTTAAAATTCATAAAATACACCTACATATAAAGTTTTTGCATAGTATACACCTATTTATAAAGTTGTTTGCACCAAATACCCAAACTGCTTTTAAACTGCAGAATTTGAATCTAACGGCTATTTTGCATTTCTAATTTTCCTAGCAAAGTAACAATGAAGTAGAGCAGTTTGTAACAAATTTCCATTAATAAACAGAAGAAGTTTGCAATGCAAACCAACTTTAATTAACCATTAGACACTCAGTTTCAAATTCAAGTACTTAGAAGAGATAGAACAAGTATTAATTGTAAGTTAAATAAGACATAATATACAAATGGCTACTGCCACAGTAACTGGTAGTACATAAATTAATTGTAAGTTAAATTAGGCTTTATTTTTCTTATACAACATGAGCAAACTCTTAATACAGAATACGGTATAAGTAGATATATGTAAGCCCTCGTTGCATCTATATCTAAAACTCGATTTTTCCCACTCGCCCGCCAAAAATGTTTAACAAGAAATACAAATTACATAAGCTTCCTTCAGTGCCTTATGATATGTATCTATTGCCAAAGAGGACTCAGAGTTCTCTTACAACTGATCCTTCTTTCTTGACCCGCCTTCTCCATACCACCTTCCTATAAGAAGTAAGTAAGTTGCTCATTTCTTGACCCTCCTTCTCCATAGAGCTCCTTCCACTGCTTTAGTTCGTTCAGTACTGCACCCTCATAAGCAAAACTATCAGAAACTGCAGTACAGGAGTGCAAAGTTGTAAGATTTAACATTTTATATAGTGTTTGAAATAAATTTTCAAGTTCATATTCTTGGATTTTACAATTCATTACTTGATTCTTTGCTTGCCTCAGATCCTCCATGTTTAGAGGCCTCAAAATAACCAATTAAACCTCTGAATAAACAAACATTAATACGAACTCCTGATAACTCACAAGTAAATTACTAATTAGGCTTAATCCACAATCCACAATATCAATATTAAGGGATCTGTAGACAACAAATTCATTTCTGGAATCTATCATTAAAAGGAAGGAAAAATAGACAAAATCAAATTATCATGTTAAATTGAATTAAATTTCCACAAAAATTCATCTCAAAGTAACACAACCCAAAAATCTCATTCTCAAAAACTAAACTTCAAATTTCCAATAATCCCACCAATCTCAATAAATATACAAAATAATAAAAGCAATTTGCATCTCAAGTACCCCTAAATTTTTTATTCCCTGCAAATTTGCAACCACAATTACAAACGCGAAACCAAGAGAAAGAGAAAAAGAGAGATTAGCAGAGAATTGACCATCTGGATCGAATTGAAAATGAAGGGAGATGTTCTTGGAGGTTTCAACCCACCAAACAGGACCCACTTCTTCAACCTTCTGCAACTTCTCGGGTTCCTTCCTCTTCTTGGAGTTTGCGGAATTGGCCAGCCTTCAACCTTCGTCGGCGACAATGGTGGATTCGTCGGACTTCGCACCACTTGCACCACCAAATCACTGGAAGAAGATCAATGGCTGTTGATGAATTGGGGGTGAGATCGAACCCTCATGGAGCCTTGTGTTTCTGAGTAATTTGAGGTGAATCTGCCATTGATGAATTGGGGGTGAGATCGAAATCGCTTCAAATATCCCCTTTTTGTCCCGAATTCACCCAAAGAACACCCAGATTTTGTAGCGTTTGAGTAGAATTCAAGGAAGAAGAACAGGGGAGATGAGAGAGAAAGCGAAGAAGATTGAGATTCTTTTTTTTTTTTTGATTTTCTTTAGGGTTTTTCATCCTTAATAGCCCCAAATATGAATTAAGGGTAGAATGGTAAAACACAGCTAACGGCAGGCTAACGTCCGTTAAGTACAGGTGCATTTAATGAACATTACGGAAAAATAGGGGTATTCTATGAATTTTGAAACGCGCAGGGGTATTTGGTGCATTATTGCAAACCTCAGGGGCATTTCATGAAAAAACCGAAAAATAAAAGAGTATTATACTACAAAACTAAAAAGAAAATAAAAAAAGAGAAAACAAAAATGGAAAACAAAATCAGAAAAACAAAGAAAAAGGATAAATAAGGAAAATTAAAAAAGGAAAAAAATGAAAAGAAAAAGAAAATGAAAAGAGAAGTCAGAGGAGAAAAGAGAAAATGAATCCCATGAAAAGGGAGAAAAAAGGGATCAAGACAAAACCCAAAAAAAAAACAAAAGCCCACTTAATCAGACCCCTTGCTTCATCTTCCTCGTGACCCTTCCTCCCTTTCGCTCATCTGCTCCGTTCATCCTCATCAAACTCCCACCATTAATCAATCAGCATCAGCACCGTCCATCATCAATCACCATCGCCAGGCGACCATCATCCTCCACCGTCGATCATCAGTATTCGTCCATCACCGTTGATCAATCACCATCCACTGCTTATCATCATCAGCGAATCGACGCTCGAAATCGCTCAACCACGAGCACAACCACGTGACCTCATTAATTCCGTACACTCAATCGGTGCGGGCGCACATCTCTGAAAATGTCAATTTTGCAACAATCAGTAGCTTTTTTACAGGTAATTTCCGTGAAGGTGCGGGCGCGGGAAATTGATGCGGGCGCACGATTTTGCTCTGTTTTACTCTGCTTTTCTGATGTTGTTGTTTCTTGTTGTTGTTGTTGCGAGGATAGTTGTTGTTGGTTGGCTCGAGGTGGTGGCAGCCATGGGTGAGGGTGTTGGCGAAAAGGCAGAGTTGCCTTGCTGTTGTTGGTTGCTGATCTTGTTGAGGTGGTGTGGTGGAGGATAAGGGATGTGGTGTAGGATAGGGTGGAAGGTTTGTCGTAGCTTGTTGTTCTTTGAGCCGGTGACTTTTCTTGACCGGCCTTTAAGCTTGTATTCCGATTCCCGAACAACATGTACCTACGCAAAATAAAAAAGGAAAATAGGAAAGAAACAAGAAATAGAAAAATATAATAATAATAATAATAATAATAATAATAATAATAATAATAATAATAGAAATCGAAATAAGAATAGAAATCGAAATAAGAACAGAAAATTAATAACGAAAACTAAAATAATTAAACTATAAAATTATAAAAACAAGGAAAACAAACAAATTACGAAATTAAGGCCTAAAAACAAAGAAAAATCACTAATTACGCTAATTAAGCTACAAAATATAAAATAAAATAAATAAAGGCTAAAAATGATAAAATTAGATAAATATATAATAAAAATAAGCTAGAAAAATACCTAAAAACTACCCCTAGGAGTGACATAAATGTCACTCATCAACTGCCTTTATCAATTTTTCCAAAACTTTATTGTTTAAACTTAAGGCCAGGGGTTCAAACCTCACGCAAACCATGTTTGACAATTTTTTTAACGGTTTTTTCATGAAATGCCCCTGAGGTTTGCAAAAACGCACCAAATACCCTCGCGTCTTTTGAATCACACAATATGCCCCTATTTTTTTCCAAGTTTGCGCTAAATACCCCTAAACCGACCTTCCGTTAGTCCTCCGTTAAGTCATGTTTATAATTCACCAAATTCCCCTATTTATAAACTTATTGCACAATATACACCTATTTGTAAACTTATTTGCACCAATTACCCAAATTGCAGGAATTGAATCTAACGGCTAGTTTTATTACACCTAGGGATCAAAATATAGTCGTTCACTTCACTTGCATATTTCTCACTTGGTAAGACAATTTTTATTGCCCTAGTATGATAAATGAGGATCCTTGTTGGTAACCTGGAACAACAAAGAAAGATTGGGTAACTATGTGATGCAACACTATATTGGTAGGCATCATAAATATGTTATCAAGGTCACTCCTTTGTTGTCTATGTGTTAGAAACTAACTTCCCTTGGACCCTAACAACAGGAAGCATCTGGGAAGGACAATGCAAGTGATAGAAAAATGAAAATTATTTTGTTTTAGCATAGATCATTGACATTAATTGTTTGGGTTAGACAAATTAACTTCATCAATAAGGCAAAATGCAGAGGAATCAGAAGATGTATAATCAAGTTTGATCAATCTGTATCATATTGCTCGTACATAGCTCATGACATATCGTCACAAGATCAAAGAGCTTTGTAAGTACGTAATTGGTTGCTATCATACATCACATTGCACTCGTTAATTAAGAAGACATACCCAAGGAACAGACTAGCTACTAGCTAGTACTAGAATGAACAAAATGAAATCGTATTACTATTTTTGCTACTCCAAAAAAAGAAAAACAATACTGGAGATTGGATTTTCACCATGAAAATGACTAATCAGTCCAGAGAAAGTTAATGATCGATCTAAAAATGAACAAACTGGATCACACTACTCCCTTTGCCCACATTCAAATTCCTTCAACGTACAAGTTCAAGCAACCAATTAATGAATAATTAATACAAACAAATACCTAATCAGATAATTCTAATTATTTAGTCAGAGCAGCCATTAATAAATGATCTTCCTCCGCCTGCTTCTGCTTCCTCCGCTTATAGAAAAAGACAAAAATGCCCACAGCAATCATAACAATTAACCCTCCAAGCCCAATTCCAACCACCGAATTAAGCAGTCGATGTATCCTTCGACATCCCCGAAGTCGGCAGCGACGAAACAGAACTCACGCCCACCGGTGAAACAACCGCCGGAGGTCCAGGCGGTATGGCGGCTGTTGTTCCCGAAGGAGGCGCTGGCGGCGCATCCACTGTTGCGTCATCTGCCGAAATCAACGGCGAAATCTCCGGTGGCGGCGTAGCCATCGGAAAAACGTGCGTGTATGTCGACTTTTGGCTGCAAAGATAACCCTTGCAAAAAAAAGTAGGAGATAGAAAGTGTGAGTTTATGTCTAAAGTTGCGGTTCTTGCAGATCTACCCAGATTTTTTAGGGTTCCAGTAGAATTCAAGGAGGAGGAAGAACAGGGGAGAGGAGAGAGAAAGAAAAGAAGATTGAGATTTTTTTTTTTTGAATTTCTGTAAAACAATTATAGGTAAATCTTGCCAAACCCAAATTAAGGGCAAAATGGTAAAACGTAACTAACGGCGGACTAACGTCCGTTAACTCCAAGTGCATCTCATGAACAGTATGAAAAAATAGGGGTATATTATGTGATTCAAAAGACGCGAGGGTATTTGGTGCGTTTTTGCAAACCTCAGGGGCATTTCATGAAAAAACCGTTTTTTCAATGTATATGAAGATTACATGGAGCAAACGACCCATAAGATCATGTCTCACGTATACCTTTCATTAAATACACATGTACACTCTGTCATTTATCATGCCATTTAATTTTTCAATTAGATCATAACTCCATATTCCGGTTAATCAATCAATACTATATACTAAAAGATTGGAATGACACATGTCATCTCCTGGTGTATCCTTAGACTTAAAAAAAAAAGATTTTAATTAAAGAGTCAATTAAAATATCTAATTTTCTGATTTTATTTCTTACTTTTTCCTAAAATTACGATTTTATGTGTATTATGACAAGAATCAAACATGATAATACTAATTTGAAAAATATATGTCAGGAATGGAGAAGTCGCAATTTTTATGATATTATTGTTTTTATAATATACGTAGTAAGTTGCTACTCCGTAATAGCAAGATAATATTTTGATTTTCATAAACCTTTTTCAAAAAATAAATTATTATACTCTTAGCCTACATGCAGCAGTTTAAAAAAAATGTATCTCTATTATATATCCATACCCAAACAAGAATTTTTTATTATTATTTTCTTCCCTTTTATGTAGCGGGTACGAGTATGGTTACAGTTAAGAAATATTATTCAATTTTAAAAGAAACGGTTACCTGATAAATGTGTGATAAGTTTTTTTTGCCCCACTTCAGTATTTTCGCCGAAACCCTAAACACCTAATGTTGCACTAATCACTTTATAGTTCGAATAAATAATATTTCTATGATTTCGCTTTATTAAAAAATTATTTTAAATAAATAAGTCAAAATAGAGAAAAAAATTTAATCACATCCGTGCATTGCACGGGAACCTAACATAGTTAGTCACTAAGAGCAACTCTAATAGCGAGCTAATTTAACAATTAGCTTGTTATGCCACAAATGAGTTCTAAAGTTTGTTACTCTTGTTGGTCCCACTTGTCAATTAATTACTCTCTCCGTTCCTAAATAAGTATCACATTTCCATTTTTGGCGTTCCCTTATAAGTGTCACATTTCTATTTTTGAACATGTACTTTTCCCACTTTTCCATACACTTTTCATACTTTTTCATACACTTTTCCCACTTTTCTATAAATCATAATTACTTTTACTTACACATTCTACACTTTTCCACTTTTCAATCCTCACATACACTTTTATTTGTACTTTATTCAATTAAACAATTATCTACTTTATCCTTTCCCCAAAAAAAACATTCTCAATCATTAACTCTTACACACTTTACAATTTTATTAATTACCGTGGCCGAGCCCAAATGTGACACTTATTTAGGAATGGAGGGAGTATTTGACAACTTTTAAGAGCTAGTTGTCAATCAAATTAGCCAAACTAATTTATTATTTTCATTCTATTGGCATAGCTATTAGCTTGAAACTTTTATAAATTGCAGGCTAGTCCATATCTACAACCATTGGAGATGCTCTAATTATATTATAATCAACTGTTAATTATCCTTTTATTATTTTAATTAATAAATAAATTTTAAATTTTAAAAAAATAATGTATTAAAGCATGATTAACGATGATGATGAAATAATTATGAAAAAATTAAAATAAATAAATTAATGAAAGGAAAATTTTTAAAAAACCTTTTATAATTTTTTAAAATTTTCTTTTTAAATTTAGTAATTAATTAATAATTAAAGTACGATTAATAGTTTATTATGATAAAATTAGTGACTAATTTTTCAAAATACCTAGGTAGTAATTGTCACGTTTTAACAAGATAGGTAGTTATTTGCAAAGTCACTAAAGACATAGGTAATAATTTGCAAACTTTCGTATATGATTATATATCAAGCTATCAATTTAGCTAGCTACTCCGTAGTATAACCTCGTTTAAATTACTACTCAAATTGATGTGACTGACGTATAAATGAAAACGCATACCAGTAGGGGACGTTCTGTTAACCTTTAAAAAAAAAGTTCAGGTCCAATAAGTTCAGATAAGTTCCAATAAGTTTCAACAACAACAACAATAACAATAATAATAATAATAATAATAATAATAATAATAATAATAATAATAATAATAATAATAATAACAATATTTATTATTATTGTTGTTGTTGTTATTATTATTATTATTATTAATATTATTAAATTATATTACTATTATAATTACAAATAACCCAACACGATAAGAACTAAAACCCGATCAAAATCGACCCATTTCATTCCGCTACCCGATTAACCCAATCCGACATGAATATGACCCGATATGATTACTAATCAGACATGACTCAACCACATTAGATATGAACCCGAGCATTAAAAACCCGAATCCGTTTTAACCCGAACCCATGTTAACCCAAACCCGTTCCAACTCGCACTGTATAAACATGAACCTTTTCAACCTTGACCCGTTTAAACCCGAACCCATTTAAAGTCGGACCTGTTTCAAACAGTACTAGTTTCAATTTATAATAATTATTTATTTATTATTCTTCTTCTTCTTCTTCTTCTTCTTCTTCTTCTTCTTATTATTATTATTATTATTATTATTAATTATTATTATTGTTGTTTATATTATTTATTATTATTATTTATGACTATTTGTCATTTATCATTTATTATTATTATTATTATTATTATTATTATTATTAATCAATAAGTTTCAATAAGTTTATGTCAGATAAGTTGAATATAACACACCCGTAATGTGAGGTTTTTGAAGGGGTCACGGACCAATCCATACATAAATTGATAAATTTCAATCCTCTACGGAGTATAACATTATACCAAAACAGACATAAGGAATGACACATGTCACTTCCTGGTGCAGAATTTTTCCGCCAAAAACCCATTTCCTAAAAAAATATCTATTGTACTTTATATTTTATTTTTATTTTCTCTCATTTTGTATACTCCGTAAACTTTTTATATATGGAAAAAAAGTATTGGATTATAAAATATGACAATATTATACAATTTTTGTAATCTTTTATTCAAATCGTCATATCAATAATACATTATATTTACTCAATATTTCTGACGAATTAACGTATTAAGCATATTGAAATTTTTGTCAAATTATTTAACATATATAATACTCCCTCCGTCCCAAAATTATAGTCTTGTTTGACTAAAAACACGGATTTTAAAAAAAGTGGAATATAATGAGTGAGAAATTGAAATATAGTACATTGATGATTAATTTGTATGAGAAAGTAGAATATAGTACATGTAAAATGAATAAAATACATGTAAAGAGGAATAAAGTACATGGAGAAGTGGAATATATATAGTACATGGGGATGTTTTCAATGTATTTTTTTGTGGTCCAAATGAGGGTAATATGAGAAGTATTTTATGTTCAAGTAAGGAAACATGAATATAATTATGGGACGCCCGATTTGGAATGTATGACTATAATTTGGGACGGATGGAGTATATAATACATATATATGATAGAACTTGCATATTAGATGATTAAATGAGTGCGTTCAAGATTTATTAATTACGCATTAGGTTTAAGTGATAAATATTTCAGTTAAATATTTTATAAAAAGATGGTCAAATAATAATTTTCGAATATTCGTGCATACACGGGACCTAATCTAGTAAAAATTACATATACGTAGAATGTGTATATAATAAAGTTTATTAATTAAAATTCAGTAACTGTATGTAATTAAATTGCATAAAGAAGTTATAATATAATCAATAAGTTAGAATTAACTTTTTTTGGAGGTAAAAGCTAGAATTAACTTCAACCAGCTTATACCCCGTGTAACGCACGATAACTATTAAAATAATTTATCATTTCAATAGTACTCCGTAACTAAATAAAAAGCTTGTGATATTAGGAAAACGTGAAAGTAAAAAGGATATATGCAAAAGTATAAATCCAGATTGTATAAATTAAATATTCAAATGAACTCAATTTGCGTATTTCAATACAAAGTTAAGGATTATAGTTGTATATGTGTATGTAGATTGATCTATGAAAGTTAACCAAACCAGAATGACCGATCCAAGACTGATTTTTATCTTAATTAGTGACCCGAGAACTATTTTCGAAATAGATAACCCGAAAAAGAACAAAGCATAACTGAGTTAAATTAGTCAAATAGTTTGAATTGGATACAATTTGTCTTTTTGTGTTTTTTGAAGGCAAAAATTTGTTCATTGATAAAATAGTCATATGATATCTACAATAGAAATCAAAACTAACAAATACAAAACAATTTGGATCAAACAAAATTCTAATCCGACAAACCTATGATCGTTAGACAGAGTATTTGCGACGGTGTAACAAAGAGTCGCAAGATATTTTGAGGCGCGAATATAACTTTGCAAATTGCGACGCTGTACAGAGTCGCAATATATTACGACGTACTAAAGCGTCGCTATTTACAAATAAATTTTTTTTTGGAACCCACGTGTTTGTAACCGCAAAAGGAAATTTCGCCCAAATATTTGGCCAAATATTTCGCCCTAAATATCCCGCCTAATTCTCTTATCCCTGCTCCCACGATTGTCAGATTCCTTACACAACCGACTCAACCTAACACTCCCAAAAATCAACTGCTCGGTGTTCACTGAAACTTCAAAACATAAACCCCTAAATCCCCAAATGCGTTTTCCAGGAGCCAGTGTTCTTCGTTTTCCCTAAAATCCCAAATTCGTTTTCCCTAAAAAATAAATCAATAGATGCTTAGATATTTCGTTGCTCTTGATTCTCTCCCAAATTTCTTCATAGATTATCCTAATTTAGTCGAAAATGATTGAATTTCTCAACTTGTTTATGCTTAGTTCGTAGCCTTGGGGGATTTGTTCGAAAAAAACCCGACTTTTGCTGAGATTTGTTTGAGAGAAGAACGATTTCTGCTGAGATTTGTTCGAGAGGAGACCGATTTCTGCTTACTGGTATCATACTATCATCTACTTTCTCCGATTTCAATTTCAATTTTCTGCAATTTTGAGATGTTAATGGCGGTTTTCTGCAATTTCAATTTCAATTTTTTGCAACTTTTTATTGGTTTACACGCATTAATTGATATTTGTTCTTTCATCTTTGGTCTCCTCTTCTTCGGCTGCTAATGATGAAAAACATAGTAAATTCAATTATTTATCGCATCTTATTTGTGTGCTCCAATTGCTCTTTGTTGATCCTTGAATGGAAAGGGACTATGTGTGGTATTTGTATGGTTTGTTAGGTAATAGGTAGTCTCTTTGCTAGTATAATGTTTTATTTTTTTATTTTTTTCCTAGTTTATCGTTTTTTTGTTGTTTTTGATGATATAAGTTTGACCTTAATGCTTGTTTTTCATTTGATTTTATTGAGATTAGCTGAATTTTGTTGATGGATATTTGATTATGATTTTTTCATAGTATTAGTCTACACTGAAAACCAACATTAGTGCTCAATCAATACAGCCAGAAAATTCCACATCCTCTGAAAAGTCTAAAACGCTCAAGAATATAATATGAAAAGTCTAAAGGGGAAAACACCTTCAGGCTTCAGTGAAGTTTTCTATGATGATGATCTCGTACTTGTTCTATGATCTTAGCTTTAGTATTATGATCGTGAGTCATGACACTGTGTCGACTTGCCTAAACATGCCCTTAGAGCTTTGTTTCTTGAGGCAAGAGAGTGTTAGTAGCTAATAATTTGGTGACATCAAATCTGTTCTTATCCTAATAGATGATTTGTTTTAAGGTAACATGATTTTCCCTTCCCCCATGTGGTTGAGCAAGTATGAAATCAACAGACCCACTTATTTGAATAAATTAATATTCTATAACACTTTTATAGTAGTCTATTCTGAATCCTAGTATATCCAAGTCTATTGTCTAGTAGTTTATATAAAAATTCAATAAGTTCTGATCATTTTGAATTAGGTCTAACCCATTCTTCTTATTAGGGTGATCTTCAGTTTTGGTTGAAAGGTCGAACCCATTCTGCTAGCTAACTGTTGTTTCTGCTAACTGCTAACTGCTGCTAATAAGTTACATGTTCATGTGATGTGCAGTGGCCTTTTATATGATTATCTTTTGGGGTTTAAGAACTTTTCTCATCCTCGTCTTGCACATATCTGTCTAAGTGTAAGCTCTAAATTCTGCTTGACCTAAAACAAATTACTCCGAGAGTCTTTAGTTGTAATTGTTTTTGTTTCCCCTTAAATTGTTGTTGCCTCGTGTCTAAATTGCTTACTGCTACTACATTAACTGCTGGTGCTGCTAAGTGCTAACCGCTAACTTCTGTTGATGCTAATGCTACTACATTAATTGCCGCTAACTGCTAATTTCTGGTGCTGCTAAGTGCTAACTGCTAACTTCTGATGCTGATGGTGCATGGTTCTATTGGATGCAGGTCTTGATGGTCGTTGGAGCTGGACGGGGGCCTCTTGTCAGAGCATCTTTAGAGGTTGGTCCAGATATGTATCTGTGCGAATTCGCTGCCCGCTCGTACTGCTTGTCTTTTCTTGTGTTGCTGGAAGAATGAGCTCTTGGTTAGGTAATATCCTCTTATCCAAAGGCCCGAAAACAAGATAAACCTCTTTGAAAGGGATTCTTTATTTCACTAAAAAATTATGAAAGAAAGGGGATTTGCCACTGCAGGGACATTATAGGTGTTTTCTAGTCTTATGATGGATACATTCACTCGCTTTTCATATCATAAAAGTTTTAGCTTGATCCTTATTTGTAAGTCCAGAGCAATGTTAAACTATGCCTCATTAAAGCCTCGTTTAGTTAATGTTATCTTGTTGAGATAAAATGATCTTCGAACTCCCTCCAATTGTGTCCACTAGTGGAAAAACAGTCATTTGCGTCGGTCATTTAAGCCCATTTACGTCGCACCAATGTGCGACGCAAGTGGCTGCCACGCAAATGAAAAAAGTCATTTGCGTCGCACTTTTGGGCGATGTAAATAAGAGTCATTTACGTCGCAGATTAGCTAACCTGCAACGCAAAATGACCTTTTTTTAACATGCTGAAAAGTCATTTGCGTCGCAAATTAGCTAAAACTGCGACGCAAATGACTTTTTTTAAAACATGCTGAAAAGTCATTTGCGTCGCAGATTAGCTAAAGTGCGACACAAATGACTTTTCAGCATGTTAAAAAAAAGTCATTTGCGTCGCAGTTTTAGCTAATCTGCGACGCAAATGATATTTCAACATGTTTAAAAAAAAGTCATTTCCGTCGCAGTTTTAGCTAATATGCGACGCAAATGACTTTGGATATTCTAAAAAAATGAGCTGCTGGTTTTATTTAATCCACAAATTAAATAAAATCAGCAGCTTTCAATACTACCAAAACACCAAATGCACACATAGTGATATTCAATTTAAACAAAATTCCAGAATGAAAAAAGTTATACTTCAAATACACAAACTACTAAGTACTAACCAGTATTCCAGTCACAATAAAATAGAATTTCAACTTGTAAACAATCTGAATTTTCTAAAAATATGCATATTTACACACAAATACCAACCATAACACCAAAATCAAAGAAGCTGCTATTAGGTTGCAAATAGTCTGAATTTTCCTCTCAGACACAAGTCACTATACAGAAGTATGAGCCAGCTGGTGACATTACTGCTTTGCTGATTTCTTTCTCTGTAAGCTTCAAAAAATTTGACACAAAATACACATCAAATGACATACAATTCCAGAAGAAAAAATTGATAATAATCAGATGTTTTTGGTCATAATATCTAGAGATTCAAAATGACAGAAATAAAACCAGGAAGACAAAGATTAAAAAAAAAAAATGTTAGTTCAAGCTTATATAAATCCAGCAGTTCAGTATCGTGCTCCTGGCCTTATGTTTCTAACTTGATGCTATATTTTTCGTTGTAAACTTGCTAGTCATTATCTGCTTGCACACTCTTTACTTCTTTAGATTATTAGAATCTCGCCTGAGAATGACTGATTACATTCCCATTAATTGAATGTAATGAATGAACTTGCAGTTTTGAATTAAGTCACATTTTCTCAACTTGCAGCAGTCATTTATCAAAAAATAACTTGCCGGTTCTGTTGAGCTAGTAACCCCAGGTAATGCTACTAATAACTAGTCATATTTCCATTCTCGTGGATAATTTTTCCTTGAGTTCACCTAGTTAATGATCCAGCTTCTCTTCCCCCCAGTTCCAAAGGTTCATCATTTAGTGTCAAGATGACAACATCTACCCATTTCTATTTAACATCTTCATCTAGTTAATGAAACCAGGGATTCACTAACCAGCAGGCAGGATATACTTCTGTTGTTGACAATCTTTATAGCTGTGGGCCTGTGTGAAGGGTGCTAATCTGCTTATAACCCATTCTAATTCCATTCTAGAAAATCTGTAATTAGGTGGAATATAGTTGTCTGTGTTACTGGTGTAGGCTTCTATGAAGTAACTTAACAAAATTGAATAGAAATAGTAGTATAAGCTTTGCACTGACTTTTAGAAAGTAAGAAACCAAAGCAACTAATCCCCCTGTGAAAGTGAATTGTCGTATAAATTATTTTAACACAACTAATGATAATTTCATTTTAGAATAAGATCAATAAGATCTACAAAAAAATATTGCATAATTCCAATCCATTAGTTCTAACATTGTAGTAAAACCAAACAATTTGGAACCTGACATAGAAAAACCCCTAAAACCCCTAAGTAACCAAATCTAAACCATCATTCACACCTTCCATAGTGCAAAACATTGTCTTTTCTTACAAGAAAGTTCTGATCATATCAATTCTTATTATTTCTGATCAGATCAGTTCTGATCAGTTCTGCCTAGGTTTGGATTTTGTCTGGGTTTTTTTTTCTGTTCATCTTGAATACCCATCTAAAAGGATACTTTAATTTGTTGACTTAAATTTTATTTTAAAGTTACCGCATTGAAAGGTTATAGGTAAAGGGGGACTATTTTGGGAAGGGGCAATTAATAATTGGTATTATATATTTTGAATAATTATCAGTTATGATTATTTTGAGAATACCACTAGTAGTTTGGATTATTGTTGTTAATTTTCCCTTGATTTTAAAATATGTTCATAAAGCTTTTTATATATATTTGACATATTAAATTTTCTTTGCAGATTATTGACGATTAAGT
The DNA here is from genome assembly GCF_020520425.1 of Spinacia oleracea. NCBI lineage: Eukaryota > Viridiplantae > Streptophyta > Magnoliopsida > Caryophyllales > Amaranthaceae > Spinacia > Spinacia oleracea. Next base: position 179,588,440 of record NC_079490.1, read on the forward strand.
GGTAATAGTAAATGTAGATCAAGAGATGAACAAGTTATCTTGAAGCTAAGCTAGCATAAAGATAGGTTTACTATAATTAGTTTGTTCGTAGTCAGGAAGTTGTTTTTATTTAGTTTTGGACTATCTTGTAGAAAAAATGATGCTAGTTAGAAAGTTATTTTTGTTTTAAAACTCTGCGAATTAATTTAATGTATAAATTGTTATCATTTTTTCTAAATTAACTATGTTATCGCTAAGTATATATGAATCAAAGTATAGTATGACGTGGTTATATATATATATATATATTGTTTTATGATAATGTACGTAGTAAGTTAATACTTGTATTTGATTATGATTATCTATGGTCAATATGAATTTTTATAGATAATTCCTGATTTTAGATTAATTGATATATATATACATGAAAAAAATAATATGATGGAAATTGTGACGCTCCAAAGGGTCTAACTTATTTTGGAGGGAATGGGGAGAACTCGTACGAAAGTAAAGATAGGGACTCTAATAAGAGTCTATATATTTCGGGTGCGAAAAGCATCGCTATATGGTGGATAGTGGCGGAGAAATGCGTCTATAAGCGTGCAAATAGTTACGCTTTTTTTAGTCTAAATATTGCGACTACCTATAGAGTTCCTATATCCTAAATAGTGGCTGCGAAATACATCGATATTTTTGCAAATTGCGACGCTCTAAAGCGTCGGTAAATAGCGACTACCTATAGAGTCCTTATATCCAAAATAGTGGCTGCGAAATACATCGATATTTTTGCAAATTGTGACGCTCTAAAGCGTCGGTAAATAGCGGCAATGAAAATTGCGACCCTTTACCAGAGCGTCGCTATGTGAAATAGCGACACTATTTTCCGTCGCAATTTGACCCAAAAAGCGTCACAATGTGCCGCGTTTTTTTTGTAGTGGTTGTAGATGAGATCTGACAATGATGAATATACCCTCTTTCACATCGTTGTTGATACATCCTTCAACGAGGGGGTCTTTCGATCTGTTGTAGCTTTGGTATTGAATTAAATTCGATTCAATTGATTGTAGACGTAAGAATGACATCCATTGTAACCCCGCAGAAATCTTCATTAATAAATCAACTTTTCCTGCGAAATTAAAAACATGGCCCCAAACTCTCACAATGAGAGAGATAAAACTCAATAAATGGGTACAGATAACCCAATAAATGGGTAAAAAAACTCCCCAATAGGGAGAGAATGGAGTTTTTATTCCGAACATGAAATCAAAAGCTAGAAAAAGCAAGAAAAAATGGGCTTACCTTCAACCTAATGTTTGGTGGTAGCCCCTAGAAAATTAGGGATTTGAAAGAGTAAGAGAGAAAAGGGAGAGAAAAAAAGAGGAGCGGCGGCTGTTTGAATACAATTTGATTTGATAAATGGACTTCTAATGTCAATCTACTTACCATGTCTTATAATTTTAATTAACATTTGTACTCATCATGTATTATTATTAACAGTAGACTAACGTTAGAAGTCCATTCATCAATATTATTTACATTTGTTATCGAATGAAAAACTTATAATAGTACAAAAATAAAATCAAATTGTAAAGGGAATAATAATATCGATTCATCTTCCTCCAATAATATATTATGTATGGTAATTGAATTATTATTTTACTTTATTTTATCTTAGTTTCCTATAAAAAAAAAAGCAATGTAATTTTTTTATAAAAAGGTTAAAAACAAAAGAGGTTTTGGCGGAAAAAAATTGCACCAGGAAGTGACACGTGTTATTCTTAGTGTCTGTTTTAGTATAATGTAAATAGATTAGTTCATCATACAAATCGTATAATGTATATTAGTAAAAAGAACATCAATAAATAAAAATAATTTAAGTTCGACAAGAAACGAGACTTCTTAGAAGGAGAACTAATTAAACAAAGTCCTAAGCCTGTTTGTTGAGTTGTGTTAGGCTTGCTAAGCCTGTTTGTTTGCTTGCCTTTGCTTAGGCAAGCTTGGTTGTAAAACTGTGTCTTGGTGATCAATAAAAATATCTTATTTGCGTTGCCAAAAAAAAAAAAACAAATAATAATTTAAGTTCGACAAGAAACGAGACTTCTTAGAAGGAGAACTAATTAAACAAAGTCCTAATATCCTGGAATTGAGCCATTAAAAACCTTTTGCATGGACAAACTTCAACATCCATTCACACGAGAGTGAAGACCTTTGAATTCAGTCTTACCATTTCTTCACCAAATACGACTGACTTTAATTAAGCTTAATTAGCTTAGAATGTGTATCTGCCGGCCAACTTATGACAGATTTCGGCTGCCATAATTTCAATTATTGCTTCTAGAACATAAAAATAAAAAGTACGTTTATTGGTTAAGAAAATTTTATGTTTGTCTCTTTCTCAAATAGGAAACAAAATGTTGGGAGACTTTTCTACTAAAACACAGAAATTTTGTGTTTCTTTTCATACTTTTTTCTTCTTCTTTTAATCTTATTATCCGTAGTTGTTTATATTTTATATGCCCAAGATTACATTTAGGATCGGATACATCAAAATGTATAATACGAAATAAATAATCTCATATGTACTATGTACATTTTATAGAGTTAATTACATCCTTAAATTAAATTTAACGCGTGATCAAGAGAACCGAAAAAGGGAACAAGGTGGTAAATAAAGATTCTCATACTATATAGTTTGATAAACAAGTTTCTTATATTTTGACCAATTTGATAAAGGTGTAAAGAGAAAGTATGATTAATTCTCCTTTAATTAGTTCTTCCTACCCACTAATCCTACATGTTGGGAAGTATTAATGAAAAAACGGAATAAAACAAAAAAATATTTCCTTTTCCTTTCAAATATTTTAGTGTTTTTTGTAGTCAAAGAAAGCTCGTCACAACCTTATCCTCCTTTTAAGTTTCCATGTAAGAAATATTTGGCGCGTGAGTTCTAGGACTGGCTAGCCGCGTACCGTACGACTTATGGCCTCTCAGTTCTCATACTAATCAACAAATTAATCCTCATAATTCAACGTCTAGCTGGCGATTAATGGGTACGGATTTTGCCAAGGCAAAATTTGATATGTCCAAGGCAATTACGCTACCCGTTGCCCGTAATCTTCTACTGCCATATATCCAATTTATAAACTGAATCAAATCTCCCATTATCTTTTGTTGCCAAAATTATAAAACCAAAAATATGCCAAAAATACCACTTATTTCGTTTTCTATATTTATTACATATTGCACATCCCTTTAATTTGGTAATTACTGAAGTAGATTTCTTTCACCATCACGGGTATTTAGACCTTTGTCATCCTTTGCCTAATCATCAATTTACACAAGTCCCATATTATGAAAAGCATTGGAGGATTCTATCATTAAATTTTGCAGAGGTGCATTACATTAAGGAGTACTTATTTTCATTAATTAGTTTTGCAAACCGGTAGATTACTTGTTTCATTAATTACATTAGAGATACGTAATCATATAACTAAGTGGCATAAGCATTGTCAGTAACTAAAATCATACGAAGTATAACTAAGTATTGCATGTTTCAATGATAAGCATTGCAATATTGAATTTAATATTATTTGAAGACGATCTTAAGGTAACTAGAAGCATACACCTAAGAAATATACTATAAGTCCAATATGGAGTTTCAACATAATTAATAAAAAAATGTCAAAAAACATAAGAAAGGCTTTCATTCATAATTATAAGAAATAAAATATAACAATGTCTATCAGTACTACTCGTAAGGTATAGAAGCAAAAAGAAAAAAAACGTCGTATAGCCGTAGTAATTCGTTCATGACTTTGCAAGAAGCATGGTGGGCTTTCCGATGTAATACAACATTATATCGTACCCAAATGAGACCTGCATAAAATAGTTACTCACGTATTAATTTTTTTCTAAAAGTATAAATTAAAAAATAACCAACTAAAATAGATTAAAAACCAACTTACATGAAAGAACATCAATCAAACCAAACTGGAGGTTCATTAAGATCAATTAAATCTATTGCACTTTCATCATTGACTAAAAAAACCTCATGTGAATCATGTGTAGTTCCTTGACCCTTAGAACGCTTCAACGATGCTTCTACTATTTCAAATTGTGATGGATCTCTTCTAGTTGAACTTAATGGTTCCTTTCTCTTGATTGTACTTGGTCGACGTCCTTTGTGAGGTTGAACATTTGGCTCTGACAAAATAGGCTCCACTTCATTCAACATAAAAGATATCTTTTGTTTGATCTCTTCTTGCTTAAAAGAAGGCATATGTTGATATTTATTCCGTAGCTTGTCAGTAAGATCTTCAATTTCTTTGACACTATCAATTGTATTTGTGCTAGAAGTCTCCAATGACCTTATGTCAATCCTCCATTGTGCACCCACTAAGTCCAAATTTAAAGAATTTTCTTTCCATCCATGCATCATATGAGCACAGGGCAACTTCATAGTAGATCGAAAATGCATCGTGCATATATCCTTCACCTTGCCAAATTTCGCCATTTCATATTGATCGTAAATCTTGTTCATTGCAAAAGTCGATACACGACCAACAATATTTTTAAAGAAAGGGATGCGATACTTGTGAGGTATTCGAATTCTTTCTGTTTCAAGCAATGTCTTTATCTCTTGATATTCATTATCAATGGCAAGAGAAATCTTGTCTCTTACTTGTCGAAAGTCTCCTGTTGACACTAGTAGGTAACCCTTTAATTTTGCATGTGCACCTTCTGCTCTTGAACTGGCACGGTTGCCAAAATGTGCATATTTTTCTGTCCAAGCACTCCCAAATCGCTCCTTATATGGTATCCATGAACTTCTTATGTAATCAATAACATCTTTCTTTTCCATGTATAAAACTCTAAAAGAATCCCAAGCTTTATCATATGCTTCTTTTGTCTTAGCATATACAATAGTATTCCATGCTGACACAAAATCATCCCAATTTTCTTTATTAAAGTAGCCCTTACACTTGGATAACACATTCTTTTGTATATGCCACACACATAAAATGTGTTTTGCCCTAGGAAACACAACTCGTATAGCATTCATTAATGCTAATTCCCTATCTGTAACAATAACCAAGTCATCAGATGAGTGACCCTTCATGTTAGAAAACATTTGTAAAGCCCATATATAATCTTGTTCCCTCTCTTTTTCTAGGAAGGCAAAACAAGAATAAAAAGATTTATTGAAACTCGATACACCAATTATATCAAGCAAAGGCATCTTGTATTTATTAGTCTTATAAGTGCAATCCATAACAAACACAGTTGGAAATGACTTAGTTAGACTAATTGACTTTGGGTGAGAAAAAAATACGTGTGTCAAATGTCCTCCATCATCATGTTTGTAGTTGTAAGTAAATCCCCCATGACCAAGTTCATCAAATAAGGCTTTTATCATTGAACGACCATCTAACTTATCTGTTCGGATTTTAGACTTCATATTATATATGGTCCTTGATACCGCTTTAAGGGAAGGATTCTTTTGTCTAAGAGAAGACAAAATTTGTCGAGGTTGAATTCCCGACATACTCATTTTTTCAACATCTAAACTTTCTTCTTTTGTTAACCTACGAGAAGTAGGATGTCCACACAAGTCAACACAAGGTTCATGGTTATGAGAACTATTTTGTAGTTGAAGAGACCAAACCCCATCTTCTTGTTTCTTACCTCGTATACGAAACGGGCAGTCTATCAGACGAGTGCTTGTTTCTCTATCTTGACTTGTAATCAATGTTTTACGCCTGTCTCGATAAACTCCGCCTCTATCACAACCAAGGGTCACATATCGATCTTTGCGGGAATCCTTTATGGAGACTACATATCCTCTTGACTCATTAAATTTCTTAACCTCGTCAAGGAGTTCTTCACGAGTTTGAAATTTTCTACTAAATAATTCTTGATCATCATCTTCGGTCATATTAACGTTGATTGTTGATGGCAAACCTGACAACGTATTAGACTATTATTGATAAATTATGTACAAATAATTAAAGGGATATGTTTTAATTGAGCTTGAAATGATCATGCGTTATACCTTTAAAAAATCACGCATGAAAAATTAAGAAGTAGCTCTAATGTAATTAATGAAAAGAAGTAATGCAATGTACCTCTACAAATTTAAACGTAGCTCTAATGTAATTAATGAAAACAAGTAATCTATCGGTTTGCAAAAATAATTAATGAAAAGAAGTACTCCTTAATGCAATGTACCTCTGTAATTTAATGATCGAATCCTCCAATGCTTTTGATAATATGGGACTAGTGTAAATTGATGATTAGGCAAAGGATGACAAAGGTCTAAATACCCGTGATGGTGAAAGAAATCTACTCCAGTAATTACCAAATTAAAGGGATGTGCAATATGTAATAAATATAGAAAACGAAATAATTATGTGGTATTTTTGGTATATTTTTGGTTTCATAATTTTGGCAACAAAAGATAATGGGAGATTTGATTCAGTTTATAAATTGGATATATGGCAGTAGAAGATTACGGGCAGCGGGTAGCGTAATTGCCTTGGACATATTAAATTTTGCCTTGGCAAAATCCGTACCCCGATTAATTATCACACATATATAATCATGTGAACCTACTTAATATAGTAGTTTTATTTCAAAAAAAAAATATTACTAAAAATGGGCTACTACTATGAATCAATATGATATTAACAATATACAATTAAAGTCCTGTCCACATTTAACCTTTCCAAATATACAAACTCTATAAATTTCTATGCAAGCTTGCAGAATTGGTAGCTCATAACTTGGAAATATATTTTGGAACTCAGATCAAGTAGAATATATGGAAGCTTCCATGTTTACGGGCTTCGCCAATATGGTAATTAAATTAATTAATTATTTAATCCTGATATTTTTCATTTATTCTTTGTTCACAAGTCATAACAATTAATGTTTTTGTATAGCGTTTTAAACACGCCTAACATAGCTGATAAAAGTATTCAGACGATATAATTATTTCTCTCTTGCGCCCTAATGAGGACTGTTGCAAACACGGCGTAACCAGTTTGCAATAGAACTCGTGATCATCATAGGATCGTCATGGAGGAAAAACAAGAGAAAACAAATAATTGGATGAAGTCATTTAAGATTATTGATCATTCAATATTGAGTAATTCGAATTAGATGGGTCTAATTTGAATATGTTATCCTTTGCCAAATCTTCAAATAATGACTCACAAAATGGGGAGCAGGTTCAAATTATGGGCAAGGAAAGTAGCGACTTCTCTAATTACCATATTTTAGCTGAAAGGAAACGCCGAGAGAAGCTCAATCAGAGGTTCATCGCTTTGACGGCCATCATTCCGGGCCTAAAGAAGGTATGTACGTACTTAATTAGATCTATTTCCCTTCATTTTACAATATAATACGTAGTTGATCGATCAATGTCAATACATTATATTGGTGTTGACATCAAACAATTATTGGTGTTGTTGATTTAGTTGACTAAAATAAGTATATACGTAAATGAAATATAAATATCGCACAACTTTACATAATTTCTCATATGGAGTATAAATAATTCCTCGTGTTGGAGAACCAAGTTAATTACTCCCTACACATTCTTGCTATCTATCACATATTCTCATGTGCCCTTTGTAACGTACTCGTCCTCTATTCCACCTCAAGAATAGTGCACTCTTGGAACACGTACACCTTTTATGATGCCCCTTTGAACTAGTAAAACTAGTGTTTATGCACGCAATCGTGTGAGAATTGAAATTTTATAAACAAAGATTATACATATATAGCCTAAGACACATGGAAATGTTCTATGTTTTTTGGGTCTGAAATGATCTTTTTTAGAGATAGATGATTCTTTTTTCATTTAAATAAATTTAATAAGTTAGTAAGGGTAAATAAATATTCCATGGGAGGAAACCCAAAAGTCAAATACATCACGACCCCTTGACAACCATAAATGATGAGAATGAGAATATATATAAGTGTTTGGCAAGAAAAGTAACATCATAATGTCATGGTAATAGAATCTTCGAAAATGATAAAGGTCGCAACATGCGACCTTTAAGCTGTGTCACAATGATGACATGTCATGCTTATGTTTCATGATTAAATTGGAAAGTAGAATATTAAGATTTTTCTACCTTTTTTTTATAACATGTATAATAGATAATATAAGTTAAATATTTTAATTTTCAATTTAAATCATGACACATAAGCATGTCATGTCATCATTATGACACGGCTTAAAGGTCGCATGTTGCGACATTTATCTTTTTCGTAAAGAATATTGATTTTCCTTACGGATTTACATACAAATTCATTTTCATTGACGCCATTTACGACCGACTACCAAACTGGACGTCAGTAGTTCCTTATACGGAGTAGAATAAAGATGAGTTAGACATTCAACAACTTTTATGATCGATGCCTTTTTGAACTAGTACGTAATTGTTAATTTCTTGGACAGATGGACAAGGCTTCAATCCTTGAAGAGGCCATTAACTACGTGAAACAATTGGAAGAGCAAGTGAAGACACTCGAAGAACAAAATAAGACAAAAATAATTGAATCGGTGGTGTTTGTGAAAAGATCTAGGGTTTCAGAACAAGAAGAAGATGAGCTTGATCACTTTTCGAGTAATGGCGCATTACCAGAAGTCGAAGCCATATTCTACAACAAAGATGTTCTTATAAAGATTCATTGTGAAAAGAAGAATGGAGTCGTCGAAAAGCTTATTTCTTATATTGAAAACATCCATTTGGTTGTAATCAATACTAGTGCATTAGGTTTTGGATGTGCATCTCTTCATGCAACAATTGTTGCTCAGGTAACCAATTCTTCCTTTCTAAAGTTTTCTTTAAAATCAAAATAAGATTATTATCAATGCTAATGGTACGTCTTAATTAAATCCCATAATTTTCAATACTAATATAAATTCTTTATTACTTTTCCCTGTTCAGATGGATGTTGAGTTCAGTATGACAACTAAAGATCTAGTCACACATTTACATGCTGCTCTCAAACGTTTGATGGGATAATTAAAAGATCGAAGAAGGGCACATATAGCTACTAGCTAGGCGTTGTTTAATGTTTCAAATTAAACATGTTAAAAGTGTAATTAACTACTAAATTTGGTCTCATGTATTACTAATCTTGGTCGTACCAAGTACCAACTAAATTGGGATTGAAAGTGTTTAATCCAATTATTTGTTTGGTGTCTTAGTGCACTTTCTTGAGTTTTGTGTCTTCAACTAATTCATTGTGTAATTTGTTGTTATAGCATGAGGACATGCCATTTATATCGCACCCGTCAACAAGAGAGAGAGTCCACCTAACAAAACCGTAGGAGGTTCCACCTTAAAACCATATGTTAATAAGGGGAGTAGCCCCTTGGCCTTAATTAGGTGATTAGCTCTCTTCTCTTTTATCAATGTGGGACTCTCACACGTGATGTTTCATGGGTCAGATCTTAACACACAAAAAGGGTAATTCGTACATTGTGGTGTATATATATAGAGAATTCTAGTGAATAAAAAAACAACAACTAAATTCTAGATAATCTTGGTGTATCAGGTTTGGTATTCAAATTAGGCGGTATTATTTTAAGTACCGGAAAAGGAGTACCGAGTATGTAGTTCTTATTATGAATCAAAGTATTCCGTGCTACAATACTACCTATGTTCTGTAAAAATGTACTCCTGACCAATTTACTACTTGATGGTTAGAGTAGGAAGCTTTAACAAGTTTGCTTCTAACGGTCTACCCACAAGGGTCTCCTCGTTAACAAAGCGGACTAGTGTTGACCCAATTAATATCGGGGCGGGTCAGGGCTAGACCTGGTTATCGGGCGGGGCGGGTCAGGGTCGGTGCGGGTCAAAAGAGGGTCCGGTATTGAAAGGGTCAATTTTAGCGGGTCGATAATGGGCGGGTCAAAAGCGGGTCGCGGGTCATTAGCGGGTCATTAGTGGGCGGGTCAATAAACGAGCAATGAAAAATGAAAAACAAAAGAGCCATGTGCAAGTACAAGTAAATACGAAGCTATACACGTAATTTTTTGTATCATTACTATTTTAATTTTCAAAATAATTGTAGTATAAGTTTGACCCTATAATGACCCTGTCCAATAGAAGCCCTGTCCAATAAGAGCCCTGCCCAATAAAAGCCCTATTAACTTGACCCTAACCCTATATCCATTGGACTACCCTGTCCAATAACCAGGTCTAGTCAGGGCCATTAATGGGACCCAACCCACTGCATACGCCTAATACCATATACTTCCTCCGTCCCTTAATACTCGACCTGTTTTGACTTTATGCACTATTCACATACTCCCTCCGTCCCGGAATACTCGACCCGATTTGACCGGCACAGAGTTTAAGGGACTTGAATTGACTTATTTAATTTAATAGGTAGTAGTTGATAGTGGGCTATTATTTTAATGCAGTTAGTGGGATGTGGGTTAAGAGGTGGGGTTGGGGGAGAGTAGGGGTTGAATTTTTAATTATTTTTTGTATGGAGTATGGGGTAGGTGGGTTAATAGGGGTGGAGTGAGAAATAATATAATATTGTTAGAATATTTCCATTTTTAGAAACATGTCAAGTATTAAGGGACGGCCCGATAAGGAAAACAGGTCAAGTATTCCGGGACGGAGGGAGTAATTCACTTTGACCCTATTTTATTTCTAGTATATATTAAAATAAATGTTAGTATATAATATATTGTTGGCTTTATCTTTATATATATTTTCAAAATATTAATATTTTATAAGTTTTTATAATATGTAATTAAAAAAATTGATGGTCAAAGTTATGCATTGGCAAACGTGTCCAGTCAAAACAGGTCGAGTATTAAGGCACGGAGGGAGTACACAACATACACGGTCAAGCTTCTTTTTGGTCAAACAGGTCCAGTAGGAATGAGGACCAGTAAGAGATCATGATCATTGATCAAGCCAAATAGTTGAGGAGTTTCTTTCCATTTTTATCCTATGACGTGTTTTAGTCCCACGTGTATTCAAATTTCTTTCTAAATTTAATCAATTGATAAAGACAGCCCAAAACTTAATTGGTGGAAATAGAAATCATCAAACTTGGACAGAAAGTTAAAGCTTAATTAATAGGGTCGCACTCTAAACATTAATAAATTATTAAAGATCCATGATTATGACAAATTCTGTCACATTTGTTACTGCAGACTCAAGTTAATTCCATTTAATGAAGGATTACGGATGCAAATGATCTGAGCCATATATAGATGTATATGAACCAATTGTCTGTTGGTTTAGTGGTGATTGAGGCTGAACTTGGTAGGGGGAACTTGTGTTCGATCTCCCGCAACAGCAATTATACAAACTTTTCTATAAGGCGGTCTTACACAAAAGACCACCTTGGTATCATATAAGTTAAGCACTTGAACTAATTAGTTAAGCAATGAAACCAATTAGTTAAGCAATGAAACCAATTAGTTAAGCAAATGAATTAATTAGTTAAGCAATTGAACCAATTAATTATGTAATGTAACCAATTAGTTAAGAAATTGAACCAATTAGTTAAGCAACCAAAGTGGTCTTTCCGGTAAGGCGGTCTTACACAAAAATTGCCGCAATTATACAAAGGGGACTGAAACCTATCCACCCAGAACTCGCCCCGAATCCGAAATAGCCCTAAGGGTGAACCGGGTGTTACAGAAAAAAAAATGTATATGAGCTTGAACGAACTTTAAATTATTTTCTTTGAGCTGAATTCGTTTACTAAAATATTTGCTCGGGCGCGACTTGAGTTTGTTCATCTGTACTTCAAAATCGAGCTTGAAACTCAATTTTTTTTGGTTTAATTTTATGAATAAAAAAGAGCGAGAAATTTAAATTACTTAAATAACATTTAAAATTAAAATCAAATTTCTAAGATACGTTTTTGACCAAATACAAATGAGCCCAACCAACTACAAAAGATTGGCGTTTTATCTAGTCGTCTACAATTAACTTAAATAGAAAAAATGGGATTTTAAATAGTTAATGGTTAAAAGTTTAGCAAAAATAGAAGAGCGTGCTAATAATGAGTTAAAATCGAGCTATTAACGAGTTATAAATAAAATTTGAGTGGATGCTAATTAGCCGAACACGACATTGTTCGAGTAAAGATTGTTTAGTAAATGAGCATAAATTTTTTCCTCGGCATTGCTCAATTGCTTAATAAACAAGCTTCGAACGAACTTTGAACTACCTTATTTGTTATTATTGATTAATATTGAGGCTTCTATATATATATACAAATACAGTAAATCGGTCTCAACTTCAAATCCTTACCGCCTTAATTTGTGCTGCCCTAAAAAAATGAAGTTCCAACGTGCTTATAAATTCTGTCACGTTTGTTACTGCAGATCCAAGGACCAAAGTTAGTATAATATAATATTTTAAAATCAGGCTATAATGGCCCACTTGCTTGGAAACTTGTAGGGCAGTTGGTATAGACATAATCTGATCCAAATAAAAATGATAGAAAATGATAAGATAAGACAAATAATTAAACAGTTGAGCAAAGTGTAATTAGTTCATGAATGGAATCTGGTTAAGGAAGATATTATCGATGATAAAAGGGACCCAACCGGATATGGTGGCCGGATAATATAACAAATTCACTAATAATGCATATTTAATTTATATTGAAGACGATCTTCTAATATTCTTAGGGACATTTGTAATATTTTGAAGCCCTTGACAAGTATGCTTATCATTATCAACTAGCTTAGGACGTTCTACTTTATCAAAATTCAATTGCCTAGCTACGTAGTACTTGATAAGTAAGGAGAATGATCTTGCTGAGCATTTAAACAAACACTTTAATTAAGCATGTACGTACGTAGTATTTATCAAGTTAATTTTGCAGGTCATGCTCCATATACACCAAATATCGAACCCCTAGTGAAGTTTGATGACATGTCTATGGTTTTATGAACTTAAGATATATGCCAACCCGTAGTATTTATCAAGTTAATTTTTTGTAATCACATTAAACATAAGACTGTCTTAATGTTAAAAATCAAAATATATACTATATGTATAAGATAAGACAAGACGTATTGTAATTCAAATTTATCTAAAGTACCCAAAATTAAGTTCTTGTAACTAATTGTCTTCTCGTTGCTAAATCTATTTGATCTTTTTACTTGGATCTTGTATGCAAGGAAAAAAAAAATCAACACGTACACTTAATTAGCAACGAGAAAACACAAGACTTATGAATTGTAAATAGTCAAACGGAGGTTAACTACTAATTAGTTAGGGTCTCTAGAAACGTATCACGGTCCTTTACCAAATTAACGTACTTTGATTTTAACATTTTCAGACTATCCACACAATAGAAGAGGTTATTTTAATTATTTCTCACCATATCAAATACGTAAGTGCCACATTGTATTGAAAGTTTTATCTCCTAATTTCACTTTTCAGTCCAATAACATTTTTCATTTAATTCTATAATAAAACTCCTTTCGCCCCATAAAATATTTAAATTTACTATTCACTTGGTTTAAGTTATAAAACTAAAACCGCTGAGACGAACCTATACCTTTAAGAAAATAAAGTAAAATGAATTCTCAATAGTTTTGCAAGGAGAATTTTCAACAACTCCCACGGTATAGGATTATTTTTGGATGGACCTGGTCCACAATATATTATTGTGAACCTAAAATTAACAGTTTACTTAACACCCATTTCACATAGTGACATTTAATGTTCACGTACATAGTGACTATAATAAACTAAACACGAATTTTTTTAAGTTATTGTAACCATTTTTTTAATCAAAATAACCCTATATTTTTAAAAGAGAATTGTGACTTAAAATCTCATTATTCAAGTACAACATGTACTAACGACAGTGATTTGATAAAATTTTCATATTATTTCTAATGAACACGTGAAAAATAAATTAGAATCAGTTTGATAACTTATTTATAGACATGGTTCACAATGAATTAACCGTAAATCAGGTCCTTTTAAAAATTAGCCTACAACCCTAGTATTTCATCTTTAGGGAATTAAATGAAATTTATTTAAAAGGAAATAAAATACTTCAGAGTATGTTCATATCATCATATGGGAATTTTGAGTCAACTCCTCACCTCTGACCATATTCTCCGACCAAAAAGGCAAAAACAGACTGACTATCTGCTGAAATTAACGTATCTGCCGGCCAATTATTGGAAGACTTTCTTTTAAGCTTGGTTCACTTTTTCAAGGATTTAGGTTCCATTCTTATGTACGTGTAATATTTTGTAGGTTCCATTCCCATGTAAAGTTTATTTACCTTCCGTTTATTTTAACGTAACATATTCTTAGTGAAAAATGGAGTTAAGCTAAAGGTTGGGGGTCTAACCTTTTGGTTTTTTCACCTTTTAGGACCTCAATATTTTTTTTTCACCTTTTGGGGACTCCGTTCATTTTCCGGTCAGTTAACCATAGTTTAACTCACCGTTAACCATACTATCACTCAAATAATAAATTAAGACAAAGGTTAGGGTCCAACTTTATGATTTTTTCACCATTTAAGACCCGAATATTTTTTTCACCTTTTGGGACCTCATATCCATTTTTTGTATACCAACGTTATTTACTACGGAGTATAAAAAAAACAAAAAATCAGAAAATGCAAAAAAAAAGTTAGCGCTCAAATTAATAATTATAATAATAGTTATTAATATTTTTATTTTTATTAATTATTATGTAATAATTGTTATTAATATATTTAACAATAATAATAATAATAATAATTCATCTTTCCCAAACCCCATCATACAAATAAAACTACATAGTACTCTTCTCCAAACATATAGATAATATTTACTCATTCATAAGACCTTTAATAGTTGAAACTTAATTTACGTAATCCAATAACAACTGATTTGAATATGTTTATAGAAAATTTGAGGTCAGAAATTTTAATTCGGAATTTGCTGATTATTTTTTATCGAGTTAAGCATAAATCATTTAATTACCTCATCAAATATGAGCATCAATAATCCATTGTCTTTACTCTCATAAAACAATCAAGAACTAGTATGATCAAAATCATAATTCGTTTAAAATTAACCTATTTTTATTATTTTTACGTTTTTGTGTGGACATTATTAATATTGTTCAAACAAACCACAAATAATTGTGAGGATATATCATCAATGGAGGATCTTCCTAACAACTTGGGTCCCGGAGCGGAAAATTCCGTAGTGTATTTTTAGTTCCACCATCCCCGTAAACCTTTGAGTATAATTGTATGAATATCGTACTCTACTATATAAATTGCTTAATTCTTCTATTGTCGTTGGACACTATAACCGAATATATAAAATATGATCAACTTGTAAATAATTATTTGCTTCTTTATTCATTACGGAGTAGATTATTTGATACCCAAATCAATTTATATATGGGCTAAATTTATGAATTAAGTTACATATTATTTCAATTTGAACTTATTATATGTTAATGATTAGAAACTTTAATAATTGAATTGGAATTACATGAAAACTTGAATGAGGTCTCAAAAGGTGAAAAAAGAAAGTTCAGGTCCTGAAAGGTGAAAAAACGAAAAGGTTAGTCCTCAAACTTTTGATTTACTTTAACCATTTAACCCAAGAACCTAACCTTTTATTGTACTCTAGTTAAATTTGGCCGGAAAAGGGGAATGAGGTCCCAAACGGTGAAAAAAAAAGGTATAGGTCCTAAACGGTGAAAAGTTAAAAAGGTTAGACCCCATTTATTAGCTTAACTCGTGAAAAATGGAAATAACTTCCTTCATCAAAACAAATAAACGTAGCCTTAGAAGAAAAAGGTGCAGACATGCACATCTTGTTTAAGTGGAACACTGTAAGGTCCGTTTGGTAGCTGGTCATAAATGTTGTCAATGATATAGTACATCATAGGGAGGCCATTTAGGTAACTTAACATATCTAGGATATTACAATATAAACAATATTAACGCAATATATTCTTATTATTGTAACGTACATCCCCCCTCAAGGTGGAGCATTAAGATCTCGAATGTCCATCTTGTTTAAAAAAAATTCTAATTGCGCCTTCCCCAACACTTTGGTGAAAATATCCGCTAATTGAACCTTCGTCGATACTTACGAATGACAGATAAATCCCTTCCTTGATTGCATCTCAAATAAAATGACAATCTGACACAATGTGCTTTGTCCGCTCATGAAATACTGGGTTTTGTGCAATATGCAATGCTCACTAGCTTTCACAAAACATACTCATACCTTGTTTATGCTCTACTTCCAAGTCTCGTAGTAGTTGTTTCAACCACTTTAATTCCCATGTTAATGCAACCATCGAACGATATTCTTCCTCTACAGATGAACGGAAAACAATGTGTTGCTTCTTGGTCTTCCAAGACACTAGAGACAGACCAAGTAACACAAACCATGCAACCAGTCAACGAACGACGAGTCAATGGACAACTCGCCAAAACTGGGTCACACTACCCTCTAACTGCAATGCACTGTCAGAGCGAAGAAGAATACCTTGGCCGGGACACTTTGTCAAGTACCTCACCACTCGCAAAGCTGCTTCACAATGTTCCTCCTTTGGTGCTTGTATAAACTATGATAGAATGTGTACTGAATATGTCAAATCTGGTCGGGCAACTGCTAATTAAGTAAATCAAACTCCCAATCAAGCGCCTATACTTCTCACCATCTGCCAACTCTGCCCTTTCTGTTAATGCCAATTATTTGTGGTTTTGCTCCATCGGAAAATCTGCAGGCTTTGCACCTAACAATCCAGTGTCTTAAATAATATCTAGAGCATATTCTCTTTGATAGACATAGAATCCCTGACTCTTACGAGCCACCTCTAGTCCTATGAAATATTCCAGGACACCTAGATCCTTCATTTTAAAGCATTCGCTCAAATATGCCTTAAAACTTTCCAGAGCAAATGAACTATTCCTGGCGATAATCATATTATCCACATAAATACGCACACTCAATTGAATCATACCCTTTTAAAGTTTAATTAAAGAATAATCAGAACATGATTGTTGAAAACCGCATTGCTTGAGGGCCGTAGACAATTTCTCGAACAAATACAGGGGAGCTTGTTTCAAACGGTACAACGATTTCTCATTCAGTCATTCTGCATACTTTGTCTGAGTTATTTTTCTGGAACCCGGGTGGTATCTTCAAATAAATCTCTACTTCTACATCACCACGAACAAAATTATTATGGACATCCATCTGATGCATCTCCCAATTCTTAACATCTGCAACTGCTAGGACAGTACGAACTGTCGCCATTTTCGCCACCGGAGCATTTTTAGCTTGTACCATGGTACAGGCTTATGAATTTTAAGCTTGTACCATGGTACAGACTTATGAGTTTTTAGCTTCGACCATGGTATTGACTTATGCAATTTAAGCTTGTACCATGGAAGGGGCTTAAAATTCATAAGCCTGTACCATGGTACAAGCTAAATATTCATAAGTCTATATTATTTAAGATTTTGATTTGTTGTTGCATTTGATTTAATGTAATCGGAAAAAAATATAGACTTATGAATTTTTAGCTCCTTTCATGGTACGGGCTTATGAATTTTAAGCCCCTTCCATGGTACAAGCTTAAATTGCATAAGTCAATACCATGGTCGAAGCTAAAAACTCATAAGTCTGTACCATGGTACAAGCTTAAAATTCATAAGCCTGTACCATGGTACAAGCTAAAAATGCATAAGTTTTTTTTAAAAAAAATCGGGAAAAAAAACTCTTATGAAGACTCGACCATTTTGTCGCCTGCGACGTGATGGTGGTGGCCGGAGGTGATGGGGTGGTGTGAAAGAATTGGAAAGTAAGATTAAGTAAGGATACTAATGGAAAATAAGGGAAAATAGTGGGGCGATTTTGAGTAATATGAGGCGGCTTTTAACGCTCTACAAAAATAAATACGTAGTACTCCCTCCATCCCGGAATACTCGACCCGGTTTGACCGGCACAGAGTTTAAGGAATTTAAATTGACTTATTTAATTTAATAGGTAGTAGTTGATAGTGGGGTATTATTTTAATGTAGTTAGTGGGAGGTGGGGTTGGGGGAGAGTAGGGGTTGAATTTTTAATTATTTTTTGTATGGAGTAGGGGGTAGGTGGGTTAATCGGCAACTTTTGTGTAAGACCGCCTTACCGGAAAGACCACTTTGGTTGCTTAACTAATTGGTTCCATTTCTTAACTAATTGGTTACATTGCTTAACTAATTGGTTCAATTGCTTAACTAATTAGTTTAAGTGTTTAACTAATTAATTCCATTGCTTAACTTATATGACACCAAGGTGGTCTTTTGTGTAAGACCGCCTTATAGAAAGTTTGTAGTGGGCTAATAGGGGTGGAGTGAGAAATAATATAATATTATTAGAATATTTCCATTTTTAGAAACATGTCAAGTATTAAGGGATGACCCGATAAGGAAAACAGATCAAGTATTCCGGGACGGAGGGAGTAATAAACTTCATAAGAGACATGATGTGCTCGTGTTGCTTAGCAAACTAACACAAACGCAGTCACACTCACTCACTGAATAAGAAGTTGTTGATACAATTATGCGCGTTTCAACAATGTATGGCAAACCGCGTAAAGGTACATATAAAAGTTACTAATTACCACATCCTTTAATTTAAACATTATTTAACTAATTAAATATGATGGTGGAATATTCAACCTCCTAAAGATTTAAACACACATTATTCATATGAACCTATTTAATTAATTAAGTTTACTAATTTGCATACTTCAAAATGGGACCCACATAAACATATAAATTTAAACAAGATTTGTTTAAGATTTTTAATAATAATATAATCTCCACTAATTCATGATTAAGCTTTCACACAATTCAGCAGCATAAAACCCAGTTCACATTTCAACTAATCAGGCCACAAAATTTCCAACAACATTTGAATATTAGCTCACTTGTCCTTAATTTTCTCCCTCTTGATTCATCATCGTTTGGCAAGGTTTTGGTTGAGAAGCTCTGATAATAATACGGAGGTTTCAATGTTCACCGGCTTCACTGATATGGTAAGCGGTCAATTAGGTCTTCATTTTCCAAAATTAAATGTCAGATTTGGGTTTTCACCGTTTTGAAAATGAGAATCAAACTCACGGGATTTGATTTTCCCCTTTAAAAAGTTGATTGTGAGCTAGAGCATATATAGTGACCACCCTTCTACTTCTTGATTCTATCTTTTGATGATGTTATACTTGGTACAATATTGTCAATACAAATAATAGTTGGTATGTTATAAATTTTGCAGGGAATAATGAATAATGATCTTAGCTTCATTCACCATGAACTACAAGTCAACTCATTTGAAGACCTATTCAGCCCATCACCACCACTACCGTACCATGGTAGTTTTGATCAGGCGGCTGAGATGAATTATGAAGCTCAAATTGGGTGCAAGAGATCTGCACTACAGACTGATCTGCATCATCACAATCCCGTACTTGTCGAAAACCCCAAGAAACAGCTCAAGACAAACAACTGGAACTCTTATCAACAGATGAATAATCACGTATTGAATTCACAAGAATACCATGACTCTAATTCCACCATGTTATCCTTCTCCAATTCATCCAACAGCTCTACCCAAACTTCAACCCTTATTACCCCAAAACAAGAAACGGTTGTTAATCAAGCTGTTTCAGTTGCTAAACAAAGTTGCATTATTGAGTCCCGCCCTCAATTAGCTGCTAAGAAAAGTGCCAGCATACCGCCTCAGCAATCATCTATGGATCATATTTTAGCTGAGAGGAAACGCCGGGAAAAGCTCAGCCAAAGGTTTATTGCATTATCAGCCATTATTCCTGGTCTAAAGAAGGTACTAATTTCTTAACAAGTTTTTTTTTTTTTTGGGTTTTACTGCGAGGAGTTCCCACTGTCTTCGGCGAGGTAATCTCCCGTGGGAGTTTGCATGGGTAACTCGATGAGCAGCATCCCTCCCAGTTGAGATCTTTTCCATTCCCAAGGCTCGAATCCGAGACCTTGGTTAAGGAGCAAGAGGCCCTTAACCACTTATGCCAACCTGAATTGGTTCTTAACAAGTTTATATATATCCTTTTAACTTGATAATTCCATCAATTCTGAGTATTTGATATTTTGGACAGATGGACAAGGCTTCAGTACTCGGAGACGCAATTAAGTACGTTAAACAAATGCAAGAGAAAGTGAAGAAACTCGAGGAGGATGCTAAAAAGAAGACAGTAGAATCAGCAGTTTTAGTGAAAAGATGTTATGTTCCTGCAGAGGATAATCATCATTTTTCAACGGCTGATGATCCATTCCCTGAAATGGAAGTCAGATTCTCTGATAAAGATGTTCTTATAAGCATTCACTGTGAAAAGAAGAAAGGACTTATTGAAAAAGTGATTTCTCAGATTGAGGAACTCCATTTAAATGTAATCAGTAGCAGTTCATTAGCGTTCGGAGGCTCGGCACTTGCTGTAACAATCACAGCTCAGGTAATTAATATTTAATAATAACCCCTTAATTAGCTTCTTCCTTGAACAAGAAAAATAAGATCGACTGGATTTTATTTTTGTTATAAACTTATAATTCATAAATCTGATCGACATGTTTCTCCTGTATGCAGATGGGTTCTGAATTCAGTACGACAGCAGAAAATCTTGTCAGACATTTACACACGACTCTCAGACAATGTTGATATGAACAAATTAGCTAGTGTGGATTTAATCTTCAATCATACATGCAGTATCATAGTTTGATTAGTTTCAAAGTCACAACCCAGTAGGCCTGGCCACCCTGCTCGTGCTCGTGCTCGTGCTCGTTGCTTCGTCGTTGGACAGTCCACCACCTCTCTGATCAGCCCTAGCTTTTACACCTAGCTACAGCTTGTTTGCTCTTTGTGTTCATTTTGCAGGAGGGTTTTTTCCAGACAGTTTTTTTTGCATGGTTTTTCCTAGATCGATCACCATGTTTCAAGTTAATTACCCACCTGTTTCAAATGACCTAGAGCTTTATTTTAGCATTTTTTTAAGGTGATTCATGTACCCTATACAGTATACACATGTCCTTTGTTTTTTACCCTTATTTTAGGGGATTCGTCATGTATTATAACTATTGCAATAGTAATTAAGAATCTTCATCTCAAAATGTGTGTAACGGTTCGTAAATTTTAGTATCGAGATGATACATAAATTGTGGGGATTGATGATCTGCACTATGGCCCTGGTCTTTAAATTGCATGTGGAGATGAACTTTTTAACTCTAATTGACCTGGTGTTTTAGAGATGTTATATTGTTCTTGATCAAATCGATCTCTTTTGTCTTCCTCGCATCTCCGAGACAAATTAACTAATTAATAATGTAAAAATAATAGTATTATATTGTTATAGACACGTTTTGATTTGATAGTAGTAATAGGAGATAGTCTTACTGAAGTGCTTAATTAATGGTTACTTAGCTATCAGTAATACTCAATGTGTATGCGTTATAAGTTGCGGCTTCCATGTCCACATAATATTGTTAATAATAATAATAATAATACTGCAGATATATTGCTCTACTCATGGGATGGCGGTCTGAATGTGTGTGTTGACTTGACTGGGTCTTTCCCTATGACGCAATCTGGGTTGTCAGGCTTCGTTCCGGGTAGGGTTGTGGCGGTTGCAGCACAACGGAAGCAGGATAAGTATGCGGCACGTTGTAGGGCTTTGGGTTACGGTTTCCTTCCTTTTTCCTTCTCTTCTTTTGGGGAATTAGAGAAAGGGGCTGTTTCTTTGCTGAAGCGGGTTCAGACGTACTCCAGGACTCAGGACATTGGGGCGCGGGCAGCTGCCCATATTTTCAGCAGGATCGGGTTCGCCATAGCTAGAGGAGTGGGGGCCCAGATTGTATCTCGGCTCCCCTCCAACTTCTTGTAGTTCATTTGATTTTTGTAGCTTGTTAAGCTTGTAACGTTTTTATAATAATAATAATAATAATAATAATAATAATAATAATAATAATAATAATATAACTATATATGTACTTCAAAGCTTACATAATAAGAAACCTAAAGATCATGGTGATCGACATAATATCTAGGCTTGGCATCATTTTATCAATTCTATCTAAAACATACTGAGTACTTCGTATTAAATATTATATTATCAATCTATCATAGCATATGTATAAGATCAAACCTAAAGATCATCTTATGACTTATTGACTTGTATACAGTCTATCTGTATTTACTTTTTTTTGTTAGCACCGGTTCACCCTTAGGGTCAATCCGGATTCGGGGCGAGTTCTGGGTGGTTAGGTTTCAGTCCCCCCCAATTGTTGTTGCGGGGGATCGAACACGAGTTCTCCCTACCAAGTTCAGCCCCAATCACCACTGAACCAACAAGCAATTGGTGTCTATCTGTATTTACTTGGCTCTTCACATAATCACATACGTAGTAATGAGTAAAAGTAACCCCGACCCATACATTGGGCAGTAATTAAGCACACGGGCGGATCTAGTATTGCGACCTCACTTATATATATACACTTTATATTTTCTTTGTGGTTCTTTCACGTGCACGCGTACACATTAAAAAAAAAAAAACATATGTACTTTTAGCAAATTTTATAAAAAAAATCAGAAATTTTCTATTTTTTTATGTACTACCTCCATTTCATATATAGTAATCTTTACAGTTATTATTTGCACAAATATTAAGACAAATGTAATAAAGTGTGTAAAGAAAGGGTGAGTATAATAAAGTATGAATAAATTAAGAGATATTGTTTAAAAATGTGGGTGGGTGTAAGAAAAAATAATTGGAAAAATGTAAATTTTGTGGGATAAGAAGAGTAAAATTGTACATTATAAAATTGAATAAAATGGAAATTTTAAAGATCTTTTTGAAATGGAAGTAGTATAATTTTAGCCATAATAAAGAAAAAATATTTTGCACCCACTAACATATTTTTCTGGATCCACCCCTAACAATAAGGGTCGAAGAAAGGCAAGTAACAATTATGTTACTACTCCACCCGTCCCATTTTTATAGTCATTTTTGACCATTTTCATGGGTTTTAAGAAAAGTTGATATAATACATTGAAAAGTGGAATATAGTACGTTAATTGGTAATTGATTTGTATGGAAAAATTAATATAGTACATTAAAAAGTGGAATAATACTCCGCAGTACATAGGAAATTGTAATATAGTACATGTTTTTGTTTTACTGTGTTTTCAATGAATTTTTAATTAATATAGTACATGAAAAAGTGAAATTTTAATAGCCAAAAGTAAAAGCATGTTTATAATTTTGAGACGCCCGAAATAAAATACAAGACTGTAAAAATGGGAGAGTGAGTAGTACATAGGGAGTATAATGAAAGTTAAGATTAAACTTGTTTATATTTTTTGGGTAAGGTAAAGGTCAACCATTCCCATGATATGAGGATAATGGAAAATCTCTAAAAGCAAGATTAGCGCTAGTCTAAGTTAAGACTTCCACTTCAGCTTTTTATTAATTTTATTTATTTTCAATTTTTCGGAATCTTGTCGAAATCTTTTCAGACTTACTAAATTTTTTCACTTCACCCCTCGTACTCATTCAGGACTTCTAAAACTCGTGAAAATAATAAAATAAAAAGGCATAAAAAAAATAATAAAGATAAAACTTATTGTTTAAACGTCTTAAGTAGAGTCTTGATATTCCAAGACACTTGCTCATGCTTTTGTCATACTCTTCTACTTAAACAGAAGGTCTTATTATACTCAATAAGACTATTGCTCACACTAGCGCTAATCTTGCTCTAAAGATGAGCTACTATAGGTGAAGAGTTGAGATCGCACCTCACGCCTATGCATGATTGGGAGGAATGACCATTATCTAATTAATTCCTCTAAATGCTCTTTTTGAGTGTTTTAAGTTAATTAATTATATGTATTGCAAAAAGATTAAGTTAATTAAGCATTATCGAAGAATTATTTGTATTGCAAACATATTAACTTAATTAAGCATTATCGAAGATGCAATGAAGATTTTATGAAATCGACGAAAGGATTTTAGTGCTCTATTATACGACAAGTACACGAACAAAAATAAATCTAATTAGATAAATATTGTGAATAAATAAAGACAACCTTACAACTATAGGACATGAATATAGTATTTCAACATAATTTCTAAACAGATCGATAATACAACCATGCACAATTAATTAAGTACATTTTAAAATTAATAGTTTGGTTAGCTTAATTGATATGGTTGGTTGTCAGCCAGTTGTTACGTAGAACAAGTGACCATAAAAATTGGAAATAACACAAAAACAAAAACAAATTGGTTTGAAAAAGTCTATAAAATTAGATCTTCCAAATCTAAAGATTCCAAATGTTGTGACCTAACTGTATGTCACGTCCTTGACATTTTCTTGTCCTCCAAATTTGTTGGCACACATTTTTCAAAAATGGTCATCATTTGGTACCAAGAGCAATTCCAATTGTTCGTATAATTAAAGAAGTCGATTATTGCAATTACTTCCTCCGTTCTGTCATAGTTGTAACATTTAATATTTTGGGTTTTACTCATCTTTAGTGATTTATAACTAGGGGTGCAAACGAGCCGAGCCGAGTTGAGCCGAGCTTTACCCTGTTCATGTTCATGTTCATTTAACTAGAAGAACTTGTTCACGAACATATTATTAGATATGTTCTTCAGTTTTCTCTCTGAAAATTGTTCTTCAGTTTTCTCTCTGAAACCTAATTCTAAATATTACGTTCTTCAGTTTTCTCTCTGAAAACTGTTCATCCCGAAAAGTAAAAACTCTTGAGTGATTGTTTAAGCTACGATTATCAAGACGGATCTGAACATGTCGGTGAACCAAGTAGAGGAACGACAAGTGGAGTTCTTTGTTCGTGTTCGTTGACAGATTACTCGGGAAAACATGCTTCAAATGTAAGTTTGCTTAATCTGTGCTTTATATATGTTTCCTGGCTTTGGGGATTGTTCCGCACATGTTATGTATGTTTAACTGTATTCCCCTACAATAGTAATAGTGCAAGAGGTAATACACACGATGAGGAAGAAACAAGGGGCAAAGGGATATATGGCTATCAAGATAGATTTTGAAAAGGGTTACGATAGACTTCGTTGGTCTTACATTCGAGAGACCTTGCTGCAAATGAATTTACCATATCTTATGGTGAATGTGATAATGGAATGCATTACCACTGCCCCACTTAGGGTGCTTTGAAACGGAGAACCTACGGAATGTTTTAAGCCAACTAGAGGTATACGCCAAGGAGACCCTCTCTCACCATATATTTTTGTAATGTGCATGGAGAGGTTATACCAAACTATTGAAGAATCAATAATTCAAGAGCGTTGGAAGCCCATACGAGCTAGTCGCGATGGTCCCCTGCTATCGAATCTGTTTTTTGCGGACGATGCGGTACTCTTTGCAGAGGCTAATATTGAGCAGGCGGGGATCATCAAGGACTGCCTAGATAGGTTCTGTGATGCATCAGGGCAAAAGTTGAGCCTGCCCAAATCAAGAGTGTACTTATCGAATAACGTTGAGGGAGCAATGCAGGAGCAAATCAACAAGGGTTTAGGCATGTCTACTACTACTGATCTTGGCATGTACTTAGGGATGCCAACTCTCACAAGTAGAGTAACAAAAGAAACTTTCAGTCACCTATGTGAAAAGATTGACAGAAGATAAATGGGGTGGAAGACCAAATACTTATCCTTGGCAGGACGAATTACGTTGGCTAAGTCAACCTTGACAACAATGGCCAATTATTCGATGCAAACGGCTAAAATCCCACGATTAATTTGTGATGCAATTGATAGAAAAAACAAGAAAATTTATTTGGGGTGGGAACTATGAGAAGAGAGGTATCCACCTTATATCATGGGAGAACTTACAAAAACCCATTAGTCAAGGAGGCATTGATGTTAAGTCTGCAAGACAAGCAAACGCAACGTTCTTGACTAAGTTGGGATGGAGACTGTTGGCTGAGCCTGACACACCGTGGTCTCGTGTGCTTAGACAGAAATATTGTAGAGCCAGATGTGATGTAGATCGATATGTTCAGCCCCAAGGCTGGAAGCTCGAATGTCTGGTCTGGGATAACGGACAACGCAAGAGTTCTTTGTGAGGGAATACGCACAGCAGTGAGTAGTGGTATTCGTACACTTTTTTGGGATCATAGCTGGGCATTCTCGAAGCCTTTATGCACTGTGGTAACTCAGCCAATACCAGAGAACATTGCAGGGGCAACAGTAGCTGAAATGTGGGACAAAACTCAAGGGTGGAAATGCGAAATTTTTGCACCTTCCTCGCACAGGAACATCTGAAATTGACAGAGTCTTATGAGTTATAGGAAGACCAAGACTCAACAGACTTAGTGTATTGGCAGGGGGGTTCAAAGGGTCGTTTCTCTACCAGGTCTGCAATTAGCATCATGCGCAATGAAAGTGACTCAATTGATGATGAGTGTTGGGATATAATCTGGAAATCACCAGTTCAACAGAGAATTCGAGCATTTCTATGGATAGTATGTCATGACAGACTTATGGGAAACTCGAATCTCTTTAAAAGAAATTTGGTTGATGATCCAAAGTGCATCATCTGTGATGCACATGAAGAATCGACAATGCACATTCTTCGTGACTGTCCAACAGCAAAGTCAGTGTGGAGAAGAGTTGGAGGACCTTCTAATTCACCCCACTTCGACCATGGAACACTAAAGCAGTGGGTTAGTGAGAACCTGACAATGGAAGAGGTGGATGGATTCCCAGTGCGGAGCACCTATTTTGGAGTAACACTATGGTGGATTTGGCGTTTTAGGAACTGTATGGTCTTTAGCAGACAACAGGAGCTACCAGTGGACATTGGAGCTTTCCTTAAGAT
This sequence comes from Spinacia oleracea, assembly GCF_020520425.1. Classification (NCBI taxonomy): domain Eukaryota; kingdom Viridiplantae; phylum Streptophyta; class Magnoliopsida; order Caryophyllales; family Amaranthaceae; genus Spinacia; species Spinacia oleracea. Next base: position 179,615,329 of record NC_079490.1, read on the forward strand.
CAGGTATGAGGAGAATAGAAGGGCTATTGAAGGTGTAAATGAGCTGCTGCATCCATCTATTGGACATAAGGAAGAAGTCTTTGTTAGATGGTCTCACCCCCCTCAAGATTGGTATGTACTGAACGTGGATGGTGCAGCAAAAGGAGCTCCAGGTGCGGCTGGTGGAGGGGCAATAATAAGGAACCATAATGGTCAGTTTATTTCAGCACTATCTGCTAACTTTGGTCATTGTACCTCATTTAAGGCAGAGGCAGCAGCTTTAGTTTGTGGTCTTGAGCTAGCCAAAAACATGCAGATTGAGAAATTGGTGGTACAAATGGACAATTTAGCTTGTGTTCATGTCCTGAGAAGCAAAAAACGGGGGAGTAATGAATGTACTCATTTGTTCGAACATAGTATGAAGTTGATTGAATGTCCCTCTTGGATGGTGAAGATCGTACATGGTTATCGAGAAGGCAATCGAGCGGCGGACTGGCTTGCAAACCAAGGAGTCACTCAACACATTAGACTACAAATTTTATCTTCAGCACCCGTAGAACTAAGTAGAATAATTAGGGAGGATGCTATGGGAGTTACTACTCCTCGATTAGTCCCTCTGTAGTTTGTTAGTTCTGTTTATTGTCTTTTATGTTCTTTTCTTTTATTATTGGCTTTGCCTCATTAGAATAATTAAAAAAAAAGATGGCCGTGGCCCGGGCCTGGTCAGGCTTTGGGTCGAGCCTACGTGCCATGAGCCCAACTAGATTGGGCCCACGACAAGCCCACATAGTAAAGTGGCCTTATATGACCCACCAAATCATGATCCGAGATCCAAAATGACCCTATCAAGACCATACTCGAGTTACCATCTTGACAACTCTAGTCTAGTTTAAAAGGGTATGTCTGGACTTGCACCAAAGAAAGTTCCACCAACATTATAAATTGACCTCTTATGGTCGGAATCACCAATAAAGTACAAGGTCGCGTTAGATTGTCATCTAATTATTTGACCAGCAAATTTTGCAATCTGACTAATACGAGTTATAAGCTTTTGATCCGAATACTAAAAACTTTGAACTCGACATGTTAATTGTTTGAGCTATATTTTGAGCTTAAGTTTCTAACTTTATTTTGAATTATATTTTGAGCTTAAATTTATAGCTTAGGTTTAAGAGCAACTCTAATGATTGTAACTAGGACTTGCTTGTAATTTATAAAAAATTCAAATTACGTAGCTTGATTATTGAAATTAAAATGATAAATTAGCTTGGTCACTTGGGCAAATTTTGGCCAATGAAGAATATTACTCCGTATTAATTAAAATATTGAATCACAAATATGACTATATTAAATGTCAAATTAATAGCTACTCCGTAATTAACAATAAAAGTACTATCTAGCTACAAAAGGGGGTACCTTGAAATATTACGTGTAATGATAAATTAATTTACCAATTAGCTTGCCATTTGAAATATTTTTTTGAGGATCCATCGGAGATAGTTCAATAGCTCTTAATTCCTTCTTTTTTTTGGGCCTAAACGACCAATACGAAGCCCACGGGGGCACAGGGTATACTTGTAAGCTGTCGAGTTCCCGAATCACTATTATATAAGCCAGCTCCTGAGGGCTTTTAAGTAAATTAACTTTTCGTGTCCACTTGCAAAAAGACAATAATACCCTCCCCCCGTTAAACAGTTAACAATTACAAAGCTGACTTCTTTGGTAACATTCATAACATTCTGATTATCTATTATTTTTAAAAATCGATTAATTACTGATTTTGAAACTGAAAATCTATTTTGGGAAGGGAATATGTTTAAACGTCAATCAATCAGGAAATCAGGCAAGGAAGATAAAAAAAAGAAAATGAAAGAATCCTGTAATTCTGAAATCTTTCCCAATACAGAAAAGTCTGTCAATAAAGTCAAAATAAAAAGCAAATAAGGAAGTATCACCCATAAATCCAGCCACGAAAAATTGCTAAAACCCATAGCCAAGAAAATCACGCATAAACCCACAGCCAAGAAAACGCATATACCCACAGATAAAAAAATAACGCATAAACCCAGCCAAGAACATCACATAAAACCCAGCCAAGAACATCACACAAAACCCAGCCAAGAACATCACACAAAGACCCAGCTGTGAAAATCTTATTACAAATTATTACAATTGCCAAATTAAATCAAATTGACATTCGACTGAATTAAATCAAAATCAGTCTAAACCAAGAAAATTAAAACAAAAAATCTGCAGAAAATCAGTAATTCAGTATACCAGTTCCAAAAACTCCATCATTGTTCTTTAAGTCGCGCTGATACACGTAAGTAATATCTTCTCCCGATTCCTTGAAAGAAAATAAAAACAGAAATTAAACAATTTATTTTATAATAATTGTGATTTTTTATGCATAAACTGTTCTTTTTTAAAATTGTTGCTATGTAGATTGAATTTGTCTAACTTAAACAATGGCGTTTATTTGTTTTGCAGATTTCAAAATATTAAGGTATGCTCGACATCGTCTAATTAAACAAAATATTAATTAAAATATTCGTGAGTTTTTATTACGAGATCTTCAAATTCACATGTATGCAGGTTTAGAATTCATTTTAGGTTTTCCCTCAACCAACTATAAACTTTTAGCATAAGGTATGTTTTTGTTGAGTTTTATTCTTGGTTATATATTGAATTTTATATGACATCTAAGATATAGTCTATTGTTTTTATTACATGTTGAGTTTTTATTACGAAAACAGCCTATTGTATCAACCTATTAAAGATGATTTAATCGTAATATTGCATGTTTTATTCTTGGTTATGTATTGTTTTTTAAATGTCGTTAAAATAACAGTCCAAAATTGAGTAAATTGGTTACTGAAAAAGGCTTACCCAGGCTCTGGAACATAAACAAGGCGACAGGTAAACCATACATTTTGAGCCTGCAAAAGAACTTCAATGATTAAGAATCAAGCTTCAGACTTAAAAAATATAATAGAAGAAACATACAAGTACAATGGGGATTAGGAAATTTAACACATTCATCAATAACCATTAGAAGATAAAATCACAAAAGAAATCAAGAGCAAAAAATCACATTCATAACAGGAAAATAAAAAAAGGCATCGTTTAACATAGAAATGAAGAACAACTTTCAAAGATCGAAGGTTGGGTATTTATTAAGAACAAATCTCAACATTAGGTTATCACTATACAGAAATATGAAATCAGAACATTAAGATTCTCTGAATGCGATGCGTGCGAAATTACATAAACCTTAAAACAATTTTGTTACAACTAACATAAAGAGTGCGATGACCTAACAGAAATTTCACAGTTCGTGTCTGGGTTGATAAAGAGTACGATGATAATATCAACCCAGAAACTTCACAGTTTAAACTTTGCAGTTTAAAACTACTAATTGCATCATTAACTCACAATCCCAAATACTTCTACGCCAAATGCATGTATGGCTTACTGTCTCATTCAAGTAAAAGTTGTTAAAAAGAGATTGGTTAAATTGCAACTTAAAAGGTAAACGGTAACAAACTGATCTCGGTTCATGAGCAAATAACAAAGTTTGGCCAAATATGTGACCATTGAAAAGTTTGGACAAAACCAAATTTTTTCCACAAAAATCAAACCAAACATTAACCACATTGGGATTCACATCAGACTAACTACAAGCAGAACACCAACTTTCTTGCTCAAATTTGAACCACACACAAACCCCAGCAAAAAAAAAAACAAAATTTCCACTAATAAACGCTTCAATTAGTGAAGCAACAATAAATCCTTGAACAAAACCCTAAATATCCAAAAATTTCCACAAATTAAAACCAAAAAAGGTCTGGGGAAAAACCCAACATGCCAACATGCTTAACCTCACAAAATTAAAAATAAAGGTAATTAGATCATTCTGAAGCTAAATCGAGATATGCATATACAAATCGACAAAGGTAAGGCAAACTTATTGGAGCAAAATCACTTGCTGAGCTGAGAAAAATCATATAAATCATGGAACAAAATGAATCATTGTACTATCAAAACCCGTACCAAAAATAGAATTAAAGCAACAATCCAGAAGCAAAACCTACTAGAGCATCCATTAAACACTGACTGAGCAAAACCATATGAATCATGGAAAATAGAATCATTTTAGAACCAAAAAATAGACATGAGCAAAATGAATACCATTTTAACGATTTCAGCAAAAACCGCAGCCTACCCCCATAGCACTGCTTGCAGCAACTGTCCCTCACTCCCCGCGCCTCGCCATTGCCTCGACTAGCGCCTCGCCCGTCGCCTCTGACCGTCTGACGCCCCGCCCAGCAAAACGCTTCAATGAGTTATCACATGCTAAACTTCACCAAACTCAAATCACACCAACAAGACAATAAATGAAAACCAAACAAAAAGATCGATTTGGAAATTTATAAGGAAATAAAACCATAAAATACAATATAATGAGCCAGATATAAATTAAAAGTTGCAACTTAAACAAACTGAAACGAAAATTTTGCTCACCATTTCTAGGTAATCGTCGATTCAGCAAAGAGAATTTGGTTTTGACAAATTGTTTATTGTTGTTTAGTAATCGCCTAAACGCATCGCAAGAAAGACGGGAAAGAGGTGAGAGAGAGGAGGGAATAATCGACCATTTTAATTGCTCAGATCTGAGGAAAGAGAAAGGAAATAAGAGGAGAGAGAAATGAGAGAGATGAACCAATATGAGAGAGATAAACCAGAGAAACGAGAGGGGTTAATCGCCATTTTGAGTTCAAAGATCCGAGGAGAGAGAAAGGAAATACGAGGAGAGAGAAGTGAGAATGATGAACCAGAGAATGATTGAATGACAATACCCGTGAATCTTCTCTAAAAAAGAATATTTTATCTTCCTTCAAAAAAATAAAATAATATTTTATCTATTTTAAATTAATAAGAATTACTTTCTTTTTAATCTATTAATCCATTTTAAATTAATTCGAATTAATTTCTTTTTAATCTATTTAATCTATTAATACCAATTACTTTCTTTTTAGAGGAAAAGAAAAAAAAACATTAAAGTAAAATATTAAATCTATTTTAAATAAACACTTTTGTTTTGCGGATAAGAAAAACAAAACCATCAAAATAAAATATTTAATCTATTTTAAATTAAAACTTTCGTTTTAGAGGCAAAAAAAGAAGCATCAAAAAAATTATTTAATCTAATTTAAACTAAAACTTTCGTTTTAACGGAAAAGACAAAAAAAAGCATCAAAATAAAATATTTATTTATTTTAAATTAAAACTTTCAATTTAGCGGAAAGAAAAACTCGATTTTAATCTAAGTAAAACCTTAAAATAATCTAATACTCTGACCACATAAATTTCTGAATTAATTAGCTCATGTTGTATTTAACATTAAAACATATTTTTCAACGTTCATGAAGCCTAATGGACGCACTCGGGTGATGGAAAAAGTCATGGGTCATGGAAAAAATATTCTCATTCTTCGGAAACAAAGCTTTTCCTGGATGATACCTTCACCAACTGGAGATTTTAATCTAGAACTTTCTTATACTGTTACTCTGTTAGTTATGTGTTGCATATCGATTAGGTGGAGGAGTGCATATGGTTAAGCAAGTATATTGCGAGATACACATCTTTTTTTTTATGTTTAATTACTTTATTTCAGTACGGAGATTTTATTTTTCATTGGGATATGTTCATTTGTAACAAAAATAATGTTAAATTTTTCAATAGCTTTAATTGGTCATACGATTCGATTTTTCGTCATGTAAGGCTACGAGTATTGTATGACCTCAATATCGCAAAATATGGACTTTGCGAATGATTTTTAGTGCCTAATATTTGTTAAATCCCGCACGCATCGCGTGCATAAAATACTAGTCCCAATAGAGCAAACCCTGAAAAACTTTTAGTTTGAATAATTTGTTGAATTTATTGTCAAGGAAGGGGATCCTACTACATGTACACATAGTGTACAAAGCATCTTATACACTATGTTTTTCTATTGATTAAAATGACATATTTATTGTCTTTCATTCTCATTCTCATATTTATCCCAATAGAGGTTATGTACTTGTGTCAGTTGTGTGTATACAACTATACACACACATAGGAAATTAGGAATAAATATTCATTTAAGATCGTTTTACACAATTAATTAGCTTTAGGTAGTATGCTGACAATTTAGCATCCTCTATTTTCAAATTGATTACTATATTTAAGTTGTATTGCTTAATCACGTCACTTTAGCAAGGCGTAAATTATTCAATTATTCTATACATCCTGCCCCTTTTAATTCGAAGTTCATAATAGTTTGTCTATCTTAATTAAGTAATTCTTCTGGGTCCACTAGCTTGATTGATGATATTAGCTAAAATTCATGTACAACCCCTAATCTTTTGGTTAGAAGATGAAATTCTTTCCACTAAGTTCACACATTGCTCACATTAATAATCGAAAAAATTCGATGAATACAACCCCTTCTTTTTAGCACGGAGTAATGGAGTATGGAGTATTACAATTACAATAGATCAATTACAAATTAAACATATTGATAGGACTACACCCTAATGTATTCGGCTGATAATAGCAAATCCAGCTTTCTAGAGCTTAGCTTAATTCTAATAACAAAAGGTCTTGCATGCACAAGGTGTACAATAAATTTATTGTGCACCAACATAACTTTTATCCAGTTTTCTCTAACTTTTATTCAGTTTTCTCTAACTTTTATATTATTAAAAGAAAAGTTAATAAATAAACATTTTAAAGTGTTAAATGATTAATTTTATACATTATTAGTGATTTTAACGAAATATTTTTTTATTAAAATGAAAAATTTTATTACTAAAAAGTAGATAACACTACAAGAATTTGTATCTTTAACGACAACCTAATTACGACGGGTCAAAAATCCCGTCACAAAAGCCCTTTTGCGACGGGCTAACAATCAAACAAAGACGGGAACAACCGTCGCAGATGTATTTTACGACGGGTTAACGACGGGATTTTTCATTAACGACGGCCCCCTTTTATGACGGGTTCGCGACAGGAAATCCCGTCATTAATCAATGATTATTGGCCTTTAGCGACGGGATATCCCGTCGTTAATGGTACAATTTTTTGTAGTGTAACTTTTACATATATAAGGGTAACTTTTAAGCATTTTACGTCAATTTTACAATATTTATCGTATACCCCATGTAAATAAGAATTTGTGTTCTAATAAATAATTATAATATATCCTTAAAAAGTAATACTTTGCAACAAAAGTATATAAAAAAAAATGTAACAAAAAACGACTCCTCTTATATGAATAAGTCATTAATTCCTTTATTTGACCTTATCATGCTTGCATAAAAATATTATGAATTCCTTGGGACAGGAATAACCTTAAGAGGCACAACCTTTTGCAGCGTGATCCCAAACTTCTCATCCATGTCTAAATCATTAACATTCATGCCATCTTCAAGTTTCCAGTCATAATTGTGAATAAGTGTAGCCAATATCAAATTCAACATTCTATATGCCAAACCAAGTCCAGGGCATATCCTTCTTCCAGCTCCAAATGGTAAAAGCTCGAAATTTTGTCCTTTTACATCAATATCACATTCTAAGAACCTGTCCGGTATAAATACCTTTGGATTTTCCCATACCTTTGGATCACGACCAACGGCCCAAAGGTTCACGAGGATTTGTGCATTTTTTGGCACCGTAAAACCATGAAGCTCTACCTCAATGTTCGCTTTTCGAGGCAGGAGAAATACCGTGGGAGGGTGTAAACGTAATGTTTCTTTGATAATGGCTTGTAAGTAAGGTAGTTTTAATATGTAAGCTTCTTGAATGCTTGAACAATCTTTTTCAAGAGCTTGTTCAATTTCGTGTTGAACTCTGCCCATTATTCTCGGGTTTCTCACTAACTCTGTCATCGCCCACTCTAATGTGCTTGCGGTTGTGTCTGTTCCGGCATTAAATATATCCTGTCATTAATTAGGTTTATTAATTTATCACATCAATGTAATTGTAATTAGGTATATAGTAGGTGGTTCTTTATTAATGTGATCAATTACGTAATACTACGTACGTAGTAGTATATTAGCTAAGTTATAAACGTAAATTAAAGAAATTAAACTTAACTTGAAGAGCAAGAATATGGCTAAATCATACTTAGTACGTAGTCCATAATAAGAAAGTCTACTCATGTATGAAGAAATATAAGCAACACGTACTACTCACCACAAGTAGATGATTGATCTCTCCCATACTCAACTCATTTTCGTCGTGGAGGTTAAGAAGTGTGTCGAGAATGTCATTTGTTTGTTTTGCACTTGAACCATTTTTTAATCGAATTTTCTGCCTTTCTTTAATAATGTCCTGGAATACATCAATGAGTTGATCAAAGTAAGCAGCCAAACGACGCCGTACGCCGAAGGGATCAACATAGGCAAGAATAGGGAAATAATCAGCATAATTTGGTTTGCCAATTTCCTCCATAATATTCCACATGAGTTGCTTAAACTCTTGGGAAGCACTTGACTCATGGCTTGCCAATTCCACTGAGAAAAATGTGTTTGATAATAAATTTAGCGAGGTGGTAAATGCGGCCCTCCCTATGTCAACCGGTATCCCTTTTATAGAGCAATCTTGCACGTACGCAAGAAGTTGTTCCACCTGGGCTTGTCTATGGGCTTGACTAGCGTCTAGTCGTTGATTGGAGAGCAATTGGACGGAAGAGATCTTCCTAAGATTCCGCCAATTAAGGGATATAGGCAACCACGACATGGAGAGTTTGTCATGGTCACAAGCCCGAATAGAATCAGGAATGGTTCGATTAGCAAATGCTCGATCATGTTTTAGGAACATTTCTTCAGCCACATACGAAGAAGACACGACAATTGTTGTCACACTTCCTAGCTTTAGGCTGATCAAAGGGCCGTGAATTTTGGCTAGGTTGGCAAAGGACCGATGTGGCTTTTCACCGAGGTAAAAAATATTGCCAAAAATCGGGATTGGTTTGGGTCCGGGTGGGAGCTTGTGAGATGAAGGGGTGGTGAAAAAGGATTTGAGAAGGTGAAAACACACAAACATAATAGAAAGAATGATAACAAGTGTTGTGTAATCCATTATTCATATACGGTGATTCGTTTTTACTTGAAATATGCTAACATGCTAAAACAAAAGAGATGATTAAGGGAAAAAGAAAAGAAAGCTTTAAAAGAATTTTATGACCAAATGCGTAGACAAGAGGTTTATTATTACTTTGTTAGAACTTAAGAGTAATTGCTAGCTGACTAGCTGAGTGGTTAATGCATGAACATGTCGCACACACTATGTATGTATACACGTAAACGTAATACACCTCTATTAGACGTAGGAATATCCGCTGCAATGTGGTTGGTTCAAAATCAAAATATTGTTAATAATTTAGGCCACGTTCTCTTTATTTTATTATTAAGTTAGTAATTACTCACTCCATCTCTAAAAAATTGCCCATAAAACAAAGTTTATGTTATTAATTTTTTGGTGTAAAAAGTGCACATGGTACGGTTCCACAAAAAAAAAAACTGATACGTGATTATAAAATAAGTAACCCACTGCAAATCGATCATTTCGGTTTCAATTTCTAGTGTACGATGAACATTAAGGAAAAGAGGAAGTATATGACTTCAGTAATCTCATGCAATTAAAAACACACTAGCTAGTGATTTAACTAGTAGAAAAAATTTGTAATGCGTAAATTCCTCTTCAATAGATAAAATAATTTGTGAGAGTACATGGTTTAAATTAATATGGAGTGCCGTCAATATTTTTTTTTTTTTTAATATGGAGTGGTATTTAGTTTAACAAGTTTAGGGTTTAGGGAGCCTTAATAAAAGATCCTTTTTTTGAGAGAGAGAAAAAAGATTATTTAATATAAACGAGCCTTAATAAAAGATTCTTTAGTCGATATAACGGGTCTCTTTAATATAAGAGATCATAGATTACGGGTCTCTTATGAATCAAATGACCCACTTAAAATTAGAGGGAAAAATGTAAGAGACCCGTTATCTGATTTAACGGGTATTTAGTATATGAAAAGGGCAATTTCTTTCCCATGAAAAATAAAATAACAGAAATAAAAGACCCACTATTTAACTAAACGGGTCTCTTATGTATTACAGGACCCACCTCCTTCGTACAAAACAAATTTAAATAAAAAAGACCTATCGTTTAACATAATGGGTCTCTAGTTTAATTCATTTGTCACCTTTGCAAAGCTAGAATTGACCCTGTTGTCTTTGCTCTTTCTTCCCTTGACTCATATACAAGGTTTCCGGGAAAGGCAACCATTGTCCATTAGCGAACTAATTCACATACTCACCACCACCTGCGAATCGCACTACCACCGGAGAACTACGCTACCATGGTGACTTCACTACCACCAGCGACCATACCATCATCGCTAGCGAACTTCAAATTTAGGTTTTTTTTCTCAGCACTCTCACACTCTTCACTCTCTTCTTCTCTCTAATTTTTGTTTCGAATTTCAGAATTTCTTGTGTGTTTATTCGATTTTAGATCTCAATTTCAATTTGTAATATTTGCTCCAAGTTAGGTTTTTTTTTTCTTCTGATTTTTTCAACTTCAATTTCTACGAAGTTGTGTTTTCCCCCTGAATTTCTGAAATTTCAATTGCTGCGATTTTGTGTTTAAATGTTCAAGTAATTGCGATTTTGGGTTAGGTTTTCCAGTTTCATGGGGAAAGTATTTCTTCCTTGTCATGTTTGTGGACTTGTTCTAGCTATCAGCAATATGTTTCTGGGAAATATGCTATTTGTTGTACAGACTGCAAAATCTTTGTTTTGTTCCTCTTCTCCTTTCCCCACCCTCCCCAAAAAGATTATAAAAGATAGTCGAATATAAAAAAGTGTAGACTGAATAAGTGAGTTAAGTAGAAAGTTGGGGTCTAATGAGTAGAAAGTTGGGGTCCAACCTTTCACAATTTTCACCGTTTGGGACCTGCATTTGTTTTTCACCTTTTAGGACCTAGTGTTCCTTTTTCGGCCAAAAACTAACCAAAACAAATAAAAAGTGTATCCCTTGGGCCAAAAGTTGAGTCCCTTGTTAAATACCACGTGGTACGACGACATTGATTTTTTTTTATTTATATTATTCAAATGAAAAAATAAACTAAATGCAAGCATTAATAATAACGTGAGCCTGGTCCATGCCAGTGGGATTGATAAAGAAAAGGGCCTAACTTACCTTAAAATTAAAAAAAAAAAAAACATGAACGAATTAACCAACTTCAAACCACCTAAAATAACCCCCAGATTTTCTCTCTCCTCATTAAACAGCAAAGCTAAGCCAATCAAAAAGTACCACCAGTCCACCACATCACAATCTCTCACCCCATTGGACTTAATTTTCCCGTCACCACCTCCCTAGAACATTCTTAGAACAAAAAGTCTAGAACTTCACCTCCGTGTAACAATATTTATTTCGTAAGGTCGATTAATCCTTAAAACAAAAATAAATTTCCCTCTTTTTAAAAAAGGTACATCCAAATCTTCGATTTCTGCAACTTTAATGGCGTCCTTTACCATCTTAGGAGCTCTAGCTTCGGCTATAATTGTATCAATGGCGGTTTTGCCTTCTTCCTCTGCTCTCGTTTCATCTCCCGACGTCAATCCACCGTTTCCGAAAGCGATTTCTGTAATCTCTCTCTCCTCTTTGTTCAATGTGTGTTATATTGTTTGATTTAAGTTTAATTTTTTTGGAAATCAATTAATGACAATCTAGAATTGGAGGTTTGATTTTGTTTGATTTTTACAATTTGATTGATTGATGAGCGGATTGTAAATTTGAAGAAACCGAGTTTAATCAGTTTCTGGAAAATCCTAATTTTTTGATAAATTGTATTGTGGATTCATTGGTGTTGGATTTGGTAGAATCAAGGAATTGGAAATTTTGTAATTGGGATATTAATCAGGATGGTTTGTGAGAAAAGTAATAATTTTCAATTTTCGCAATTTGTTCTGGTCTATATACAATTGATTAATTGTAGGCTGTTATTGTTTTAGGATTTGAAGGAAGCTGTAGTGAAAGGATTAGGGTTCCAGACAGATGATTTCAAAATAACGGGGTTTGATATGAGGGATACGTTGGTGGGGCATTCAGTGGCGTATGAGTTTGATGTCGAAATCGACAATAAGGTACTCCCAGTGAAGCTTTTGGAGGATGTGAAACGATGGGAATATGTCGATTTGCCAATATTTCGGGTGGAAAAGCCTGTTAAACCAGGGGAGGAGAATGGATTGATTGAGAGGAAGATGATGGAGGAAAATATGGGTCCAGTTTTAGCACCCTTTCAGCTTGCAGGTCCTATGGAGCTCTGGATTCAGGATGCCAAACACATGAGGCTCTCATTGCCGGTAAGCCTTTTTCTTCTTTGTTTCATTGACTTCTAGTGATTGGTAATTTATGCAGTTAGAATTTATATTGACAAGTCCATGTACATTGTTCCTGCTATAGGAAGATAGCATCAGGAAAGACAAAATGACAGTTAAATGAACTAATTTAGTGTTGATTGATTTCTGCTCGATGGCTAGGAAAGAACACATGATAGGTTCCAAGTTGCAATGTGAATTGAACTAATTGATCTTTGATCGAGCTCTCCTCGATGACTAGGAAAGAACACATGATAGGTTTCAAGTTGCAATGTACTCCGTAATTTTGTCCTGTCCCTGTATATTTGATTATTTGAAGTGTGTTTTTGCATTTCTCTGTGAAAACTAAACCAATTGTAGTGTTTGCTAAGAAACTGTTTGATATATGAGGCTCATTTGACAGCATGTATGGGAACTGAAACAGGTCGAAAAAGGTGATTCATAGCGCGTATCATTTAAAACTTTATGCTAAATAACCAGTGTCTGGTGATTTTTAGTTCCAATGTGCGTAAATTGAAGGATCATTGTTTCTATTTTCTTGTACATGCTATTCAATCTTTATGGATATTGATGACATTTATTCTGTTGTCACGCAGCATGATGTGGATGCTGGTGAATTGCGAAAAGTAATTCTTGCAGAAGGTGCTGTTGTAACAGTCAAGGGTGCAAAATCAGTAAGCTTGCGCCAGCCTCTTGAACTCCCACTACCCTTGAACCAAACTCAAAATGGTTTCGCCTCTGGTCTCCTCAGTCTAGCACAGCACCTTCACCATGTTTCTGGTTCAAAAGGTGCTCCCCTTCTCTCTCTTCGTGTTGTAGGCCCTACCTCCCTGGCATCTCCTTCTCCTTCCTCACACTCATCATCCAACCGCTTGAAGCTGAAACGCCTTGCTCCTGGTCTGGTTGAATTGTCTTCACCATCAACTAACAAACCCGTTGAAATAGCCACTGCCATTGATATCCCAAGTGAAGTTCCTACTCTTCTAACACCTGAACAATTTACCACATTGTGGCCCATGTCCTCTTTGAATGGTTCAAATTCAAACTTGCTTGGTCTTGAAAAATTGCTCTCTTCTGTGTTGGGGCCTAAAGCCAACAAAAAGGGTTCCTTCAGGCTGTTAAAGGCTGATGTTTCTGCTCAGACGTACTTGAAGGTTGGATTCAAGGTGGAGAAGCAGCTCCAAGAAGGAGATGGGATCAACCTGGAGGGCTTTCCTGAGTGGAGGACAAAGCCCGAGAAGGTGAAGATGCATTTCGAAGCCCTTGCTAAGGTAGAGGGGGATAGAGTTATACCCGAAAAAGTTACACAGGTTCATCCTGTTATTTTGGAGGATACAGTGGCTCCTAGTGTGTTGTTAGGCAATGTAACAATGTCGAAAATGCCAATATTTCATCAACCATCAAACCCACTTACCCTGTAATATATACAACTTCACTCAAGTACAAAAATATACATTGATCAACAGCTGTAGATATGAGATCCTCCCCTCCCTGTATATTTTACCGGAAATTATACGTACTGCTAATAGTTTCATCTTTTGATTGTTTAATTTTGGAATGAGCATACTCTCGTACGTAGTGTACTGATGAATTGATGATACAGGCTGTAGCACCCTATGTTACAATAACTCAGATCAACGACATTAAAAATATTTTCTCCTTTTTTTAGTTGCAATAAGGCCAACAATTTCCTATGTTCCAAGATATTAAGATAAGCCATGACTTGCAGTTTGCAGTTTACGGCTTTAATATTTTGTAAAGATGAAAGTTGATAGACAGATACAGCACAGATTTGTCTTAGGGCGTTAGGGCAGTGCAGCTGTGCAGGGCATTAATGATGCCAATACACCTCCAGAAAGAACGGATAATCATTACTCAAATTCCAACAAGTCCATAAGAGTAAGGTAAAATCGAGTTAACCTCTTTGTCGGGGTCTAAGTTTTACAAAAACTCACCAATTAAGGTCTCATTTTTTTTGTTCAATAATTGGGATTTTGGGACCTAAGGTGATTTTTAGTAGTTTAACTTACCTTTAACTCAATGTTGACTATTCAAACTAATAAAATAAAACCCGCCAAAAAAAAAACTAATAAAATAAATCAAAAACAAATTATAAGACTTATGAGTTAATACGTAGTATTATTTATCAATTTGTCAACTTTTTGGGGGGTTTTTACTGGTTAATTTTGTTCGCCTTTAGATTTGAGTTAATGAGTACTCGTTAATTTTGTGATATTTTGTGAGAATAATGATTGCAATTAGACAATTTTTGTGATTTTGTATGATATTAATGATGCCAAATATTTATTGTTTTTGTGTTGATTTAGATTTGTTAAGTTTGTTTGATTTTTTTTATATATACTTTGTGATGTTTATACGTTAATCACAAAGGTAAAGCATACTTTTTGCGTGATTTCTAAATTGTTACAAAGTAAAATGACGTTCGGCCATTGTTTCGAATGATGATGCTTTTAAAGGGGTGACGTGCAGTGGGAAGTATGATAGATTGATACAGAGTACATAGTATTTTTAGGCTAGGACTTGTATACTCATTTTCTTTTTAAAAAAAATTGGTCGGATCGGATTGGGTTGTGCTATTTGGGCCCTGGCTGAATATGACATATTTATGACCCAACAACCGACCAATTTCATTTAATTTTGGGCCCGATCCGCACTTGACACGACCCATTTTATAGGTCCGTGTTAAAACATTCACGGGAACATTTTGGTTTTGTTGGGTTTCCATGTTAAATTATGTGTATATTAGAAATTAGTTACTTAACATTTTCTGATTAAATTATCGCTGAATTGTGAACTATAATGGACGAACTCCATTAATAAAGGAAATAGAAACTGAAGTGGTGTTGTTAGTTTCCGATAATGTATGTTCAAGAGGGGGGGAGATTAGAGGGGTAAGAATAACAAATACTCCGTAATTAATTAGTTTTGTACTTTTGCAAAAATAAAATGTTATTATTATATTTCTTACCTCAAAGGCTTAACATTTTTTTAATCACCGTAGTTGTAACACCCTGATAATTCCTTGCTTTTATAAAACCATTTTCTAACTTTAAAATAAAGGAATTACTAACATATTATCGCCGCCGTGATAACGGTTAAGGCTATTAACAGAATTACGCAGTGGAAATAACTAACTAAAAAACATAATTAATAGTTAATGGCCTCCATACAAATTGAAACCATAACGACCCAAAACCAAAACATTTAACAATCCAAAATCCATTAACTAGCAGTTTAAATAATTTAAGTAGTCGTGACTAATAAAATAGTAGAGTTTATTATGCAGAAGAAAAACGGCGCTCAAACTCAATCCCATGCTAGATAACTTCTCTCGCAAGTTATCTCTACAAACCTGTTATTTAAAACCTACTCCCCAACAACGCAAATGCAATGGTGGATCATCGTAGGGTCATTAAGGAAAAGGGCATGACCAAAAGAAACATGAAGCACGAAGTCAGCGAAAGCTGAGTACGAACAAGCTAGAATGAAATCCTATTCTAACATGTTTCACTCAACAATATAAATAATCAACATGCAAAAGATTTAATTAACAATCAATCATGGAGACAAGACTCGACACTTGACACGACTCTTGACTCATAGATTTATTAAGATAAGTTTCGAACGGGCCTAAAAGAAATATCCATAAAAGGAAGGGTGTTGGGAGCCCACCAAACACCAAAATAAATCAAAGTAACCAATTATCGGACCATACCGACATAATTACAGCGCATAAAAAGAATGAAACAACGTCTTGTATCATTCGTAGGAGTACACGTTTTCCGGCAAGACTCCCCCATTGTTCATACTCAAGGTATATACGTTTCAAGAGTTTTGAAACTTGTTCTGGTTGCACTTTACGTTAATTAATATTTTATTCACAAGGTGAACTCAAGACACAACAACATGGCATGTAATAAAAGCAACCAATTAACCAAACAACACTCTTCTTTTAATTCATTAGGACTTGTGATCAAACATACCAGACTCAAGTACTTAGTTCAATTAACATAGATTTCCCAAACATACCCTACAGACGGGGTAGAACAAATAGTGCAACGAGGCACGAATACATGGCTCAACATATGCTAGACATTACGTACAATAGCATAATAATAATCCCTTGCATGTGAAACAATCATACATGCATAATAATACTTGAACAACATGCTTGACATTAAATTCAACGATTATAAATAATAACAACATGCTTGTTCACGTAGGATTCATACGCACCACAACTCTCGTGTGTGTGTGTGTGTGTGTGTGTGTGTGTGTGTGTGTGTGTGTGTGTGTGTGTGTGTGTTGTTGATTGTTGATAATCAAATTGTATACTTTGAAACTTTTCAAATTTCAGTTTTTAAATTGTTTTAATTATTTAATTGCGATTATTTAATTATTTGGATTATTTAAATTGCTGGGAACGGTTATGAACACCGTGTTTTAATACTTAGTATTTGAATTGATGAGATTGATTTTAATTCAAAAGAATTATGATATATTTAAGGGTTAATTAAAGTGTCAATTTTTAAGGTCAAAACATGATTTTATTAATGACATATTAGTAGGATTGCAATTCCGATTGTTCAAGCGATTGATTCACATAATTTAATGACGATTTAAATTATGGGAATCAACTTAAATTTTCAGATTTATTATTAAGCTTTAAAGTGTTGATTTTAATGATTTTAAAGCTAAAAAGTCAATGTTTTTATGCTAGGACTTGAGTTGACTATTTGAGACTATTAAATTGACGGATAACGATTAATTTCTAATTAAACCAAGGGTTTTAGATTCTTAAATAGTTGCTGGAAATTTAGTTAACATGATTACAGGCCCGGCTATTGGGGGGTCCAACCGGAGCTATGGAACAGGGCCCCAAATTTTTGGGCCCAAAAAATTAAATTTGCTGAAAAATAAAACTTTAAAAAAAAGAAAAGAAAAGTAAATGCATCCTTCTTCTTCCTCGTGACTGGTGTTGTTATTGGAAGAATCAAAGGCAAACCTCTTCAATTTCTCTCTCTTTCCCATACTTTGATTCCCTAAATAATTAATCATCTTAATTTTCTCTCCAAAAATACTCTAATTAACTGAATTTATTCGTTCTTCCCCTATTTTTCTACAATTATGAAAAAATACTTTTCATCTTCTCTTTCAAATATATCAATCCATTTAATTCCTTTTTTCTTAAACAAACAACCTAAAATTAAGGTGTTCAACCATCAGAATTAAAGATCTGTCAAGTTTCAAATACCCCTAATTTCGATTTTTTTTTTGCAAAGGGCGAAAACGGGTTCAAGATCTCCAATTCATCTATATTTTTGGGGTTTGACGAGCGTTCAATCAACAATTATGTCTATCTTAAATTTTTACTTTTATTGATTTTTATGTAATTATTGTTTGATTTATCAAATTTTGTCAGATGAAAGAGGATTCCTCTACATTTTGTTTTAAAATCTGTAATGTAATAGTAATATGTTCAGTTAATTTCCTTTTGAAAAAAATTTAGGGGCCTCGTAGGAGCTTCGATTTTAAAGCTAGCACAGGGCCACCAAATTGCCGGAGCCGGCCCTGCATGATTAATAATTAAGTTTCTCTTTTGTGTTTATAGGAGTTGATTTCTAGTGAGTCGTGATTCGCACAGTGGCCCCGTACTTAGGTATTCCAGGTACGTACAAGACTAGGTGACCACCCATCCCATGAGGACTTTATGAAGTATATTGGATGCGAATCATGTGAACTTATGTGTTGGGAATTCATGTTTGATGTGTAGACAAGCATGTGGGAATTATTATTTGATCTATGTGAATGAGCATGTTATGAATTGATTAATGCTTTATAGATTCTGTTCAACTATCATGTTATGGACTTAGATAATCGTTGAATTATGTCAAGCATGTTGTTCGGATTGGTATGCATGTATGAGTGTTGCGCATGCAAGTTATTATGATTATGTTATAGTACGGGATGTCTAGCATACAATGAGCCAGTTGAATATTGCCCGAGTGCATTGTTTATTGTATTGCCTCAGTGCATCGTTTATTCTATCGCAAGTGTAGAATACATTTAAGAAGTTTATGTGAATTGAACTAAGGACTATTCGTGCTAAGGGCACACCCCGCTTGTTAACAGGCAATGTCGGGTTATCTCAAACAGTGTTTTTGAGAAGGAACAATGGAGTAAATTCACTTGAGTCCTATGTTTGATCACAAGTCCTAAAGGATTAAAATGAAGTGTCATTGTTGAATTATTTGTTTGTGTAATTGTTGAATTACTTGTGAGTTATGTCTTTGGGTGGAGTCTTGAACATAACATACTAGTTAACATAAAGTGCAACCCGAATGAGCTTCAAAACTCTTGGAACGTATATACCTTGAGTATGAACAATGGGGGGAGTCGCGTCAGAGAAACTCGTACTCCTCGAATGATACAAGACGTTGTTTCATTCTTTTGGTTATTCGCTTATTAAATGCGCAGGAATTTCATCGGTATGGTCCGACTGTCGGTAGAAAGCCCGACTCTTTATTATTTGGTGCATGGTGGGCTCCCAACACCCTCAGTTTCCCTCAGTGGTTGTTTCCCTCAGTGGGTTTTGTTATTATATTTTACCCGTTCGAAGCTAAACTCTTATTAACCAATGAGTTAAGAGTCTTGTCAAGTCTTGAGTTGGTCTTCATGATTTATTGGTTTACTTGAATGGCTTTTGCATGTGGATTATCTTTATTGTTCGAGTGAAACATGTTAGGATAGAATGTTATTCTAGCTTGTTCGTACTCAGCTTTTGCTGACTTCGTACTTCATGTCTTTCGGTCATGGCCTTCGCCTTAATGACCCTATGATGATCCATCATTGCACTTGCATTGTTGGGGAGTAGTTTTCAATAAGCAGGTTGGTAGAGATAACTTGCGGGAGAAATTATCATGGGAATAGTGTTGAGAGACTACTTCTTCTTTCGCATTTATAAACTCTATTTTTTATTTATAGTCATGACTATGACTACTATTACTATTTTTAAAACGATTTATTACTTTGGTTTGGGCCTTGAGAGTTACAAGTTATTTTATTTATCATTAACTATTTAATACATTTTGAAAGTTAGTTAATTTCGTTGCGTAATTCTAGTAAATAGCCTTAGCCGCAATGACGGATCTTTCAGGGGGCCAACTGGGGCCTGGCCCCCATGAAACCCAAAAATGTCAATATAAGCCCAGAGCCCAACAGCTTCAAAACCAACAAGTAGCGCATCTTCTCTTCTTTGGCTTTTAGCAATCCTAGTACCTAGACCTGTCAAACGGGTCGGTCGGGTCGGGTTGTGAAAAATTACTTTCGGGTTCGGGTTGAATCGGGTCGGTCACTTTCGGGTTCGGGTTTACAAATGCTTGTTCAAGACCCAGAACTTTCGGGTTCGGGTTGACCCAACGGGTTAAGAGTAAATGCGCATTATATTTTCATTAATTTAGGTGAAAAATATACAAAATATTGGCACAAATTAACAAATTTTCCTACGAAAGTTTATATTTTGTCAAATTCAACCATAAAATGGCGTATAATTCAAATTAAAATCATATTACACAGAACAATAGTAAAAATAGCGTGTTTTTTATGCTTAAATTTTCTCATAATCTCATTTATTACTATAAATACAATGATTTTCAAACGGTCGGGTCCAAAACGGGTTCGGTCGGGTTTTGACCCATTCCTTTTCGGGTTGCTCGGGTTCGGATAAAATCGGGTTACGGGTCACAATATCTTGTTCAGGACCCAGTATTTTCGGGTCGGGTTCGGGTCGGTTTTCGGATCGGGTCGATTTTTGACAGCTCTACTAGTACCTATTTATTTGGTCCCACTAACAACCCTTTCCTTTTTTAGTTTCTATTCTTTTATTATCCCCAAGATGTGACAAAACCCTTTTTTTACTGTTTAATTTTAATCAAGGTGTAATAACCGTTGATATAAGTGATGTTGGTCTGTAAAAAAAAAAGTGATGTTCGTACCTTAAAAGAAAAACTTTTTTGAGTAAACAATCTACTAATTTAGAAATATGTATATGTATATGTATATATATATATCCGATTCTCACACTAGCATAGACTCAAGTTCAAGTCCAAGCCCACGTAGTAGACCCAACTCAATTATTTAATCCACGCACAATTAGATATACAAATTATAATGCAATTAAATATGTCATCTTCTAATCCAACACTCCGTACTTTTTATGTTTGATGTTTCAACTCCTTTTGAGGATATATTATACTAATACGTGCATCGTATATGATATGACACTTCTACCATGTAAGAGAGCAACCCATTTAACCCTTGGACCATATATAAGGATTAAACAGATGGAACAAAGCCATCTTTAACCATGAGCTCGTCTCATATAAGACTGTTTGATACTTTCTCCCGTTCATTTTTATTCGTAATATTTGTCATTTTTATGTATGTCAATGCACAACTTTGATCATTAATATCTTTAATTAATTCTTTTTAAGAAAAAATTATAAAAAGTTAATATTTTGAAAATACACATTAAGACGAATCTAACAAGATCACACATAATTATGTTTTATCTTACGTATAAATCATCAACAATGATCAAAGTATAATATGTAAATAGTGTAGAAATCACAAACATTACAAGTATTAAAAATCGGAGAAAGTATTTTTTTCGGCAGAAACTGTTTGATGCTTGGTGACTAGGTGACGTACTAATGTGGCATGTGGTTTGTTGTTTGATATATACCACCTTCAAGTGAGATTTTTATATATTCTCTCATAATCGTCATGAGCTCATGAATTTATATATAGTTGTACGGGGTGATGAAAAAGGTCTTAAGTTGCGATAATATTTAATTGTCGCAATTTTATATGTCGGAGTTTAATGGGTATATATAGGTGTCACGTACATTACAATAAATTGTACTATTAACGACGGGAAATCCCGTCGCGAAAGGCCAATAATCGTTGATTAAGGACGGGATTTCCTGTCGCGAACCGGTCATAAAAGGGGGCCGTCGTTAATAGAAATCCCGTCGTAAATCCGTCGTAAACCTGTCGTAAAAGACATTTGCGACGGTTATTCCCGTCATTGTTTGGTTGTTAGCCCCGTCGCAAAAGGCTTTTGCGACGGGATTTTTGACCCGTCGTAATTAGGTTGTCGTTAAAGATACAAATTCTTGTAGTGGTAGGTTATACGTCATCAGAATATTTTTACTATGAAAATATGTAATTAAGGTAGTCGATATGAAGAAGGAAACAAATTAGAATATTAAGATTTTCCTATCTTTTTTTTCTAACATATATAATAGGTTATATAAGTTAAATATTTTAGTTTTCAATTTAAATAATAACACATAAACATGTTATGTCATAATTGTGACATGACTTAAATGTCGTATGTTGCGACCTTTATCATTTTCGTAGCGAGAAAGTTATAAACTAGTTCGAAATGGCAACGGGTCCTAATGTACATAAGCTGGAAATGATTCTTTAATTGTAATCGGAATTAATAATTTTTTTTCTTCCTAAAGAGATTGGCTAAACTAATTGGCCTAATACCCAAATGGAGTAATCGGTCCAAATTTGGTTCAACTCGAAGTGGATTAATTTGATATGCTCTACTCAAAGTGATAGGGAATGATATGTTTGGTTGGTAAATGGGTGGAAATTGTGTTAGGAAATTCCGGTTGAGAAAACAAAAGAAAAGAGTGAGAAGTGTAAAGTGAGAAATGTCTCACATTAGTAGAACATTAAACAATTGCTTTATTTATATATTGAGGGTATGAGTATGCTTCTTGTTTAATAAAGTAGTAGGTAGGCTTGGTGGACACACTCACATGCGCGTGTAGGCTGGTTGGGATGGGCTCGGGTCTTATGATGCGCAGTTGGGTTGTGGGCCTACATTAATTTTTTTCGTGTGCTTTTGTTCTGAGCAAATATTTTGTCTCCATTCGGATTTGTGAATGCACACAAATTCGGAGTTGTATTAATCTTAGAGGACGGCCGCTTTTGTTATACTACAACGGGAGGTAGCGGGATCGTCTTTTAAGACAGTGATATCCCATATATTATGGGACAACTATTCATTATATGTTCATCTGATTGTTCGTATCATCGAGATCAATACGTTTGCTCAAACTACATTCTTATAGTAACATAGTTCTTTTATTGTTTCAATATGCAAACAAATTGTTTGTCCAATATATGGTGAAAAACAATTTCCCATGCAATGCGAGCAACACACAAGTTTGACAAGTAATAACTACATAAGGACAAAAGGATGCATAGCATTAGCATATATACCTAAGATGGTGTTGGCGCAGTTAAAGATAGTTTTGAAGAAAGATGTATTGGATTCTTGAAGAGATGTAGACGAGTTATTGTTGTCATTGCTGCCTGCCGACGGTGTTGTAGCCTTCGCCGCCTCCAACTCCGTGAGAGTGGATATGCTGCCGCATTCATCCTTAACCACCCTCTCCTCAACCATCCTTAACTGTCTGTGAAGAAAGAAAATAAAATGTACTCCGTATTGTGGAAGGTTGGCAAGCTAAGGTTTATTTTTATTTTTAAGTTTAGGTTTACTTTGAGGACACATTTCCACGACCCACGTTACATTTAATTAACGTTAATTACACTTCCATTCAATGTTTAACTTGTTTATATTAAGGTTGAAAAATGTACAACCTACTACGTATATTTTTCAGCTGGCGGCCGGCCTCTACGAACTAAAGTTTCTAGCACTTATTCCCTTTAATTATTGCCAGCTCTAAAACTCTCCTACGACTAGTTCTCTCTTTTGGCTCTAGATTAGTAGGATCGTCAAATTGGGTCTTCGATCGGTTATGATACGAGTATAATTGATATAGATATAATCGGATAATGTTTTGTACAAGGTCATTATAGTCATGAGGATTGAAAGTATGATTTTTTTTTTTGGGTCACTTCAATTTTTGTCGGATATCAGTTATATTGGGTCAGATTTTGATAGCCTACGTCGTCTCTAGTCATAGATTGTACGTACTTCACTTGAAAACTTGTTTTTCATGGGGGTGAGGGAAAAGGCCATTGAGCCGGTTAACCACGATTTGGTTGGAGTGTTGGATTAGCCCAATTTATGGGTTAATTTAATCCAAATCAAAGTCAACCAAGAACGTACATACTCTACATACACTACAAAAAATTGTACCATTAACGACGGGAAATCCCGTCGATAAATGCCAATAATCGTTGATTAATGACGGAATTTTCTGTTGCGAACCTGTCATAAAGGGAGCCGTCGTTAATGGAAAATCTCGTCATTAACCCGTCGTAAAAAGACATTTGCGACGATTGTTCCCGTCATTGTTTGGTTGTTAGTCACGAAAGGCGCACACTCAAACTCTTGAACCACCCAACCTAACCCGATACAAAACCGAATCAACCATGAGTACATGAGCCAACCTAAGATAGGTTAGCCTCAACCAACGAACGTCCAACCCAACACGGACCAACCTAGACCAGGGTGCCCAATTCTAAGTTTTCTAACCCGGATAAGCCTAGTGGTCTGCCACGAATATTTAGAAGTTTAATTAAAATTCATATATATTGAATCTGATTTCTTAGGCCCCGTTTAGTTCACCTTATTTCTCCTGATTTGATCTGGTCTAGTCTGATCCAAAAATATTTTTTTCTGATCTAATCAAATCTTAACTTACTTTTTCTGATCTGATCTGATCTGGTCTGATCTGATTTTTCAGAATTAAGTTTAAACAAAAATCTACATTTATTAATATTAAAAGACTTACGTGTAAAATTAATGTTACACAAATTCTGATCTGGACATGATCTGTGTATATCAATTCTGATATATGCATGATCTATTCAGATCAATTCTGATATGGACATGATTTGTACAGATCAGTTCTGATCTAGGCACGATCTTTATAGACAAGTTCTGATCTGGACATGATATGTACAAATTAATTCTAGTATGGACATGATCTCTGCAGATCAATTCTGATCTTAACATAATCTGTACAAAGTCGATATCTAGACCAGTTCTAATCTAGACATATTGATTTTGATCATGACATTATCTTTACAAATCAGTTCTGATCTGAACATATTAGTTCTGTAAGGATCAGACATGATTTGTAAGGATCGGTTCTGATCTAGACAAGATCTTTGAAGATCTGAACATGATCTGGACATGAATAGTACAGATCAACTATGATCTGGATATTATCTGATCATACCGGTTCTAGTCTGAATATATAATGGTTCTAATCTGTAAAAATTACTCCCTCCGTCCCAGAGTAGTTGTTGCACTTTCCTTTTTCGTCCGTCCCAGATTAGTTGTTACACTTCTATATTAGGAATGACCCCACAATTATTATATTGTCTCTTCCCACTATTTTTTTTTGTCCCCACATCCTCTCTCACTCAATTAAAAATTTACTCCACTAACTCCTATCGCATCAACTTTTTCAATAAATTAATAATTGATAACCATACTACTACTTATCACATTAAACTGTGTGCCCAAGAGAGTGTAACGACTATTCTGGGACGGAGGGAGTAGTTATGATATGGACATGATCTGATCATATCGTTTCTGATCTGGACTTAATGGTTTTAATTTAGAAATGGTGAATTTGAATGTTTTGTTAATGTTTTTTTATGCCTTAAATAATAGATTTTAATTCCAACGACTACAACATTCTTTTTTATTAAAGCAATAATAATAATAAAATAATAATAATAATAATAATAATAATAATAATAATAATAATCTGGCATGATCTGATATTATCTGAACTTATTTTTTCTGATCTGAACTTATTTTTTCTGATTGATCTGATCTGATTTGGTTTGATCTAATTAAATCTGAAATAAGTAATAAGGTCATGAAATAAGGTGAACTAAACAGGGCCTTAGTCACCTTGATCTATCACTCTACCAATATTTTTTAATATTTTTTGGTTTGAATGACCCATAATGCAATACAAAAGGCCAAATAGAAGAACATAGATTTAAATCTTTGATCTGTTGTACACGGTCAACTTGGGTCCTCAGTTTTAATCGTGATTAGGCAAAGATCTTGTTAGTAGCTGTAAAAAATTTAGGAAAGTGCTGCTACACTACACCACGTAGGGCGTACCAAATGCATCAGTATATTCTTGATCTAAGAGCACTCCCAGCAGTGAGGAAAAATGTGTTCACGAGCAAAAATCGGTGAGGAAAAAAAAGCACGCATCCCATCAACAGGGAGACGAATAATATCTCACGAGCAAAAAAAATCTGCTCGCGCGGGGTTCCATTTTGATAATCAGCTCGCCAAAAATAATGGGCCCACCACTGAATTGTTTGAGGTGAAAAGTGGGTGATTCACGCGAATAATTGCCAAAGTTACCGTTATTTTTGGAATTTCCACTACATTCCAAAAAAAAGGAAGAGCACATGGCAGCTGTGATAAACAAATGGCAGCTGTGGGCCCAAGTGTTCAACCAATCAAAATATTCAAGCAAATTGTAACGACTATTTCGATTAATGGCTAATTTTGCGTAACAAAAATTAATAAAAAAAAATAAAAATTATACAAACGGTCATAAAATTTCAAGATCTATAAATAGAGACCAAATTTGCTATATTTTGATACACTTTCAAAAATCAATTTTCTTTCTCTAAAATCATCAAAATCATTTTTCATACCAAGTATTACTATAATTTGTGTTATTTTTTGAAAATTACTGAACATTTCCAGTAGCATATATTTTTGAAAATCTTATTTCCGATTGTCTTGCTTTAGTCCATCTATTATGTATTTTATTCAATTATGTCCCTTTATTTTATTTAATTTATGAAATATTTTCAATAAAATTTATAGTATTAACAATATATATAAAAATAACGTTAATAAAATAATTAACGTAAATTTATCTTAAGTTAAATAATTAACGTAAATAATTAACGTAAAATAATTAACGTAAATTTATCTTAACTAATTGTTAAAATTCATTTAAGTTATTAATATAATTGAATAAATACAAAATGGATGAAGTATGTGGGAAATAGAAAGTGTGGTGGGGTTTAGTGAATAATAAAAGTATAAGTGGTGAGGAGTTTTTTTTTTGCTCATTGGTGGGATGAGTTTGTTGTAACAAAATTTGTATGTGAGGAAAGTGATGTGGAGGAGTAAGAAAGTGGTAGAGAGATAGTGGTGAGGAGTTGTTTTTCCCCACTAGTGAGAGTGGTCTAACAGCTCGTGGCAATATCATACTCGTATATTTTTCCAAATAATTTTCAGATTCTACCTTATACATTGGTTTATTTTTAAAATATGAGAATTCGTTTGATGAATCAGTTGGGGATTTCGTATCCACAGGACCACTATTATGTCATTGTCTACAGTTTTCATTCATAAGTAGTAATAATTATTAATTCCTCATTCATTCTACGTACCATTATATTATTAATACTCTATATACTTGGTACTACGTACAACATATATCTTCTAGCCTCGGAATTTTTGTAGTACGTGTTTGTAGCCTCATTTGGTTCTATGGAGTCCAATGGACCAAATGCTCATAATAAATTTCAAAAATGTCTTAGTTTTTTCACAAAGATCGATTACTTCATTGCAGGAAACAAAAAAGGAAACACGGTTAGACCAAGAGCACCTTTCAAATACTTTGTGGTACCTTTTCCATCATCTTTTTCTTAGTTAAAATATGAAGTGCAAATGAGCCATAATTCATTGTTGATATGATTCATTAATCAATGTAATTATAGGTAGACGCATTTACAAGCTCGCCTCTAAAGGGTAATCCAGCGGTGGTTTTCTTGTTAGACGAAGAGAAAGATAAAGAATATTTACAAGCAATAGCTCAAGAGTTCAACTTGTTGACTTGCTATGTGACAAAGTTGACTTCTTTGAAGACGCCTAAGTATAAACTTCGATGGTTTGCCCCTGCTTCGGAGGTACTCTTTACATAATTCTACAAATCATTAATTGTTTCAATTAACATATATATAGACATGCGTAAACTTGAACTTCGATCATAATTATAAGTAGTTTGATCGTTGTGACTAGGTGAAAATTTGCGGGCATGGAACCATAGCATGCGCACATGCAATATTTTCAACCGGGGCAATTCAAGGCAACGAGATTGAATTCGATACCCACTCTGGAGTTTTCTTGGCTAAGAGGATTTTGGAGAAAATTGAGAGTAAAAAACATAACAAGTCCCTAATTCAGTTGATCTTTCCCTTATATCCAACTGTTCAACTGGATCCAACTGAGATGAAATTGGTCCCTGCATCTCTTAAAGGTCCAACCACATTGAATATTATGAAAATGGCTCCGGAAAATGACCTCATTGTAAGTACTACATACTTCTTCTATTCTTGATGCTTTCCAAACACCCCCTATGTTTTTTTGCTTCTACCCCCTATAGTCATATATTATAAAACAGTTAGGTTAGATGATTTAATGAGTCGTTTTAGGGCGAAATTGTTAAGTTAAGTGAATTACAAAAAGTACGTAATAACTTTATCTTATGAGGTTTTCAAACTGTTAAGTTAGATGATTAAATGAGTGGTTTTACTCTAAAAAACTTAGGTCACTCTTATTTATTTATATATGAATATACATAGTACTATGTATAAAACTCAATAATTTTGAAAAAACTAAAACTGAAATCAATTTCCAGTTCTTTTAAAACTGAAAACTCACAATGATGTCGTACAAACCCTTAGTTTCTTTAATTTTGTTTTCTCTGTAAATGGTATTCCTCAGAACCAAAAAGAACCTTAAGATCACCAATATATTAATTTGGACATGATCTAATAATTTCAACAGAGTAGACCGTCTTTTATCAGATCTTGTGACCAAAATATTTGGTCAGGCCAATAAACGTACTTTTGTATTAACCATTGTTGTTGTTGTCAACATTTGAGCTTTTTTGTACATAGGTTGAGTTATTATCTAGCAAGGATGTTGTAGATTTTACTCCAACAATGGATGAGATTAAAATATGGCCAGGAAGAGGTGTTGCTATAACAGGATTAGCTCCTCCAGAATCCGAATTCGATTTTTTTACTCGCCTTTTTAGTCCGAATTTTGGAATTGATGAGGTATACTTTCTTTCCCCTCCATTTTTCATATAATTAATTTACTAAAATAAGCTAATTAATTAGTACATAATTCGCAGGATCAAGTATGTGGGAGTATACATTGTGCTGTGGCGCCTTATTGGAGCAAAAAGCTCGGAAAATTTCATCTCAAGGCCTACATGGTACTCCATCCGTTCCTAAATACTTGCAACAGTTAGACATGTGCATCATAATTTTTAACATTAAGGAGTTTTTTTTTATCAGAAATGACATTTTAAAGTCAAAAAATTTGTGACAAACGACCTTATAAAAAGAATTATGAGATAGGACCTAAAATCAATTTTTTGTTGCGAATTGGGACCTGCACTCATTTTCCGGTGGTCGACTCAATATTTCCAGCGTTGACCCGCGCGTGAGGGTCACGTGCCTAATAAAAAATGATTTTTTTAGGTAGTTGGGGGTGGAGTGGAGTGGAGGGAAATCTGAAAGGGAATTTTTTTAAAATTAGGAACGTGATTCGCACGCCCGAGCACTACAAAATTATGGATTATTAGAGACGGAATTTGAGACGGAAACTATAAGCATCTCAAACTTGAGACGGATTACTAAAATTTCGTCTCTAAATTAAAATTGAGATGGGATTGTATATAGAGTTTCAAACTTTTCGTCTCAAATTTGTAATGGACTTGCCAAAATTCCGTCTCAAATTTTTTTGAGACGCCCCATTTCGTCTCAAATCCGTCTCCAATCATCATTTTGAGACGGATTTGGACTATTTAGATACGAAATCCCTCGTCTCTATAAAATGATTTTTTTGTAGTGGAGTCAACGCCGGAGAAATTGAGTTGACCACCGAAAAATGAGTACGTGTAGGTCCCAATTCACAACAAAAAAATGATTTTAGATCCTATCTCACAACATTTTTTAATCAGGTATTTTGTCACAATTTTTTAACTTTATAAAAGGCCATTTCTAAAAAAATAAATAAATTATAACAAATGTTAACTTTGTGATTAAACTCAGCTTAAATTACAACATTGCCCGGTATAACAAGATATTTTTTTGTTTTTTCTACATAGTATTAAATTTAAAATAATTTTCCCATTGATGGCAGGCATCTCCAAGAGGAGGGATTCTGAAACTAGATGTGGATACAAAAACAAAGAGTGTAAAAATAGCTGGTGAAGCTGTTATTGTGATGGAAGGTGCATTCATCTCTTAGCCGTTATCTAAATTTTTGCCCGAATCCAGTTATTGTTTTGGTCTTTCAATTTCCAAAAGGTCTCGTACGTATTCAGTAGTTAGTGTGCATTCAATTTATTGTACGTCGGTTAATATTTACACAATTTTAGATAACTTATAACATATATTTTATATTATGAAGTGAATTTTGATGGATAAAGTTTTGGTCCCTCTCCTTTCGACGTTGGTAGTGTAATTGAGCCAAATTTATTGTATACGGATATCGGATAACTTTACCCAATTTTCGGTAACTTTTAACATATTTTGATTAAATTTTTATTTTTTGAAGTAACTTTTTATCAATAAATTTTTTGTCTTTCTCCTAATTTCAATGTGCTTAGTGTGATTGGGCCAAAATACTCAATTTTCAGATGATTCAATCTACTTTAGACTTGGCCTAGTTATGAAAGACACTTGCAATCGTTTCAATCATGCCAATTGGCTATCGCTAGAGGACTTTATTACGGTTGAATGCTTTTGTAGCGGAATAATGTGTAAACAATTGGGAACATGAGTGAAGCTTCAACAATCAATGAAAATGCATGGTTTGCAAAGTGCGTGGTTGACATGTAAATCTTGCAAGTAACCATCAATTACGATTTTCTTCTCAATACGACACGATACAACACAAGAACAAACAACATTGTGATATACGGAGTACAAGTTGCTCAAAATAATGCTACACTTACTACTTAGGACTTTTTCTTCTATGGCTCATCAGACATGCCAATAGTCCATGCATGACATAACTGTGATAACCTTAACCCCAAGACTAAAAGCAAGTTCTATATTTTCTGATCTATTACATTATACTAAATCAGACACCGGGAATAACATGTGTCACTTCCTGGTGCAACATTTTCCTGCCAAAAACCCATTTCCTAATAATCATACTTCATCTACTTTCATATTTTCTCCCTTTTTGTATAAATAGTTTTTGTTTGGAAATTTTTTTTTAGGATCATAGAATATTGAAGTATTGGATGATTTTGGTAATATTGTTTTCAAATCGCCATTAGTTGAAAATATTCTTACTAAATATTTTGGTCAAATTAACATATCAAATATTTTGGTCAAATCATCATATTAAACATATATAACATATAATACGTAGTTGGCAGAAATTACATATTAGGGATAAATATATATTTCAGTTAATTTTTTTTTTAAAAATGGACAAATAATATTTTCGAATAACCATGCGTGCAAGGGGCCTAATCTAGTTTTATAAATTTAGGAGCCGTGTGGTTTATGATTTTAATGAACTTAAATTAGTCACACGCTCATACCCATAATAATCGTATTGATTTTGAAATAGACAAGAAACTTTCCCCCCAAAATATATATATATATATATATATATATATATATATATATATATATATATATATATATATATAATTTTTCGATTTCCAATATTTTAATGGAAAAATTAATTCTAATAATCCAACATTTTCCCAGTAATCCATTAACAGTCCTACGACTCCTACCTATGCGATATTCCTAGATGATCCAACCTTTCAAACCTATTTTCTTTTAATGGACATCATGACCGGTAACAGGAAAAAAAAGTCAATAATTTACGAATTGACTTGATTTTGCTGATTTGGAGTTTTTGAACAATTTTTTTAAAATCATTTTGCTGACTGGGACAAGTCTTCATTTACAATTTTTTTAGTTCCTCCCTCTCTCTCATATGTTATCTCTATGTGTCTAATATACTACGCATTTTCTCTCTCCAACTTCCACTCTCACTTTCGCCTACAACCTCTTATCTCGCCTCCTCTGCCGCCTCCTTTCCCTCCCCTCCAAATGTCGTCGATGGTGGATTTCATATATACACCGCCCTCTTCTCCTCCCCACAAACCCTAACCCCTCTTTTCCAATAAACCAGCGGCAACTTGAGGAAAAGATATTCATACGAGGAATTACATCTTCGACAAAGTTGCGGCGACGGGGCGACGACAATGGACTAATTGAAGAAAAAAGTCCAGATAAGCTCAAATGGAGGGCACCGATATATATTTATGGTAGAAGGGCTTGTCAGCTTGTGAAAGAGCTTGCCTGTGCTGAACCAGGGCAACTTACTCGATTCAATGATGATTTGTTTAATCAAGTTATTAAAGAATGTACAGTGCAATTAACTTTCAATTTTACGAACTTACTAGGAAAATGCAGGAGGAGTATAGAGAGAAAGAGCTGGTAAATAGGAACGGCGAGGTGGTTGATTTGGCGGAATTAGGAAGGAAGGATTATCCATACAGCGATGAGATAAGGAGGAGGACGGAAGGTAAGGAAAGTTCTGAAGAATTGTTAGGGTTTGTTGGGGATTTGGATGAGATTTGGGGGAGTAGACTCTAAACCACCAT
Organism: Spinacia oleracea; assembly: GCF_020520425.1. Classification (NCBI taxonomy): domain Eukaryota; kingdom Viridiplantae; phylum Streptophyta; class Magnoliopsida; order Caryophyllales; family Amaranthaceae; genus Spinacia; species Spinacia oleracea. Next base: position 179,647,469 of record NC_079490.1, read on the forward strand.
TGCCTACACTACTTCAAACCACCATCGCCTACACTACTCTAAAATACCATCGCCTTCCCACCCCAGCTAACACCAGTAGTACCATGCCTGACCAAGGGAGAAGAAACGAGGAAAAGAGGCAACAAATTGGGGCCCAGAAAGAATTGGGACATCAAAGAGAGAGAAGGGGGATAAACCTTTTTTAATGGAAATCCAGAAAAAAAAAAAAAAAAAAAATTAAAACCTAACTATCTATGTCACGTAGGATAAGTTACCTGTTTTTGCAGGTCACAATTTAATGAGGTCCATTAAAACAAAATAGGTATAAAAGGTTGGATCATCTAGGAACATCGCATAGGTGAGACGGTTAATGGATTACTGGGCAAAGGTTGGATTATTAAAATTTAATTTTCCTATTTTAATTTATAATTTTCTGAAAAACAAAAAACCCAAAACCAACAAAAGCAAAATATGGTTTATGCACCTGGGTGCACAATGCTCATATAGTTCATACCCTGTTTTTATAGCATTGTGCACCCTGTTTTTAAATGAACATATAGTTCAGAGAATATTGTTCATACAAAGAACATATAGCCAATGAACATATAGTTCAAATCCATAGAACATATAGTTTAAATATTTCACTAGTACATGTACATTGAAATCATTCTCCATGTTCATTAGATTTTCAATGAATGTTCAACAGGGTGGACAATGAGCACTGTGCACCCGGGTATATAATCCAATTGCTCAACAAACGGGCCCTATTTTGCGTACCAAACACCCGATAACCGGAGTAGTAGTAAATCTAGTAACTATCGAAGTCTTGAACTCAAAGAAAACCAATCAATCTCCCAGTAGTGAGTAGTCCAGTACACAGAGAAGAAAGATTAAAGGGCCAAGGGAAATTTCAATTGCGAGGTAATTATCTAGCAAAGTGCCTTTAATTTGATAAAAACATGCAAATATAATTTACCATTGTTGGTCAATTGATTGTGAATTTTGTGATAATGACGATGATGATGTTAGGGGCAAAGTCCAGTCTTTCCTTGAAAACTTTGCCTCCAACATTAATCCACCCTCTCCTTTCTCTCTCCTTAGTACCCATCTCTTCTATTTCCGCCCAACATCAATTTTGCTTCTCAGGTCTTCTCTTTTTCTCTCAAATTTAACAGTATGATTGTTCATTTTGATCTTGGTACTTTATTTTGTTCCTAATTGAATTGGGCATGTGTAAAAATTCATGTTTTGATGCAGAACAGCGAAGAAAGGTAAAATTGCAAGTGAGAAATTGTGTTTCTAGCATTGAGCAACAGCTAATTATGGCGTTGGATGACAAAGAAGGAGATATTAGTGAAGTGAATAAGAATCTGTATCCTCAGTTAGAGCCTTACAGTTCTGGGTTTTTAAAGGTCTCAGATATTCACTCTATTTACTGGGAGCAATCTGGGAACCCAAATGGACATGTGAGTTACTAGTTACTGATTGATAATCTGCCAAATTTTGTGTTTAATTATGTAATTTGAGGGTAAAGATTGCTTCTTTATGTTGTTTATTAATGTGCTTATTAATAATAAGTTATTATGTTATTGGTGTTGTACTGTTGATAGCTTTTAGCTCCATGTGTAGTGTTTGGAAGAAGTGTAGGTTAATATCCGAGATTGATCAATCTCACACACATTGAAGTGGTTTCGAGTTAGCGAATTACTATTCATGTGTCGGATATTAACATAGACTTTCCGCCACACCAATCGCTAGGCGCTAGCTCTATCCATTGTTTGGGTATGATGGTTGCAAAGCTTAAAAGCCATGATTCAACATTGGCTTAGACGGGCATTAGTAAACAAAATTTTTCGAAGAACAAAGAAAATGAAGAACTGAGTGGACTTGTTTTAGGAAGTTGGTGGGGATTAGCCTTCTGATGGGTCTGTAGAGCTTGAATGATTTATTCTTTTATCAACTCTACACGCCTCACTTCTATAGGAAATAAAAGTATAGGGTAAAGAAAACACTAATTATTATGAGAAATTTAATCAGATAGTGAAATCAATGGTCCTAGTTCAAACATGTCAAAAGAAGATTATCAATGGACATGAAAAAATAATACGAAGTATAGGATTTGTTGTTCATTGTCCTTCCATTCATTTGGATGTTTAGAATTGATTATTTTTTGTCGATGTTTCATGCCATGAGGTGTATTGTAAAGACAAGATATAGTTCTCTGAATCGGTAGTAAGTGAAAATTGTGTGTTACATGAAACGGAAATTGTAAAACTGATGAAAGAGACGGTCAGGGTCTGACTGTCTGAGGCCTCTGACACAAAGTGAAGTCTGAAGTGACAAAAGGCGGCGAGGGTGATCAAAGTGACTTTGTGCTATTTGCAAGCTGTAGAATTATTGAACATGAAAGTTTGTGACAGTACTTTTTTTAAGTTAATGTGACTACACGAACTGAGTGAACAATAAATTCAGATATGCAACAGTGCAAGAGTGTGATTCTATTCAAACAAATGGGTATTAATCGGTGGTTGGTTAGATGCGTTGCAAGATGTTTGGATTGTTTCTATTCCAAATTGTTGTGTTGCAAAGGGTTCTGCATCACTATTCTGTTTCTATGCGATTACGTAGCGTGTTTTTTTAACAATATTTGCCAGTTTAAATAATCTGATGGTAGACGATCATGTTTATACAGTATGCACAGTTGCACACCATAGTCTTTTAGGGAAATCGATTTATGAAATCCGATTTGTTGCAAAACCTTAGTTCATGCATCCTGCTGCTTGATAGTTGATAGGATGATTTGCCTTAATATGTTGAACCATATCTTGCAGCCAGTAGTATTTCTTCACGGTGGTCCAGGCGGTGGAACTTCTCCCAGCAATAGAAAATTTTTTGATCCTGATTTTTACAGAATCATCCTCTTTGATCAGGTTAACAATAAAACTCAATTTGAGATACTGTTAATAAATTTGTAATACTAAGCCTTTAGAAGTTTTCTGAAAAGTGCGGGCCTTAATCTTTGCAGAGAGGTGCTGGCAAGAGCACACCTCATGCTTGTCTGGAGGAAAATACAACATGGGATCTCATAGCAGACATAGAAAAGCTACGCGAGCACTTGGAAGTTCCTGAATGGCAGGTTGACTTTTTTTTAGTTTAGTTGATTTTTAATATTCCTTGGTCTAACTAATTATGGTTTTATCTTCTTATTGTGAAGGTGTTTGGTGGCTCATGGGGAAGTACTCTGGCTCTTGCATACAGTCAGTCACACCCCGACAAGGTTTCCTTGATACTCAGTGTCCAGTTTCTTGTGAATCCAACTCTTTTTTTACCCATAATCACGATCTTATTTCAGGTTACTGGCCTGGTCCTAAGAGGGATCTTTCTTTTGCGCAAAAAAGAGATTGATTGGTTCTATGAAGGGGGTGCCGCTGCTATATTCCCTGATGGTATGTGCTTTTGCTATTCAGATAATTATTTTAACCTTCAATTGTTTGCTGATATACCCACATAGTTATCATTCTCTTGTGGTCTTGCATATATGCACAATTGCACACACTTTCAACCTACATGGCACCTGCAAACCTCAAAATCTTATGCAGCTTATCACTTAATGGTCAAAATATCTCAAGAAGTGTTACTTAAATGCATCTTGTTAAGAGCTTACTGTCACTAAGATTTTGGATACAGCATGCCTGATCTTTCATTAGATGAGAGTTAACGATGCAATGGAATACTTTAAAAGGAAAAGTTTCTCCTTAGGTCTCTTGTTAAAAGTTTCTGTATAGTGAATTTGTGATTGTGATGCATTGAAAGATATTCTGCTTCCAGCATATTTTGTGAGTAGAGCGCTATTTGATCAAAACATCACGGTTAGTTATCTCTCCAAAAGAAAAGCAGTATTTCCGGTCATTACATGTTCAACCTTATTTCAGAAAATCTAGCCGAAAAAATACATTATGATCGTTAGCTTCGCCGGTTCGCTTTTTTTCATGGTTTCCTCGTTTATGTTTCACATAGGCCAGTCTTCCATTAGGGTGGATTTTGTTTTGCACTTGTGATCCTTGGAAAAACAAGCCAACAAATCAAGATTGTAACCTGTTGGTCCCTAACAAATTTAATAGTAATGTAGCCTTTCATGTCCTCAAAGTCTTCCGACTACGTATCATATTCTGTTTTGGCGTATCGGAAAGGGAGTAGACGGAGGTCGTCTTGAATTTCTGTCAGGAACTAAGCCAAAAAAAACTGAGTACTCTGCAGGATGGAAAATATTCATTGGAATGCATACTATCGTCACTTTATGCTGGCATGTGATGGGATTTGAAACCAATTCTTGCATTTGTGTGGTGATTTGTTTTATAGAACCAGGATTTCTTGATTTTTCAAAATATATCTTCTTGCATGCAAATTTTCAGTTTCCTGTGATAGGAGTTATACCTTTCTTGTGTCCTTAAAATGTTAAATGCTAGCTCACTTTCTCATATGCAGCTTGGGAACCGTTTAGAGATCTAATTCCTGAGAGTGAAAGGGGATGCTTTCTCGAGGCTTACCACAAGAGGTTAAATTCTGATGATAAGGAGACACAGGTAAATTTCTCTGGTGTTGTTCTGTGGTCCTATTGGTTGCTACTTGTGAAAAGATATCAATCCCAAAGACTTCCCCATACAAGTCTTTGTCTTCCATACGTGTCTATTGCATAATTGATCACTTTGGATTATCCTGTTTAAAAACCTTGTGACGTTATGCATAAATTCTTACAGAATATTGAATCACATCCTTCGAGTTTCCTATATGCAGTGTGTTGAAATCTAAGGCCCAAAAAAGGTTAATACTTTTGTGTGGTTTGAAAAAGGCTGATACCTAATGACAAATTATTGATTTAGCGGCAAATTACGTGCAGTTTTTCTTGTGTCTAATGCGGTGCTATGATCTTTTAGGTATTCTTTTTTGTGATGCATTCGTAGATCAGTTGTGTACTTGTGTTACCATGGGGGAAAAAACAGGGGAAGAAAGTTCTTGAAAATATCTCTTTGGGGGAAGTCTTTGGGATGGAATAGTTTTTCATGCTTTTTATTGGTGTTACTCTGTTGGGGGTTTCTGGGGTTAAGTATTTAATTTTAAACTTGGGCACACAATTTATTCTCCTGTAGCTTATGGAAGACTGGTGGGTTTTTTTTTATTAGTATATTCTGTTATTCTTTTTGCTGGATTCTTTTGATCAAAAACGAAATCTATCTCTGGGTTTCAAAGCTGGCGGCTGCAAAAGCATGGACCACATGGGAGATGATGACAGCCCATCTTATTCCTAATGAAGATAACATCAAGCGAGGGGATGATGATAATTTTTCGCTGGTAAGCTTTTGATGGCTGTATTTGTTAGCTGTATTGTACCCGCTGTTCATTATCGGTGTATCAACTTATATTAGTTCTCTTTCGTACATTGGAGGTCAAGGAAGAGGTCTTGCACATGTGTCCATATTGCATATGGGGGTATTAGTCCGTTACTTGCAATTGTTCTCAACGTATGATCTTTTTTCAGGCATTCGCTCGTGTAGAAAACCATTACTTCATGAATAAAGGTTTCTTACCTTCCGATTCATTCCTGCTTGATAACATCGACAAAATAAGGCACATTAAGTGCACTATTGTGCAGGTATATAAGCTCCCCATCTTTAAGTTACTAATACTTGTAAATGAATTTAAAGCCTAAAAGTTCTTTAGAAGGAAACAACTTAAAATAATATAATCTTTACTCGTCAAAAAAAAGAATATATAATACGAAGTATAATCTTTCATAATACCATATACTTTCCTTGTGAAATATGTAATCTTCTGAATCTGAGCTTGTTTCACATTGACTAATGGATATACTTAAGAAGAAATAAAGTGGAGTAATTGAAAATTAACCTCTAGTAATTTATTGGTCATGAGATTGATTTTGTGCAATTGCTGTTTTCACAGGGTAGGTATGATGTTGTCTGCCCAATGATGTCAGCATGGGATCTCCATAAAGCTTGGCCAGAAGCTGATTTCAAGGTAATGTGCATATTCTCTCATTTCCCACATATGTATCTGTTCTTGCTGTAGTCTCAGCCCTCTCAGGCATTATATATAATAGCCAGTGATAGGTCTTATTGCCCACATTCTAGAAGATTCCACTGGATTAGTCTCACTCTTACCTGCATCAAACTTGGACAACTATTGATTGTAGTTCCCTTTAAAAGATTCATGATTATCTTTTGTTTTATAAAATGTCAGCATGCCTCCTGTTAAATCTGGGAAAAGAAATCTTACAGATTAGTACTTTGTCTTCCTGTATCCAACACACTAAAGAAACTACTACTTTTTAGGTCAGCGTAGAAGGATGAGTATGATTAAGTTTCTTGAAACTATTCTGTCTAACCATAGGCCGGTATTAAGTTAGTCGTTTTTGGTCTCTTCTTTAGGTGTGACTCAAGTTCATGAAAAATAGCCACAGACATACCATGAAGAACACTCGTACCAGTTATCTAGACATCATATGGCCTTCAATAGAAACAAAATTGATGTAACATTAGTGCACATAATTAGGTGTCAACAACAAAGTTGCCGTGTTGCTTTGTAATATTTTATTTTTGCTATTAGCTCCGTATATTTTATATGTGATATAGGAAGAGAATTTGCTGGATGATCCAGTACTGAATAAGGGGAGATTGGGAAAAACTAAAGTGAAAATTTTTACCTACAAATCTCTCTTCCCAAATTATACCTACTTCTCTCATGAATATCTGATCCATGATAGTGGATACTTCTCCATGATTCCATTTGAAATTCCCAGTTTACTAAACAAGTTTGTAGTTTGCAAAGATATGATCATCTACTGATATTTCATCGGTATGCCTTCTTTATTGGATTAATGAGATGAGCGAGTCATATTACTTTGGATGAGAGAATGGTATAATTTAGCTTTTTAATTGTCACAGGTGGTTCTTAATGCGGGTCATTCAGCCAATGAACCTGGAATATCTGCTGAACTTGTGGCCGCAAATGAGATGCTGAAGAGGCATTATCAGGGAAAATAGGCATTATGTAAGGAAACTTCTTATTAGATTCATAGGGACTTACGATGTGTTTGGATAGCAAGATAGAAGGGAAGGAAAGGGAGGGAGAGGTGAGCTTCATTTTCCCTCAAAAACTCTCTATTTTTGTAGAGAAAATGGATCTGTCCCTCCCTTCCTTCCCCGTACCTTTTATCCAAACAAGGTTTGTTGTGCAAATATCTTGAAACGGAAATGAGAACATTAGTTACTTGATGCTGAAATAAATTTCTCATTTCTATTTGGACTTTTTTTGGCAGTTTGGTAATTTTGATCTAACCTGTAGCAAGATACTTGTGTGTCCTGTGCAAGGAAATTAAATCACAGCAACTGTAGCTTCATCCTTTCCGACTTGGTAATAACCAGTTTTCCTTTGTAGTTGTAGCAATAATACAATTAAACCAACACTTCTTAATCGACCATACGAGAAAAAAACAAAAAAGAGAATGGTTTATAACACTTGCTTTCCTTTCAAACAAAGAAGAAACACTCTTGCTAAAGTACAAGCTCATATATCTTGGTATTCAATTGAAATAATTGAACCAAATCACCAAAAGAGAAAAAATAATGAAATGAATGAACACAAACCTATACCATAAATTTGAAAAGAAAATCCACACTGATAATGTCAAAACTTAAAATCCTTATGGTTTGTTACTAGAGCAGTGCAACCTTTTGTTTTATGCAAACTGTGAAATTTTGGCTCTCTTGGGATAGTTGCTGGCCGTTTCCCCTTTCCTGCTGATTTCGGGATTACAGAAGCTTTAGTTGTTGGATCAACAGCCTCCTTTTCCTGTTTTCTTGATTCTTTTGGCCTCGACATAGTTGTTTTCTCATGAGAACTGATTTCTCTGCAGAAAAAAATACACTCAGGTTCGTACTCTTTTGAGCTGTATTTTGTTACACTAACTCAGAAAAATTACAGAATTATGAGCTCTGAGCTCACCTTTGAGACCCAACAAGTTGTTTCTGTAAGAATGGAGATTTGGTAATTCCAGAACTCTTGTCCGACTTCAGTTCTACTCCCTTTCCTGTGTCGTATCTGCTTTTGATGGGTTTCTGAAATGCCAGGTTACGGGTTGTAAAAAATAATGTCCATGAAAATAAATTCCTGAAAAGAACACCACGATCTACTGTTTCAATGGAAATAAAGAAATTGACTTACAAGTTGATCCTTTTTAAAATTCCTGCCCCCGTCTTTCTTGCTTCCTTTTTCTCCATTGTCAGATACTCCATTACCCATGCCCTGATTATGGGAAGAAGCATTAACTAATGCTAACCCATGTTTTCTGTAGTGAGCAAACCTGATATGGTATAAAACGAGTGGAAATTTACCTGTGAGTTTTCACTTGTAGTAGATGAATTTTCGTGGGAATTAATCTTTCTCTCTAAGTTTGCCTCTTTCAGAATTCCTCTTTCCTGACCAGAGAAAGCAACCATGAATAATCAATATTGTAAAATAGAAAAATAAACTCTTTGAATTGTTTTGTTTTGTTCTCACATCAGTTCGCAGCCTAAAAGGCTTAGGATTTGTTGGCTTTAGTTTCCTGTTCTTCAAGCCCTGTGTACCAGTTCCTGCAGGACAGTTTTCTTTCGAACTTTTGTCCAGTTTTTGAGTGTTTTGCTTTGTTTTGGCCTAAATTTATTAGCAAAAGATTATGTCAGAGATCAACATGCTTAAGCCCCGTGATTACATGATATGATGGAAAGAGTTCCACTTTGAAATAGGAGAAGTGATGATGACCTTGGTTTTAAAAGGTGCCTCATGTTTGCTGAGGTTGTCGACATTCAGGTTCCTGAAATGTTCGTCACAAAAATGGTTGTTGTGGTGATATAAATGTAAAAAATTATTGTATATCGAGAAGGTGAATTGACAGTAGCACACACCTGATATCAGCAGAACTGAAAGCATTTTCTTTGTCATCATTGTCCTCCAGTTTACTGAGTACAACTGGATTCTGATTTTCGCAGTCTTCTGAAATGGTGTTCTCCTTCTCTTGGCTTTGTTCATCCGTATTTGGAACTTGAATTGCCACAGTTTTCTCTTCTGCATCAGAATCTGGACCTGACTGTATGTCAGTCTTCTGAGTGTTCAAGGATACTACTGTCCCTGAACTTTCACCTGTCATAGGCCTATCCGAGGATGATGTCCTGTCTTCCTGGGAGCTGCTTTGATCACCAGTTTCTGGCTTTATTATCACTGATCCCAACTCCATGGAACCACATCTCGACTTCTCATCGATTTCCATATCACTAGATTCATCCCCACTCTTCTCAACTTGTAGCAGTACAGCATCAGCAAGCTTCCTATCATTTTTCTTGGTCTTACTCTTAACACTTCTGCATAATTTGGCATCAGCCTCCCGCGTTTTTGTCTTAGAGGAACGCAGTATCTTTCTCGAACCATCCAAAGGTAACTTCTTTTTTTCACTTGTGCAATCCTTGGATGGTTTACGAGTAATAATGCCCTTCTTTTGGCTATTTATCTCAAGTTTCTTCACCCCTTCACACAACTTAGTCATTGGGGTACCTAGTTCCTGTGCTGCCTTCTTCTTCTTTAGAGCTTTCTTAGGCGAGTTGAACACTAAAGCCTTCGCAATGATCTTACTCTTTGGTAACGAAATTCTCGTTTTCTTGGGGTTGCGTACACTTCGAAATGCATTAGGGTTAGGAGAACTTCCCTTTTTCTTTCTAGGAGAAGTCATATACTTAGCAGCAACATGTTTCACTCTAGCTTTAGGAGTTGATGCAGGCTTTATCTTTGCTAGAGGAGCCTGAACTTTTCCATCTTCTTCAAGAATAAGCTTCTTAGAGATGGAACAAGAAACTAATGCTAATCTTGTTACCCTTGATTTTGAGGGCTTTGCAGGTGCCGAAAGCGGGCATTTCTTACTTTCACTAAACAAAACACAGGGAAATTGTTGCTAATTAGAGAATTCCATTTTGCCATTTTCATTATAAGAATAAAATCTAATTAAGAGCTATTTTAGAAAAAGTTATGCAGTTACCTTGGAGGTTTTCTGCATAAAGCTCTTCGAAATCGTACATTGGGACTCCTTGCAGCCATTACCTACAAAGGTCCAATGATGGTAATTAAACCACAAATCAGTAACTAATCACCCCATAAATTACAAGAAAATGAAGCTGTTCTAAATGGCAATTATTTGACATGAGAATCTAACCCGAAGCACGAAATTCTTGTAAATTGCTTCGGAATCCATTTCTTCTTCGTGTCTTTGATCACATCCTGGAACAAAAAATACATTTACATAGGCTCATGAATCCTAGGGTCTAAATTTGCAATCAAATTCAACCAAACAGTAATTGTTCTACAAGTATAAATTCAGAATTGAGAAAAATACACATTCCCTCAAACATAATTGAGAATTAACAGTAAAAATCAGCTCATCTGCACACCATAAAATTAATAACCCTACTGTTTGAGCTTCAATACTATATATTTCTGAAAATGAGGCAAAGAGAAGGGGGAGGAAGAACAAACCAACGCGGGAGCAGAACCAAAAGCGATCATCAGGGCAGAAGTGATTCGGAACTGTGAAATCGACGAACTTTGGAGCTTCAATTTTCTCATAAAACTCTTCAACTTCTACTTCTACTTCTACTTCTACTCCTTCCATTGATGATGATAACAGCTGAAATTTCTCTTCCATTTTAATTATTTTTAGCTTATCAATTAATCCCAACAAATTAAAATTTCGAAGCCAGGCGTTGTTGATCAAACAGGAGAGTAGTGTAAGAAAAGAAAAAGGGAATGAGGAGAGATAAAGCAGGAGAGAGTAGTGTAAGATTGGAAACAAGAGTGTAGTATTTTGAACAAACAACCTGAAAAATGGAAAGAGATCTGAATTTCTCCGAAAAACTAGCCGTTGGAGCCACCCTCTCACTCTTTTTCTTTTTGTCCTAAATTGAAAACCAAGGGGTAATTTCGGCAGATTGAAAGCTGGAAGGAATCGACGTTTTTTCTTCTTCTTCTGGGTAGTCGATTACTCACTAAATAATTGGGCCCTGTTGTAATATGGATTGTTAGGACTTGAATGAGAGAATTGGTTATCGGGTTTCAATTGGGCCTACTTCGGTTTTGTATTTTGAAGGGAAGCCGGTCTAGAACTGTCAAAATCTGACCCCAGATTTACTACAATCAGATAATAACCAAAGTTACCTGGAAAACGTTTTTTACACCTTCATTATGTATGGACACACCATTATAAGCCTGGTCCACGCTAACTTAGCGTGAATCAGGCAACAAAGTAATTTTGGCTAGGTAATGTGTGTAATTGTCACGTGACACGGGATTTTAATTAGTATCCATATGAGTTTTACAATAACTATGTGATTTAAAGAGTTACATGTGATTTATAAAGTTTCTATGCGATTTGTGTCTATCCCACTTTATATACATTTTTTTAAAAAAAAAAATTTCAAAATTATCAGATCAGCATTCTGTTCATTTCTCTCTCTTTATTTTCTCTCTATGTTTTTCAGATTTTTGCCCAATTTTCTAGGGTTTGTATATTTTTGTTTGTTTTTCTTCGTAATTATCTTATAATTCTCATAATTGGATCTACTAGCGGAGGAAAAAATGATGAAAGTAGTAGATCAAGAAGGAGGTTCGCCATTACCGAAACCGAATCGAAGAATTTGTGCTCGTCTACACATCATCGCTAGAATTTTGAGAGAGCACATCTCAGTTTGTTGTATTTAAAGTATTTTAAGTTTATTTTTATTTAAAATTGAAGATGTTTGTTGTGTTTGGAGAAATTAACGTTTGTATTTTGCCGAAATATCGTTTTCAGTTCGCGAATTTGATCAGTGACTTCGCGATTTTAAATAGTAACTATGTGATTTTTAAAGTTTCTATTCGATTTTAACTATAACTATATGGTACATACTGACTATTAATACAATGTTTGCTCACTGTATGTTATAATGATTTATCGACTATAGTTGACTATAAATTTCATGATTATGTGGCTATAATCGAAAAGGTTTGCGCTCTTCTACAAATTGATGCAAGAATTTGGAAAAATTATGTCTCGGTTCGTTATTTTTAAAGTATTCTAAGTTTTATTTTATTTAACTTTTAAATAGTTACTATGTGTATTATTATGTTCTTTATATGTTCTTTTTTCAACTCTATATTAATTATTATTAATAAGAGTTACTACATTATGGTGACAATAACAACTCTGTAAATGACTATAACAATAACTATGTCTACAACTCTACAAGTGTATGAGCATCATTAATAGTAAGAGTTACTATATCATGTATAATAGTAACTATATATTTTAAATAGAAATACTATGTTCTTTTTTCATATTTAAATCATAAATTATTAACATAATTGATATATTATTTATTATGTATTACTTTCAGGTATGCTTTTGATACACAATGTTCTGGTGGTACATTGTGACAATTGATAAAAGATTTTACACCACAACATAATGAGTTATTGAAGAAATTGATTTTGGTGGCGTGCTATCTCTTCAATTGGTGAGAGAGAATGCAAATACAAATCCAACGATTTATTGTAGCTTGAAAAATGCCATAGAACTCTGCCAATGTAGTACTTTTATTTGCTTTGACTCCAACAACATGGTTTATACTTGATAGGCTAAAGTCATATCACCTAATTAAAAATAAACCTAAATTCACTAACTGAGTAGCAAGTGAAGTCAGGATCGAATCCACAGAGAAACAGTGTTCTTCCTACCTACCACTAATTAACAAGTCTAGACTATAAGTAACAGGTAAAAAGGTTGGGGTTTTGGGATTAAACTACGACAGTAACGTAATAACGAGAATATCAATGTTAAGGGAATCTAGGGAAACGATTCACCACAAATGCAGACCATGATTGGACAACAGACAAAAATAATCAATTAACAATCATAACTGGGGAATCATGCATCTCTCGAATCTTATGAATTACTTAGGAAATACAATTAGCAGGCTCTCGCAATTTACTAAACCTATCTAATAGCCATATATCATAAACATCAGATTTATACCTCTCGGCGCATAATCTAAGGTTAATCAAACTCAATCAAAATAGCCCAACCGAACAGAATTGACGAACAATTAAAAAAAACTATAGAAATTAAAATCAATAATCAAACATTAAATCCAATCCAATCTCAATAATACATTCATGGATCCCCTAAACCCTAGAAAATAGACTACTCACACATATTTAGATTAAACCAAACAAACATATTTTTTATAATGTTGTTTTATGATTTTTGGGATTACAAGTATGATTTGATTGAATTATTTTATGATATTCATCTTTATGAGAAGTATTGATTTAATGAAATATTATTTCTGAAATAAATGACCTTATGAAATAACGAGATTTAACTATTTTATAACCGAACTACCCTGAACGAATGAGATTTTCCTGATTAATGTTTTATTAAAAGAAATGTAAACATGATAAATGAAAGTGTAATAACTGGTCAATTTTCCTGATATGGAGCCAGGCTTCTCCAGATATGAAGCATTGACTTCCCTTGATATGGAACCCAAGTTCCCCCCCTGTTATGGAGCACTGGCTCCCCCTGACATGAAGCATTGTCTTCCCCTGTTATGGAGCATTGGCTCCCCTGTTATGAAGCACTGACTTCCCCTATTCGTAGGACACGTCCTACCATGTTTTCCTGTAAAGTCTTGACGACCAAAATAATATTGTTAAAAGGAAAAAGGTTACTGAAATGATGTTCCTGAAATGATGTTTCTGAAATTGTGTTTCAAGTGATGTTTTATTTAATGTTTTACTATATTCTATTCTCTCTGTTTATTAAATAAAGTGAATTGAAATTATGTTACGATGCTAGAGTAGCTTGTTACCGAGTCTTCGGCTCACCGTTTTGTTTTCTGTTTTAGGTGCTGCTGAAGACAACAGAAACGAAAAGTGGCGAAGATTTCACTATAGCAATGTTCACCTAAGTTAATGTTAAGTTGTAATAGTTTAAGTATGACTTTTCATTAAGTTATGTACTTTTATGGAAATAAAAGGATTATTATGTTATTATGGAGTTTTAAAGTAGTTATTATGATGGCTGCCTTGTAATTACAAAGAGGGAGTTACGGCAGTAATGTCACGACCGTATTAGGTAAATTCCACTGCTTAATTATGTGAATTAGAGGTCGGGGCGTTACACCTAAACAGTAATCAATAAGTACACAGATAAAATAGTCATACGTTCTTTATGCTCACCACCAGCATATGCATGATCACGATTCTCTGTGTTTTTTTTTTTTTTTTTTGGTAAGTAAGAAAATTTATGAATCAATCAAGCACAAAGAAAAATTTATTAGAATCAATCAAGCATAAAAGGATGAGAAAATCTTTTAGGAAGGACCCCTCCTACCTCAAACCTAAAAATAAAAAAAATAAAAAAAGTGAGTACGATTGACAAGTGTTCCACTTTGTTGTAAAACCTCTTATTACTAGTGTAGCGCGCATTATTTGTAAATAACTAATATTTAAAAACAAATAAATATAATAAGTACAAATTCTAAAAATAAATAAATACCCAAAAAAAATAGGTTCACTATATATACATATATATAGTAATTTTGGTAAGTTCATTTTAATTAGTTTGAGAATTAAAATATAAAAATAGCCAGTGTGGTAAATGATCCTAATATGTGTATCGTTTTACATTATCCTACCTCTATTTTATAGATACTAGTTTAGGGCCCGTGCAACGCACAACTACTACTAAAACAATTTATTATTTTAATAGTAACTAAAAGACTTGTGATATTAGGAAAACATGAAAGTTACCAAACCCGAATGACTCAAGACTAATTTTCGAAAAGATCCGAGCATAACCGAGTTAGTCAAATACAACATATTTTGAATTGAGTAAAATCTTGATAAATAAACTTATATGTTAGTCTACTTACCATGTATTACTATTTTAATTAACATTCTTACTTACCAGTTACCATGTATTATATTATTAACTAGTTTAGGGCCCGTGCAACGCACAGCTACTACTAAAACAATTTATTATTTTAATAGTAACTAAAAGACTTGTGATATTAGAAAAACATGAAAGTAAAAAGGATATATGAAAAAGTATAAATTCAAAATTGTGTAAAAAAAATTCAAATGAACTAAATTTGCATATTACTATACAAATTTAAAAATTATAGTCGTTTACTTGTATGTAGAACGATCTACTAACGTTAACCAAACCCGAAAGACTCAAGACTAATTTCTGAAAAGACCCGAGCATAACCGAGTTAGTCAAATACAACATATTTTTAATTGAGTAAAATCTTGATAAATAAACTTAATTATATGTTAGTCTACTTACCATGTATTATTATTTTAATTAACATTCTTACTTACCAGTTACCATGTAGTATTATATTATTAATAGTAGACTAACATTAGAAGTTCATTTATCAATATTTTTTATATTTCTTATCAGATTAAAAAGTTAAAATAATACATAAATAAAATTATATCATAAAGGAAAAAATAATATTGATTTAGCTTTCCTCCAATAATATATTATGCAGTACATATCTATGGTAATTAAAATATAGTTTATCTTAGTTTCCTAAAAAACCGTAATGTAATTTATTTATTTTAAAGTAAAAAAAAAAATATTTTTGCGGGAAAAAATTGCACCAGGAAATGACACGTGTCATTCTTGGTGTCTCTTTTAGTATATAGTAATAGATAGTAGACTAACATTAGAAGTTCATTTATCAATATTTTTTATATTTCTTATCAGATTAAAAAGTTATAACAATACATAAATAAAATTATATCATAAGGAAAAAATAATATTGATTTAGCTTTCCTCCAATAGTATATTATACAGTACACATCTATGGTAATTAAAATAAATTTTTATCTTAGTTTCCTAAAAAAAACATAATGTAATTTATTTATTTTAAAGTAAAAAAATAAAATAAAAATATTTTGGCGGGAAAAAATCACACCAGGAAATGACACATGTCATTCCTGGTGTCTCTTTTAGTATATAGTAATAGATTTGCGATTACTATTTGCACAAATATTAAGACAAATATGTAGAAAAGTTGGTTTAATATAATAAAATATGGATAAAGCTAGTAAGGGAAATGTGTAAAAATGTGGGTGAATGTGATTAAAAAAAAGAATAAAGTGAGTGGAAAATTGTAAATATTGTGGGGTAAGAAGGTAAGGTAGTAAATTTTCATGTCCAAAAATAGAATAAAGCAAAGTGTATAGAACATTATGAAACGGACTAAAACGAAAAATGTAATTAAAGATCATTTTGAAATGAAGATAGTATGTTTATAAGTTGTCCATATTAAGTATTAAGAAATTGATATTTTATAATCTTAGAAGAAATAACAGATCTTCTTAATTATCTCCAAAAGTCAGGGCAATTCCTCGATGTTCGAACTTAAACAACATTTTCGCAATAACAAATCAGTCATTCTCATACAATAACATACAAAATACCACACACAAGAACAACATCCACTTATTTCAATAGCAAGTTAATACTCCATTATTTTCTTTTTGTTCTTTCTACTTTGACATTTTTTTCCTAAAACATATCAAAATAGGAAGAACAAAAAGAGTGTGAAGGATCGGAGTACGTAGCAATTACTCAGTATCAAACAACATTTGCTCAAACACAAAAACACCAAAATTAATCGTTCATCATGTATGTATTATTATTATTATTCATTTAGATGATGAGCCTCGATTTCCTTAGTGATACCAATGGCAAAGTCCATGAACTTGGTTGGGTAGGGCCCATCATCAGTAAACTTCTCAAACTCAATAATCCACTTCACAATTGTTGTTTCACCCCTAGGAACAACATGAATACTAATGCTTAAGCTCTTGAACTCTTCAAGGATATCTCCTTCAATGACTTTGAACTTCACATATTGTTTCTCTTCATCTATTTCTTCAACTAGCTCCTTTGCTACACATTTCTTCCCATCTGCAATCCATGGAATATTCGATCAGTTTTAAGAAGTATGAATCAGTTATACTCCCTCCGTCCCGGAATACTTGAACGGGTTTGACCGGCACGAAATTTAATATAAAGTAATTGACTTATTATTTACTTAGATATTAGTTGATAGTGGATATTTTTAATATAGATAGGGAACATTTCAAAGGGGGTAAGGGGGGTAGGGAGAGGGTGCATAGGACCACAAAATGACATGTGAAGTGGGTAGTTATTATAATATCAATAAAAATTTATCATTTATAGAAAATGTGCAAATAATCTGAGATGACTTTATAAGAAAAGCGGTGCAAGTATTCCGGGACAGAGGGAGTAATAATTAGTATTTCGTACATATCAATTTTAGTCCGTAAAAATCAGTAATACTCCCTCCGTCCCAAAATAGTCGTTACACTTACCTTTGCACAAAGTTTTAGGTGATAAGTGGTTGTTTGGTTATCAATTGTTATTTTATTGAAAAAGTGGATGTGATAGGAGTTAGTGGGGTATTTTTTTTTAATTGAATGAGAGAGGGGTTGGGGACAAAAAAAAAAATTAGTGGGAAGAGAGAGACAATATAATAATTATGGGGAGTTAAGTTAATATTTGGGGACTCACCTTTTGAGTTTTTCACCATTTATGACCTGCATTTTTTTTTCACTCTTTAGGACCTCAACTTAATTTTCCGGCAAGTTAACTCACCTTTAACTATTTAACCACAACATAAATTTAAAGAAAAAAACAATTTAAAGAATTTAAATAAAATATGAAAGTTTACAACAGCTAAAAATGTCAAAATTGACCGTTGTTTTTTTTGTTGCTCTTAATAAATACAGCAGCTTTGCTCCTCTGTTTTCATTGAAGCTGCTTAATTGTTTTAACCAAAAATTATTGAAGCTGAACTACCCCCCTCCCCTGTTCACAAGATATTAGCGTATAACATGAAAAATGTATCCACTTTGCAGCCAATAATGAACTTTTTGTATCTTGAATTACCTAATCTTGATATAACCTCTAAATCTTGTATTCTTTTCTTTGGTACAAACCTCCAATCCTGTATAGTAGTGAAGGATAATAATTCTCAATTGATTTTATGGGAAAAGAGAAGAACCGTTATTCAGACTGTGAAGCATTTTTTTTAGTTATTCCATGCTAAAGGTTGCTCTCATTTTGTTTTATTTTCCAAACCACTGGTTGGAGGAGGGTCTTTCTAGAACCATAACAGGGAGGTCCTTTTAAGAAACTGAAAGGCGAGCAAGAATCTGTCGAGAGTCGAGACTTTAGCCCCAGTGTCTTGGCTGCTCCTGCTACTATGACTATCATAGTTGTGGGACTAGGAGTAAAACATTATTTCATTCATTTGACTAAAAGTGGGTTGATTTTTCAACACCCACAATTTCTGTCTTTCTCCATCCTCGTGGTGGTATACTCAGAGGTTTTGTTCCATTTCCCTTTGCACTTGAGAATGTGAATTAATTTCTCTGAATTTTGCTGTTTGTGGTAAGAAAATACCTCACGTTTAGAGTAATTGAAGAGCTGAAGAAGTTATAGTATATTTGACTGAACAGAGGAGATAGAAGAGGAGGATGAATGAATTGGCTCAAAAATGAAACGTTGTGTATTTAGCCGACTAAAAGAAACGAGGCCGTTTTATTCTTTTTCCCTCTTTGTTGCGACACGCGTAAGGCAATAAATGGCTACTTGTTTATTACACCACGAATAATACGCTGACACGTGTAAGGGTTTAACCTTTTAACTATGGGGACTAACCTTTTAACTAAGGGACTAATCTTTCATATTTATTATTTAATTTTGGCCGGAATATTTTTTACGGGTCCTTAACGGTGAAAAAAAAAGGTTCAGGTCCTTAACGGTGAAAAATGGTAAAGGTGAGACCCCAATGTTTAACTTAACTCAATTATGGGGTCATTCCTTACTTAGAAGTGTAATAACTAATCTAGGACGGACGAAAAAGGAAAGTGTAACAACTAATCTGAGACGGAGGGAGTATATCTCAAACCATAAAAACATTAACGAGATAATAAGTTGTTTTCAATAATATTATAAAATTAAATAATTCCAGCTCAACTAAAACCGGATGAACTAAACATAGCCTACACCTGACGACACGCTTTCTCTTTTACCGGGCCAGCTCTATATGACTACAATAAGTTAGAGCTGTCAAAAACTGACCCGACCCGAAAACCCGACCTGAACCGACCGAACTCGTAACCGACCATAACCCGAAATTACGGTAAAACAGGTAACCCGAAACCCGACCTGTACCCGACCCGAAAAAACCGATAACCGATTTTAACCCGATGTTGTAACACCCGAACCCGAACCCGACATCCGACCCGAAAATGACCGATAACCGAACTGACCCGACCGAACAATGACCCGAACCCGATTTGATACCCGATCCGATGTCAACCCGAAACCGATTGTAACTCGATGAAACCTGCTATAGACCCGACCTGTGAGAACCCGCTACTCGATTTACCCGAGTTATCAATGACACGACCAAATATTAACTTCATTGATATATCTATTTTAATTATTTATTGCTAAATATTGAAAAATTTAACTCTAAAATAAGTTAAACAAAAATTTTTAGAATATAAAATCCTTAAAATGTATAGGTTAACTATCAGACCCGAGTTTGACCCGTCCCTGAGAGTGACCCGATCTGAATTCTATTTGATCTGATTATTATCCGATCCAAACTAAGATCCGAACCCGAAAATAACTGTGTTGCAAACCGACTTAAACCCGACTCGATAAGACCCGAACCCGAAATTATCTGCTACAAACCGACTTAAACCCGACCCGATAAGACCCTAACCCGAAATCAAACCTGACCGAAATGTGACCCGACTCGAACCCGACCTGAACCCGGGATAGGAAAAAACCCAATATGACCCGACCTTAAATCGACCCGACCGAACCCGAACTCAACCCGAATGAAATATTAACCCGACACGACCCGGCCTGATCATGACCCGAAACCCGAGATGACCCGACCCAAACCCGACCCGATGACCTGTTTTGACAGCTCTACAATAAGTACGTATATATAGCTACCGTTCAGAGACATGGATATTACAATTGACAATCAACTAAATAAGAAAAAAAATTAATTTAAACAACATAACAATATAATGCAACAAAATAACAAACACAAACTAGCTAATTGATGATTGAATTAAAGAAAAAATTACCAATAGTATAATCCCAACAAATGATAGAGCCAGGCTTTCCAAAATCACCCTCATGAACGTCACACGTATGAACTTTATCCGGGGTGATATTAGCGACATGGTGTGGCTTCTGCCCAAAGAGTTCATGAAAAAGATCTCCTTGTGACTTAATCTCAACATCAACTTCTAGCTTTCCTGTAACTCCCATACTTCAAATTAAATTAATAATTTTAGAAATATAATATAATTAGAATATTTGAGGTGAAAATATTGTTCAACGAGGTACCCTATTTATAGAAATTAAGGGATAATGACATAATGTAATAATTGGCCGTCGTGAGATTATATTGTTTTAATTGGAATGTCGTCGTCATCTCCTGCATCAGGCATTAATGTGTACACGATAGAATAAAATCTAAATAGATCTTTCCTTCAAAAAATATCTAAATAGATCTTGATTAACTAATTTATAAAAACGTACAAATGTAAAACGAAGAATGAGTACAACTTCAAAAAAATATACAGATAGTACGTTTTACGTAGTCCAAGTTGGAAGTTTGTCATCTCGTGATTTTCGTGCATGGCCGGATCCCTTTCATGATCGAGTTCTCCTTTGTCTTTGTTGATACAGTAATTCAACAGAACTCAGAAAAATAAAGGTAGTAGAGATTGGAGGAAGTATTTTTGCACATCTGATATAAATAGAAAAAAGACAAAAAAAAATAATTAAATGTTACTTTTTAAAATAAAAAAATGGAGTACTTTTTTTAAACATGAATGATACTTCCTTTTTTTCCCTATTTTGTCTTTTAGCTATTTATCTTTTACGGAAACAACGACATGAGATCCTAAAGTTTGAAGAAGCAACAACAAAAGAGGGTTTTTAGGATCTGAATTCTTAACAACTTATGCAATCATAAAAGGTTTATCTTGGATGTATTTTTGATCATGACTGACTGGAAAGAAGCTTCTTTATACTCCCTCCGTCCCTTAATACTCGCACCGTTTTGACTGGACACGCTTGCCAATGCACAATTTTGACCATCAATATCTTTAACTATGTATTGTAAAAATTTATAAAAATATAATATTTTGAAAATATATATTAAGATGAAGCCTACAATATATTATATACTAACATTTGCTTTCATTTACTAGAAATAAAATAGGGTCAAAGTGAATTTTGTGAATAGTGCAAAAAGTCAAAACGGTGCGAGTATTAAGGGACAGAGGGAGTATATAGGTAATACGGAGTAGTAAAAACCACAAGTTCAAGAATCTATAAGTACACTGACACTATATTGATTGTCTATTAAAAGGCCGATAATCACCTTTAACAAAATCTAATAGAGCATAAATTAGTAGGTTAATCGCCAAATATTTGATAATGTAATCATTTAATCAATCAATACTAAGGTGTAAAAGTAACCCTGTATAAATCCCTGTACAATTGTTAAGAATCTTACTTATCCTGATACAAGCTCATTCAAAGTTTCTAACACGTCAAAGTGGTTCATCTAAAATGTTCTGAAATTACAAGGAGATCGCATATATTCTTCTGAATAAATATTGTCTTGATCTGAAAGACTTCAAATAAACCTGTAATTACTGGGTATCTCTTTATAATTCAGAGGCGGATGTATAGTGCTGCACTGTAATTACTGGGTATCTCTTTATAATTAGTGCACGATGGGTAGACAAATGTCTACCCAATTTTTTAATCAAAAAATCGTTTAACTAGGATAGGGAAAAAAAAAAACCTACTCCCTATTTGCTAAGCCTGTTGCACGTGAGTTGGAAAAACAAGAAGGTAAAAGGTCTTTCTTTTAATCTTGGGACCACAATTACAATTAAATAAAAATAAAAAATAGGAAAAAGTTTAAAATACAAAAAAAAAATTAAAAAAAATTCTTTTTTACATCTTTTGCGTAGGTATTCGGGTGTTGTAGTTGTAAATCTTAATTACTTTTCTGGCCCGCAGAGACGCATCACTCTTTATCGACCAGATATAAGAATTTTGAATAATCTCATATTCTCATCCGATTTCTACTTCTTTGTTGTTTATTTTTAAAAATTTGTTGTTACTCCGTACTTGCTTAGTTGCTAGTTTGCTACTTGCTAGTATAATACTCCATAGTCAATACTCCGTAGACAATCTTAATATAATGGTTAACATCTTGAATTTAAGATAGGTAAAATTCAAGGTAAACAATGTAATTAATTAGTACTCCCTCCGTCCCGGAATACTTGACCTGTTTTTCTTATCGGGCCGTCCCTTAATACTTGATCTGTTTCTAAAAATGGAAATATTCTAACAATATTATATTATTTCTCACTCCACCCCTATTAACCCACCTACCCCCTACTCCATACAAAAAATAATTAAAAATTCAACCCCTACTCTCCCCCAACCCCACCTCTTAACCCACCTCCCACTAACTACATTAAAATAATACCCCACTATCAACTACTACCTATTAAATTAAATAAGTCAATTCAAATCCCTTAAACTCTGTGCCGGTCAAACCGGGTCGAGTATTCCGGGACGGAGGGAGTACTCCATATTGCTTTGTGACGGAAGGATAAAGTAGTACTATAAATTTTCTAAAGTACGATGGTTTGTTTAATTTGCTAATTTTGATGTCTATTGATTTTAAAAGGAGTATAAAGTCAGACAACTATTTACAGATTGTTGATTTTTATTATATAGTTTAATTTGTATCTTTTACACTATTATTTTGATTAAATAATAACTTTGTATGCATCTATTCTAGTTTATTTTATATGGGATGTAATATGAAATTGTCATTTTCATTATATGCTTTATAGTAAATTTGTAATTTTTATTTCTTTTAAAAATATCTACCCTATTTTAAAATCTTGTATACGCCACTACAAACAATAATCTTTATTTTCCTTAAACGGTTTTTAAGGGGTACCTAAATTTTATCCACTCATGAATTTTTAAATCTAATACTACTCCCGTATTCCGTACCTAAATCAAGTAGAAGTAGGAAATCAAATTATTAGCACCGACATTCTTTCCTTATAAATTTAACAACAATCACATCTCACAATTGTAATTTTTAGCGAAAACAATTACTAAATTTCTTTTATTTTTATAGTGAAAAATAAAGAATTATTAAAGAAAATATGTGTGAGGTATTATCAATTGATAATAATCGGGGACGCAGTCACGACAAATGCGAACACACTGCCTTCATCAACAACAGTTGCGCTTGGTGCAAAAAAACCCTACAAGATTGTAACGATCCAACCACCGTCCCGTTCCGCTACATCGATCCCAACTTCTCCCTCACCGTCGACGCGATCCGCCACCTTCGAGACCGGAATTTCAAAACCCTAGTCAACCGCAAGAAGCTCCACTTAGTTCTTGACTTGGATAACACGTTAATACATTCGATAAGCACGACTAGGGAGAGAATTACCCTAATTGATAGAAAAAAGATCAAAACTGTGTACAAAGACGTTTACGAGATTCTTGG
The DNA here is from genome assembly GCF_020520425.1 of Spinacia oleracea. Classification (NCBI taxonomy): domain Eukaryota; kingdom Viridiplantae; phylum Streptophyta; class Magnoliopsida; order Caryophyllales; family Amaranthaceae; genus Spinacia; species Spinacia oleracea. Next base: position 179,671,228 of record NC_079490.1, read on the forward strand.
TGGTGATAGGTTAGTCAAGGTAAGGCCGGGGGCTCGTAGTTTTCTCGAACAAGCGACCGCGTTGTTCGACTTATCGATCTACACCATGGCTGGAGAAGACTACGCTAAAGAAGTGTCTAGGGTGCTTAGGTCGAAGGTGTGTGAAAAAAGGGTCCGGTTCGAAACAGTTATTTCTAACGAGCATAGCACTAAACCGGGACGAAAGGGGCTTGATGTTGTATTGTCACACGAACCGGCGGTTTTGATTGTGGATGATTTAGTAGAGGTTTGGAGGGATGAACATAAGGGTAATGTAATAAATATTAAACCGTATAAGTTTTTCAAGAAGAGAAGGCCTTGGGTTACTTTCGTAGAAGATGATCAAGAACTTCCTAGGGTTTTGAGTATTCTTAGGAAGGTTCATGAAATATTTTACGTCGAGGATGAAGGCGATTATGCTGGTAAAGATGTTAGGCAAATTCTGAACAAGATCCAGATTGAATCGCCAACTGATGGATTATTGTGTGGTTTGTTAACATTGAAGTTAATTTGATTAGGGAAGTTGAATGATTAACAAGATTGTATACAGCAGATCTTTTAAATGTAGTTCAATATATTGGTTATAGTTTCGTTCTAATATGTTTTTACTATATACTACTACCTCGTTTCATACAGATTTTTACAGTTACTATTTGCACAAATATTAAGGCAAAAATACAAAAATCGATTGAATCTACACTTATATAAAAAAGCGGAGGCAGTACGTAAAGCACGATTAATATGAACAAAAATGTCTCCTTTTACTAACTACGGAGTAGTCTCTCACTACAAAATTATGCATCAATTAGAGATGGATTTTGAGACGGATACAACAAACGTCTCAAAATAAAGACGGATTACTAAATTCGTCTCTAAATTAAAATTGAGATGAAATTGTATAGGGAGTTTCAAAAATTCCGTCTCAAATTTGTAATGGATTTGCAAGAATTCCTTCTCAAATTGTTTTGAGACGCTCTCTATAGAGACGCCCTATTTTCGTCTCAAATCCGTCTCTAAGCATCATTTTGAGACGGATTTGGACTATATAGAGACGAAATTCCTCGTCTCTATAAAATGATTATTTTGTAGTGTCTATATGTTCGATACTAGCTACTCCGTATATGATCCATTTAGGGGTGTTAAATCAGATCAACAGATTGGGTTTGGGTCAGACTCATCGGATTCAAGTTGAAACGGATCGGATTGGAATGGGTTAATTTGGCTAACGGGTCGAATCGGATCGGATTGAAAACTTAACGGATTGGATCGGGTGATATTTTTTAAGCACGGGTTCATATCTGATCGGGTTGTAAACGGGTAAGATTGTAGTCGAGTTGCGTCGGATCGGATCGGATTAGAACATGACGGATTGTTAACGGGTTTAGCCGGACTATAACGGGTTCGGATTCATATCGGATTGGATTAATCTGGTAACGGACTAACACGGGTCGGATTGAAACGGATTTAACCGGGTTACCTCAAATTCACTTTCATATGGGTTTGAGTTATTATCGGATCGGGTTATTCGGTAGCGGGTTGGAATCTGAGTCGGATCCATTTGGGTCCAAATTATATAATTATAATATCGATTACTTAATTAGGAGACGAAAACGATAACTAACTTTTAAAAGTAATAAGAATTTAAGATCAGTAATATAAGTTATTGAGTATATAGTATATAACTTAGTTTAATACTACATTCGTTTATGAAAGTTCTTTAAGCCTTAAATCTACATCAATTACAAGTTTCTTTGAGCAGAGTATATAAAGGGAGAATGAAGTACAAGTACATCGTATAACTAATAGTCATACTGTAACATCCCGAAACTTTTAAACTTGATTTATTAAAATTAAAAATATTTATTAGCTTGATTACGTTTTAAATAATTACGAAATCAAACTTCGTTCTTTTAAACGTTTTTACGATTTATTTTAAACGATAAATTTATAAACGAAAATTTATTTATTTTTCGTTAACGACATTTTTTTTTATATATATAAAGAATTATTTTAGCTAAACATTTCTATTTTTAGTAATTTCCGAAAATAGAAACAGAATTTCTGAATTTTAGTCAACCATGTGAAATTACGAAAATGCCCTTGGAGCACCAAGATTCCATTTCCCTTTCTTCTCTTTGCTCTCCACGTACAAAGCAAGAATGCAGAAATTTCTTCATTCCTCTCCACCCTCAATTCAGTCCACATTCATGCCTTAATCCCCAAGGATTTGAGCTTGTCCTTCACACTACTTGACACTACAAATAACCATGAATTGTCTCAAATTCTCCAACCCAAAAACCAGTTAACAAAATTGAGAAAACATCACCACATTGACCACTGTCAACCGCCACCACCATTCTCTGTCACCACCACCTTCAACCACCACTTGCACCATTACCCGCCTCACCTCCGCCACCATCTCCGGCAAAACCCGACCCGAAACCCCCCTTGCTTTCTCTCCTCTCCTTCGATATACTCCCCTGCCTCCCTTCCCTCTCCTCTTCGTTGCACCACCAAAGCAACACCACCACTTCGTCAGTCACCAATCACCAACCCACGAACCACCAGCCACCACGTCGACCACCCAGAACCACCCTTGCTTCTCCCCTGCTTCGCAACTCTCTTCCCCTGCTTTCCCCTGTTTGCGCGACCATTCCCCCCCCCCCCTTCCTTGCTGTTTTGCCGCCGCGAAACCACACCACCACCACCACCGTCTCTCCGGCGCTTCCCTGCTGCGCCGCCTCCCAGTCCGCCCAGAACCTCCGCCCAAACCTCCGGTCACCATCACCCCTCTCCTCCCCTGATTTCTCCCCTGTTCGCGCCCCTCTCCCCCTTCCCTCGCCTGTTTCTGCCGCCTCAAACCACCATCATCGTCGCCTCTCGGCGCGGTTTCGCCTCCCAGGATGAGCCCCCAGCCTCCCTCCTCTCTTCCTCCTCCTCGTGTTTCTCCTGTTGTGCTCCCCGTGCTGCTCGTGCCCTTCAATTTCAGAAACAAAGTTTCTGAAATTGAAACTTTGTTTTATTCCTCCTTATTCAAGTTGGGCCAAATCAATTGGGCTTTGGGTAAGACAAACCTGAATTTCAGATTATCAATTCCTTAATATTCATGTTTTAATAAATTTTATGATATAATTATTTACTAATGAATTGTTATTATTTTCAAGAAATAAATAAATTTGATTATCGAGTTTAAGAAAAATAAATTACCGTACTAAATTTATCAAGGACATAAATTAAATAAATCTTGTGTAATTGATTTAGAATATATATATACATATATATATATATATATATATATATATATACTTCGATTGAAATTTCCATAAATTATATTTATCACTAAAATTGGTGTTTAATTATATTTTCATTTAAACTATGAATTTATATATTTCTTACTTTATTTTTTTTTTTTTTTTAAATTCGTTATTTATAATAATTCGAAATTTCTAAGTTAAATTATTACCATATTAATAACTAATTCAATGGTTTAATATTCAAAAGAAATCGGACTTGGAGCTCAGGAAGAACGATCCATCGAACAGGAAGTATAAACTACGGTTGAGGTAACATCTATTGCTAACACCCACGATCCCCTTATGAAATGTGTTTTATGAGATTATGAAATGTGTTTATAATGATATGCTTTTATTGGATTGTGGGATATGAAATGTATTTATAAAGTGTGTTTTATGCATGATGATATTCAAATACGTTTATGAATGATTTTATGAAGAATGATGTTTATGAGTTATGAATAATATACGAAACATGATAAATAAAAGTGGAACAGGTTCTGGCAGTTAGTGGGGTTACTATTTCTAGGTCGTGCACGTACCGCCGTACCGCGGGACACCCAACAAGGGAGAGTGCTCCTTGAGGGTTACCGCAAGCTAAAAGAGAAACTATCTAGGTACGGGCGTATGTCCAACAAGGGAGAGTGCTCCTTTAGGACTATCGCAAGGTGGGAGACGTCCCGCAAGGCTAACTTGTCAGTTACCAAGTAAAATGAAGGTTTTATGAAAGATAATGGGAACTATCAAAGTTTCAAGTTATAAATGATGTTTTATTGCATTTATGAAAGTGTTTTACTATGTTCTATTCTCCCTGATTGCAAAGTAAATAAAATGAATTGAAATGAGTTTACGCTGTTAGGGTAGTATGTTACTGGGCCTCGGCTCACGATGTTGCTTTTGTTTTAGGTACGAAGAAGATTAGGGGATGCCTTAGAGTGAGGATGCAACCATCAAATTCACGATCGATGTTTAGTAAAGTTAACTATGTCTCACTAGTAATAATGGATGTATTAACTAAACTCTAAGTTCAATTTCAAGTATTGAGTTAGATTTTAATATTAATGTTTAATCAATGCTAGAAGTATTTATTATTAAAGTTTATTTAGTAATTTAAAAAGGTTATGTCGCCTTGTATTTCCCACGAGGGGGATACGACATGTGACGCTCCGACTAAGCTAGGGTTTTCCGCTGCTAATTAAAGATAATTAACCTAATTAATGGTGTTTAGAAGTCGGGGTGTTACAGTTTGGTATTCAGAGCCAAGGTTCTGCGACCATAAGTGCTAAACTTTACGGGTTTTGTACGAAATAAAATTTATTAAGTTTTAAGCAAGAATTTTAAGGAATAAGTAAAAAGAATATGTTAAAATCATGCTAAGTTAAAATGAAATGAGTGTGAGTGATAGGAACGGGGAACGCAACGGGAATGTTTTCTTTATTATGATTTGCAGAATTTCTTAGTCTAATTTCAAGAAGAAAAGATTATCTGAAGCGTTGTATCCTTGCGATCAGATCGGCGATGACTTCAAGCGAAAATATTCCTATTGACGGCACTAGAAACGATAACGATGTTAACGATGGCAATGGTAATCACAAATCTGCATTAACGCTGGAAGGAATGCAAGAAAGAATTGAAGAATTGCGCAAGGATCCCATTTTCGGTGACACCCCAGGAGAAACGAGTGATAATCGAATGGACTTAATGAGATTGATAATGTCGGAACTTCTGCAAGGAAATCGTCAGAAGCCAAGGTCAGAGCAAGAAGAATGCTCCAACATGTTCAAGAAGTTTGCTTCTCATAAACCCCCTACTTATGATGGCAAGCCAGACCCTACTGAATTTGAGGAATGGATTAGCGATATGGAGAAGTTATTTGATGCAACTCAATGCCCCGAGAAATGGAAGGTCAACTACGCCGTCTTTTACTTGAAAGGACAAGCCAACTTGTGGTGGAAAAGTGTTAAAGGAATCCAAAATGAGCCTGGTTTTGGTTGGGAAAAGCTGACGGAAGCTATGCGGGAACAATTTTATCCCTATTCTCTGCAAATGCAAATGGAATCGGAATTTATCAAATTGAGTCAAGGAAAGAAAAATGTTCTAGAATATGCAGTGAAATTCAATGAGCTTGCTCGATTTTCCCCTGACCTGGTGACTACTGATAGGCAAAGGATGAATCGATTTGAAGGAGGATTAAACATTGAGATCCGTGATCGTCTTTCGAGTTCTAGAATTTCCACTTTCCAAGAGTTGTACGATCGAGCAATTAACGTCGAAAGAATTATCAAGCTTCGAGAAGAAACATATGGAAAACGAAAAGGGAGCTTCGAAGAAAATCAACCGAACAATAAGAAACAAAATGTCAATGTCAGCTATCAAGGAGGGAATAACGGAAACCAAAACTTCAACAAGAATCGTGGATGCGCCAAGTGTGGAAGATGGAACCATACTGAGAAAGAATGTCGAATTGGTACGCGAGATTGCTTCAAATGTGGTAGCAAAGATCACAAAATCAGAGATTGTCCTCAAATACATCGAGAGCAAGGTGATAGGAGATACGATGAAAACAAAGGAAATGGTGGCACTACAAATTTCAACCATAATCCCCCACGTGGAGTAACTTCGAATGGAAGAGTGTTTTTAATGCAAGGAAAAGACGATGATGCAAATGACAATGACGACTTCGCTAGTGTGGAATGAAGAATGAAGCGTAATGTCCTTTTGAAATCGTGTGATCGAATATCTAGAATATTTTAGAATTAATGATGGAAATTTTGAAAGTAATATGCGCTAATCGAGTATCTAACTAAGATGTATTACCATCATTAGTTATATGAATGTTATGCTTATGTATGAAATTTTCAATTAAAGAATTATGTGTTTAAGATATGCTTTATGGATTATGTTTATGCTGACATGATTGTATTGGTAATAACTAATCGTTACGTATGAAAGTCGTCTTCGATGGAAGTTCTCCTGAGCTCAGAGTACGAGATTATTATAACAAATGACTTTTATAAATTATTTGACTATTATAATTGTTAGGTAAATATTTATTTTCATTATATCTATCTTCAGAATTATAATTTTGTATTAAAAACATTACTACTTTTGGTAGAAAATATTTTCAAACGGGATCTCACAAAGAAAAATGGGAGCCTAGTCTACGCTAACAAGTTTGCCCCTTTTTATGTTCTTTGCTCCTCGATCCTATTTTATGAAGTAAAGTAGAGATACAAAAGACGATGGCGGAATATAATTGACCTTAATGACGATTAAGATCAACATATAATTTTGCCCCTTTTGTATTCTTTACTCTTCGATTCTAGGTCTCGAGTTGAAGCAGGGTCATTAAAGAAGATGGTGGAATGAAAGCTAGACATTGTCGGAATTGGAATGAAATTGTGAGATCTTGGTTTTAAAATAAATATCATACCTTTAATCGAATGTTTTCGATTTTCAACAATCATTTTATACGTTTAATTTTCAAGTTTCGAGGACGAAACTTTTTCTAAGGGGGTAAGAGTGTAACATCCCGAAACTTTTAAACTTGATTTATTAAAATTAAAAATATTTATTAGCTTGATTACGTTTTAAATAATTACGAAATCAAACTTCGTTATTTTAAACGTTTTTACGATTTATTTTAAACGATAAATTTATAAACGAAAATTTATTTATTTTTCGTTAACGACATTTTTTTTTATATATAAAGAATTATTTTAGCTAAACATTTCTATTTTTAGTAATTTCCAAAAATAGAAACAGAATTTCTGAATTTTAGTCAACCATGTGAAATTACGAAAATGCCCTTGGAGCACCAAGATTCCATTTCCCTTTCTTCTCTTTGTTCTCCACGTACAAAGCAAGAATGCAGAAATTTCTTCATTCCTCTCCACCCTCAAATCAGTCCACATTCATGCCTTAATCCCCAAGGATTTGAGCTTGTTCTTCACACTACTTGACACTACAAATAACCATGAATTGTCTCAAATTCTCCAACCCAAAAACCAGTTAACAAAATTGAGAAAACATCACCCATTGACCACTGTCAACCGCCACCACCATTCTCTGTCACCACCACCTTCAACCACCACTTGCACCATTACCCGCCTCACCTCCGCCACCATCTCCGGCAAAACCCGACCCGAAACCCCCCTTGCTTTCTCTCCTCTCCTTCGATATACTCCCCTGCCTCCCTTCCCTCTCCTCTTCGTTGCACCACCAAAGCAACACCACCACTCCGTCAGTCACCAATCACCAACCCACGAACCACCAGCCACCACGTCGACCACCCAGAACCACCCTTGCTTTTCCCCTGCTTCGCAACTCTCTTCCCCTGCTTTCCCCTGTTCGCGCGACCATTCCCCCCCTTCATTGCTGTTTCACCGCCGCGAAACCACACCACCACCACCACCGTCTCTCCGGCGCTTCCCTGCTGCGCCGCTTCCCAGTCCGCCCAGAACCTCCGCCCAAACCTCCGGTCACCATCACCCCTCTCCTCCCCTGATTTCTCCCCTGTTCGCGCCCCTCTCCCCCTTCCCTCGCCTGTTTCTGCCGCCTCAAACCACCATCACCGTCGCCTCTTGGGGCGGTTTCGCCGCCCAGGCTGAGCCCTCAGCCTCCCTCCTCTCTTCCTCCTCCTCGTGTTTCTCCTGTTGTGCTCCCCCTGCTGCTCGTGCCCTTCAATTTCAGAAACAAAGTTTCTGAAATTGAAACTTTGTTTTATTCCTCCTTATTCAAGTTGGGCCAAATCAATTGGGCTTTGGGTAAGACAAACCTGAATTTCAGATTATCAATTCCTTAATATTCATGTTTTAATAAATTTTATGATATAATTATTTACTAATGAATTGTTATTATTTTCAGGAAATAAATAAATTTGATTATCGAGTTTCAGAAAAATAAATTACCGTACTAAATTTATCAAGGACATAAATTAAATAAATGTTGTGTAATTGATTTAGAATATATATATTTATCACTAAAATTGGTGTTTAATTATATTTTCATTAAAACTATGAATTATATATTTCTAACTTTATTTTTATTTTTTTTTAAAAAAATTCGTTATTTATAATAATTCGAAATTTCTAAGTTAAATTATTACCATATTAATAACTAATTCAATGGTTTAATATTCAAAAGAAATCGGACTTGGAGCTCAGGAAGAACGATCCATCGAACAGGAAGTATAAACTACGGTTGAGGTAACATCTATTGCTAACACCCACGATCCCCTTATGAAATGTGTTTTATGAGATTATGAAATGTGTTTATAATGATATGCTTTTATTGGATTGTGGGATATGAAATGTATTTATAAAGTGTGTTTTATGCATGATGATATTCAAATACGTTTATGAATGATTTTATGAAGAATGATGTTTATGAGTTATGAATAATATACGAACCATGATAAATAAAAGTGGAACAGGTTCTGGCAGTTAGTTGGGTTACTATTTCTAGGTCGTGCACGTACCGCCGTACCGCGGGACACCCAACAAGGGAGAGTGCTCCTTGAGGGTTACCGCAAGCTAAAAGAGAAACTATCTAGGTACGGGCGTATGTCCAACAAGGGAGAGTGCTCCTTGAGGACTATCGCAAGGTGGGAGATGTCCCGCAAGGCTAACTTGTCAGTTACCAAGTAAAATGAAGGTTTTATGAAAGATAATGGGAACTATCAAAGTTTCAAGTTATAAATGATGTTTTATTGCATTTATGAAAGTGTTTTACTATGTTCTATTCTCCCTGATTGCAAAGTAAATAAAATGAATTGAAATGAGTTTACGCTGTTAGGGTAGTATGTTACTGGGCCTCGGCTCACGATGTTGCTTTTGTTTTAGGTATGAAGAAGATCAGGGGATGCCTTAGAGTGAGGATGCAACCATCAAATTCACGATCGATGTTTAGTAAAGTTAACTATGTCTCACTAGTAATAATGGATGTATTAACTAAACTCTAAGTTCAATTTCAAGTATTGAGTTAGATTTTAATATTAATGTTTAATCAATGCTAGAAGTATTTATTATTAAAGTTTATTTAGTAATTTAAAAAGGTTATGTCGCCTTGTATTTTCCACGAGGGGGATACGGCATGTGACGCTCCGACTAAGCTAGGGTTTTCCGCTGCTAATTAAAGATAATTAACCTAATTAATGGTGTTTAGAAGTCGGGGTGTTACACATACGCTTAATTGGTAGTGCAACATATTTAATGTTAACTTCTGGATCGTAAACGGTTGGGTTAAATGAGTTCTGATCGAAATTGGTTCTGATTAAACGGGTCATGGGTTGAAATGGTTCGGATTAAATGGATTTTCCTCGGGTTGGAACAGATTCGGGTTCAAATGGACCGGATCATAAACAGGTTTCAGATCGCTTCGTTTCAGATTAAACGGATTTGGATTGTCACGAATTGGTCTGTTATCGGATTTGAATCTTAATCGGATCAACATTAACGGGTTAGGTCGAATTCGGATTGAATATAATCGGACCGGATCGAATTTCGGATCTTAGCTCGCGGGTTCTAAACGATTCGGATTTTAAACGGTCGGATAAACCCCATCAAGTTCACTAGGTCGGATTGAGAATTGACACCCCTAGATCCATTCTATTTTGTTTGTATCAAACTTCTACGTCAATATCTATGTAATGGGTAAATTATTTAAATATATATAGATCTCTACTCTTGCATAACTAATAGTAGTCCAGTAATTAATTAATATCAGGAACTAAATTTTTTTCAAATAAATTATAATATGTTATATATATATATATATATATATATATATATATATATATAAATATATACATATATATATATATATATGGATTTAAGGGGGGTGTTGAGGGTATTCTCTTCACCTGAATTTCACTTATATTATCTTATTTTATCTTAGTATCCTTATTTAATACGTAGTACGTAGTATTATTTAATTTAAATATATTATTGACCCTTATTGTAAGACCACTTTTACCAATGAGGAAAAAAAAAAATCTCACATCTATCTCTCTACCACTTTTTTACTCTTCCACGTCACTTTCCTCACAAACTAAACATTTGACAAAAATTTCATCCCACCAATGAACTACAAAAAAAAAAGTTTACCACTCATTCATTTACTATTCACTATACTCCACCACACTTGCTATCCCCTACATACTCCACCTATTTTGTATTTATTTTATATTACTCACTCCGTCCCAGAATACTCGCAACATTTTGAATTTTTGCACTATTCACATAATTCACTTTGACCTTATTTCATTTATAGTATGTTGACCCATAGGGTTTTGATGATGACAAACAAACTTAACTAATAAATGTTTAAGTTTCTATGCTAAGAAAACCAGGAGTTCCAGAGCAGGAACAAGAGAAGGCCAAAGCATGTAGACTTGGACAATCAGAGAAACTGATCAAGCAGGCATAAATAAGTTCATGATGGGAACATGGTTCAAGAAGTTCCAGAGGTGGAACAACCAACATGCGGAGCAACATGGAACATGAAGACAGGAAATAAGAGTTTATGTTCTAGGATTCATGTAAGTATGTAGTAGCGTGAAAGGTAATGGAACAAGGTGTCAAAAGGAACTCGTGGAACTTAGAGTCAAAAGCATCTAAGAGTCAGTGAATATGTTGCATATTATTATCGTAATCTGTAGGGATTTATTTAGAGTTTTGTTTCTTAATAAATCTCTACTTGGTTAAGAGTTTTAGATAATATGCACTAGTTATTTTAGGATAAGATTTAGTTTTAAATAAAAGATAAGTTTTAAATTAAATCAACTTTAATTAGGATTCTGATTTTAATTTCATCTTTTAATTATTTTTATCTTACCTGCTTTTGGAAAATAAAGATTCAAAATTTAAAATACGTATAATGAGTTTGTGAGTGTTGGAACTTGTAATGCAAGTTCCTGCACGAACGAAATCTCATGTATTTATTTCACGTTTATGAAAAGGTTTTCAGTAAAATATTTTTGCATAAGAAAATAAATAAAAAGTGAGTTTTGGAAAAATATCTCCTGGATTATGTTTTGATAAAACGTTGCTTTTTCTCCAAGTATTTATTTTCTTTTTTGTTTCCTATTTTTACTCTAACTGTTTTACTGTAAACGTGGTATAAGTTGTGCCCAAGACTTTGACTGCTTTCTCCCCAAGTTTCTCCCCAACTAACTGATCATGGGTAAGTGCCTAGAAGTTAGGAAACTTACTGTTAGTGGAGGAATAAGTGGGATTATCGTTAAGTCTTGTGCACGCTATAAATAGAGGCTTATATCTTCATTCCAAAGAGACTGACTTGTGTCATTCCATAAGGATTGGCTGTGGAATAATGTTATAGAAGAATATGTTTTTCATTCCACGTTTTTGAGTCAGTTCTTACGAGTTCCAAGTTCCTACGAGTGACATGTTCCCCATTGGTTTTTCACGTGCTACATTCTAAAGGGATACTAATAAATTATCAATCATCAATATTTTGAGAGTTGGTCAAGGGTTGAGTGAACTCTTGTAATGGGGAATTGGTCAAGGGTTTGAGTGAATTCTTGTATCAAGTTTTGCGCAGGAACTTGAGTGAGTTCCTGATGTGTACGGGGCAGGAACTTGAGTGAGTTCCTGATATGTATTTGGGGAGGCTTTGAGTGAAGTCTATGAGAGAGAAGCAGATAGGCTTTGAGTGAAGCAAAAGAGTCAAGAGCGACTTCTAGGGAAGTCAGTGAGAGCGTAGTTGTTTGAGAGAACAACTATTGGGAACTTGAGTTCGTAGAGGAACTCAAGTAATGCCCGAGTTCCTTATATGTTTGTAACAGAGTTGTTGCCCTATAGTGAAAAGAGTTTAAGTTGAAATCCCTAGTGGGTCGAGGTTTTCTTTCTAGTTGGGCCTAGAAAGTTTCCTCGTAAAATCTCTCTTGCATTGTTTCTCTACTTGCTTATGTTCTTTATAATTCCGCAAAAATTGGCTAGCAAGTTCCATATTACAATTCACCCCCCCTCTTGTAGTGTTCCATCCGAATAGCAATTGGTATCAGAGCCGGAACTCGCTGATGAGCAGGCAACCCTGCTGAGTTAAGTTCCTGGAAGGAGGAACAATTACAAGAAACTTGATGAAAGGAACTCGATCCTACCCATTCAAAGGAACAAGGTAGATCTGACTTTTATTGTTGAATAAAAGTCAGTCCAGGTGTAACAGGCGATCTTCTAAGGTAAATATCTATTCCTTTAGACCTTCTTTGTGTGCATACATTAATTTATTGCGTGTTCCTTGCATTGTTTCTAATGGAATTTCTAACAATTTTGATTTAAAATTGAATTTGAAAAATCTAAAATCTATATTTAATAAATGATTTTTCAATTTATTTTTTCAAACTTCATTACATTTAAATTATTTCAAGGAAACGTATTTTGAAAAATGCATATATGTGGAACTCGGAGTTTTTAATTTTTAGGCAACAAAATATCCTACTTTTTTTTCTGCCTTAGAATTATTATTTTATATTTCATAAATATATTGAATATGATTTATACGAAGGCATATTGTATCTTGGTAGTTGTAGTTGTGTTAGTTATTTTCTTAACAGTTACTACTAACAAGAAGGGATCCAAATCATGTTGGGTTCCCTTGACAAAGAAATTGGTACAGGAACAAACAAAGATGCACATTAATATGTCAGAGTTCCTATGAATATAAGTTCCACATTGAGGAACTCGCTGGATCATTGTTGACCCACGAGTTACACTTAGGAACTCATGAGGGTGTGACATTATAAAGATACATTACATCAGCACCCCACATCGGAACAAGGATCAAAATCCGAAGAGGAACTTCCGAATAAAGGAACTCATTCTAGCACCATTGCAAGCAACAAATAAAGGCTGCAACGAAAATAGTCTTAATGATATATTTAAGGTAAACATCTAATTTTTGAGATCTTTATATGCATACGCTATTTATTTAACTCAAGTTCCTGACAACGTTTTATGAAAATTATTCAAATGTATTTTGAATTTGTTTAATCGATTTTGGATTTTCTCAAATATGTTTTTGTGAGACAAATTTCAGATTCTAAAACTGATTTTACATTCATGCATTATTTGTTTAATAAGAATGGTTCAAGGAACAAGACAAAGGAACAATGCATATAGCCACTCTTGGAACTTGGTTTCCCTGCGAAGGAAACTTTATTCTTTGGGCTACATAATTTAATGTTATATCATTCATTGTCCAAAGAACAGTTTTTCCATGTATTATGAGTATATTGAATATTTATTATATGTATGCATGTTGTATCTTAGATCTAGTAGTTTAAAATAATTTTCTAAGATGCTACAGCAAAAAAGAAAGGAACTGAAATTATGTCAGGTTCTCAAGACCATGAATTGTTTACAGGTCTGTTAGTATACAATTTTTGTATACTTTAATCTTCTAAATTATGCTACCTAAATATATTTACTACTAATGCATGATCTTGGAAGGTAGTAGAAGAGAAATGATTTTTACAAGTTTATAACTCATGATTGAGTGCGTGTATGAAGTAAAGGAACAACATCAGAATTACACCGAGGAAAAATGAGTTGGAAATCAATTAGATTCGTTGGAACAGTGAAGAGGAACTCAGGCTCGGAACCTGGAACTTAAGATGTAAACTAGTTCCAGTTCCATCAACATGTAAGTTCCTTCCAAATATAATGGGTCATATCAACGAATCAACTCACATGCTCTATACAATTGGAAGTCACTTTGAACATCTCAAAGGAACTCAGTCATGTGAAATGTTAGTAAGGTTGCTCCCTCATTTTACTTGTGTTAATTAATGTTGAATAATTTTTGATAAACCTGTTTCTCTTAAATTGTTGTGCAAACTAACCTTATTTGTGTTATAGGTTTTATTTTGGAATTTAATATTTATAAAATGCATAATAATAAGTTCCATTGGTCAAAGGAACTCTTCCTAAGATCTGGTGGAACAATCCGCGAACTCAAGGTTACAGTAACTTGATAAATGGTACATAAACAATTTGATAGCAAATCTATGGTGTCAAAGTTTTTCATGTACAAGTTCTTGATTCTTGTTAACCTAAGTTCCATGGAACAAAATATATGTTTCATGTTTCTTTCGTGAAGTAAATTTTCTAGGAACATTATATTTTGTTGTTATGTTTGAGTATATATTTATTTTAGACTAACTTGCTAACCATAACTTTGCACAAAAGTACTACACTTGAGTGTTATTTTTTCCCAGATTACTCATATTAAAATAACTCAAGTTAAAGAATGGTCATGAAGACCATAAGAACAAGTTATAACTTACTTGTAACATGAAAAATGAGGTGGCTACAACCAAGGGGGAACAACTCGTTATATCTCGACAACGACTGTTCTATAAAAGAAAATTCACTATTATCGTTCGGTTGCTACCTACAATGGAAAACTTATAACTTTTGACAATTAAGGTAAGATTGGTTCCAAATGAAAAGTTGGTAAGTCAAGTTCCCATTCCATTGTGAATTTTTTATTATCGAGTAATTAATACACATTTGTTTAAAGTTTCCAAAATTATGCTTTCTCTGGTTATTTTAAAAATAAATTACATCATCAGTAACAACTAGAAAAGTCATAGTTGAAGGGGATCAAAGAGGGAACACATACTTTGTGGATCACAATTTGGTTCCTAACAATAATTTGATATTTCTAGGGGTTATTGAAGATGATCCAGAGTTTACAAAAAAAAAAATATAAAAATGTGCGTTGAAATAAGTGAATATATTACTTGTGATTGAAACTAACATGTTTATTCCCAGCAACAGGTTAAAGTTTATTTCAATATTGAACTCGCAAGTTCCTGTAGAATTAATCGAGTTTCTAATGATAAAATATGTCACTATTAAAAGCAACAGTAGCCAGCTACATAAGATCATGTCAAGGAACTTCAAACTAAGGTTCAAGTTCCAATTCATGAAGCTGAAGATCAACTCGATCAATCAATATCATGCAACAAGTTCCACTACTGCTCTAGTAGTGGAGAAATTGCCAGTTTCATTCATTGAGTTCCTATACGCACTACAACATTCATTCAATTAATTTGTCAATGACATCGACAAAGGAACTCAGAGAAGGTTGGTTCTTGAAAGGAACAACCAGTCAGAAAGGTATTGATTTTTAGGAGACTCTCTCTCCAGTAGCTTGTTTATAAGGTAATTATATATAATTTTATGTTGTTGCACATATGGGACTTAGGTTGTTCCAAATAAAAGATGACTTTTTTTTTCTTACAAGGAACAATGTCTAGTCCTTTCTTGAAAACTGATTTTAAAATTAACATATTTTGTTTTCAAGATAAACTGATTTATTAGTGATATATATACATAAATGTTGAACCTAACGAATTGTTTTATAAGGTTTCATTTAGCATAAGTATTTATATGAACATGATGAAAGAACACAACAACCACTCTCTGGATTTCTATAAAAATTAAATAGAGAGTGATATTTGTGATGATCAAATGACAAAAGCATGTCAAGGAACTTCTGAAGAATGATTGACAATATTCGAGTACAAATGAACGTTTCCATAAGATGTGAGGGCGCCAAGATGGTGGAACTAGTACTCTAGGAACTCGAACATAAAGTCATCCAAATCAGTCCAGCACTTCAAAGAAATCATATACATGGTGAAAACTTATACAAGGTACATTTTTCTTATTCATATCATAGCATGTTTTAATACGTTATATTGTTAACTTATTAATTCAAGTGCACAAGTTTTGCAATGCATTATGTTAATATGCTTTCCTTATGATTTCATCTACTCATGGACTGTTTGGAGGATCAAGACTTAATGAAGCATGACACGAGCATAACATAGTCTTTTCCAAGAGTTTTGTTGATTTGGAACGCATATACATATTTAATTAAGGCACTTATGTATGCTTAAAGTAAATGTGTCACACTTATATTTTGTGCTATAAAAGGAAAATGCATTATAGCTTATTTTATATTTTTCCAAAGAATTGTTTTTCATGCATCATGAATTTTCTTTAAAAATCCTTCATATGAATGCATGTTATAATTTGGTTGTTGTACGTATTTATCACTGATTATATATTCTTTGGTACAACTAACAAATCTTTGTGTAAGTACTTTGCTAAACTCATAAAGTAATATGAGCGTAAGAATGCAGAGACGCATCACACTCCCACAGGAACACGAGCAAGACTAGATGAAGGTTCCTAAGGGATGATTGTAAGCCATACACAAAGCTTCAGAGGTATGACTGTTAAATTGTCTAATATTTAACCGCTAATAGACCAAATATTGCTATATCCATAGGTCTAAGCGAGAGGTTCCAATCAAATCTCCGAAAGTCGCATTTTACCATTCTATAACTCTTGATCAGAAGCACGAGAAAATGTGACTGGAACTCAGTATATTCAAGCTGGATATATTTTCCTTGAAGTTTCCCAATTATAGCAAAACTGTAAGTATTTAGCTTTTGGTAAAATTAATCCCACGCAATTCTTGTGTGTGAACATAGATCAGAATTGTACATTGTGAAGGACTCTCCTAATTTCTCGTATTTTTGGTTCATAATTACTTGTGCTAACTGATGAAAAGGTAAAAAGAAGAGTCATAAGCAATGCTGTTTTCTGTGTTCCTATTACTAGTACGACAAGCAATTTTATATTTTTCTTTTGATTCAATCTTCGTTTTTTTTTTCCTTTTTCTTTACAATTTTTTATTTGCTTATAAAAGGACTCCTTTCCGATCTCAGTTTTCCTCAAGGATGTTCCATCTTTTGTTAAGTTACACCCAATAAAATAAAATTTTATCTTTTAAATGTTTCAATCTATCGTAAACACCTAAAACACTTAAAATATCTTTCACCTCTCCTAAAAGACTTCTGCACCAATTAAGTTTTGTTCCTCACAAAAATGTTTCCCAATATTCTCTTACCATATCAACCTATTAGAAACCACAAAAGCCAAATCAATACCACACGTTGATTTATTTTTTCTCTTCAAAAACATTCTCAAAAAATCATCACTATACAAAAACCCTCTACAAAATATTCCTCCTTTGTCACTAAATCGATGCAGCAACAACTGAGGGGGAACTAATGAGGAAGGTGATTAATAGAGCGTTCATGTACATTTAAAAAAAAAAAGAAAAAAAAAAGAAAACAAGAAATGGAGACAAAAGAAATCTGAAAAAAAAGAGAAGAAGAGAGGGGAATAAAAGGAGAGATATGTGAAGGGAGAAAGAGAAGGGATCATAAGTTCCTACAAGCATTTCAAGTTTCCAAGTCGAAATGCAAATGAAGCTGTCTATACCTCAAAGAATTATCTCAAAAAAAAATGTAGTTCCTTCAAGATTCACATGGGAACTTACACCATAAATGTAAGTTCCTACAAAAATTGAATCAAGGAACTATCAAAAAGCTTCAAAGAATTTATACGTACTGCTAAAGAAGAATAGAAGAAAGAAAGGAACAACGTTGTATTTTATGGCGAGGAACTTCAGTTGAAAGTTCGTAAAGAAGGAGACATGTAGAGAAACAAGTGACAAAGGAATACATTCATTAAAATCATGAGCCATGCCTAACTTTTACCTCATAAATTGCCTATCCCTGCAAAATACAAATTGGTGGTGTTTATGTATTTTGAAATAATTTTTCATTTTTTATATTTTGGTTTTCTGTTGTCTGGGTGAACTTATTTATTTATTTATTTTTATTTTTTTTCTTTTCTGCTTGTTGCTAAGGAACACTCGCTTATGATAATTTCTTTCCACTTGAATTCTATTCGCTTGAGTATGATTGTCCAAACAGTACAACATTGAGGGAGATATTTTGCTTTGTCTCTGATTCTGACTAACCATCCTCGTTAGTATGGTGCTGTAATGGGATTAAATTAATACTATTAGCTAAACCTTTTTGATGATGCCAAAAGGGGGAAAAGAAAGGCAAACATTGAAGGCAAAATATTTTGAGTTCCTAGTCTCAAATATCTACTTTTCTCAAGTATGTTACAACTATGTATATTCTTTTAACTCTTGTAAATATTTTGTTTTAAGATTTCTATGCATGTTGGATTTATTTTCTCTATTAAGTTTGCTTGGTTTGTCATCACCAAAAAGGGGGAATTTGTTGACCCATAGGGTTTTGACGATGACAAGCAAACTTAACTAATAAATGTTTAAGTTTCTATGCTAAGAAAACCAGGAGTTCCAGAGCAGGAACAAGAGAAGGCCAAAGCATGTAGACTTGGACAATCAGAGAAACTGATCAAGCAGGCATAAATAAGTTCCTGATGGGAACATGGTTCGAGAAGTTCCAGAGGTGGAACAACCAACATGCGGAGCAGCATGGAACATGAAGACAGGAAATAAGAGTTTATTTTCTAGGATTCATGTAAGTATGTAGTAGCGTGAAAGGTAATGGAACAAGGTGTCAAAAGGAACTCGTGGAACTTAGAGTCAAAAGCATATAAGAGTCAGTGAATATGTTGCATGTTATTATCGTAATCTGTAGGGATTTATTTAGAGTTTTGTTTCTTAATAAATCTCTACTTGGTTAAGAGTTTTAGATTATATGCACTAGTTATTTTAGGATAAGATTTAGTTTTAAATAAAAGATAAGTTTTAAATTAAATCAACTTTAATTAGGATTCTGATTTTAATTTCATCTTTTATTTATTTTTATCTTACCTGCTTTTGGAAAATAAAGAGTCAAAATTTAAAATACGTATAATGAGTTTGTGAGTGTTGGAACTTGTAATGCAAGTTCCTGCACGAACGAAATCTCATGTATTTATTTCACGTTTATGAAAAGGTTTTCAGTAAAATATTTTTGCATAAGAAAATAAATAAAAAGTGAGTTTCGGAAAAATATCTCCTGGATTATGTTTTGATAAAACGTTGCTTTTTCTCCAAGTATTTATTTTCTTTTTTGTTTCCTATTTTTACTCTAACTGTTTTACTGTAAACGTGGTATAAGTTGTGCCCAAGACTTTGACTGCTTTCTCCCCAAGTTTCTCCCCAACTAACTGATCATGGGTAAGTGCCTAGAAGTTAGGAAACTTACTGTTAGTGGAGGAATAAGTGGGATTATCGTTAAGTCTTGTGCACGCTATAAATAGAGGCTTATATATTCATTCCAAAGAGACTGACTTGTGTCATTCCATAAGGATTGGCTGTGGAATAATGTTATAGAAGAATATGTTTTTCATTCCACGTTTTTGAGTCAGTTCCTACGAGTTCCAAGTTCCTACGAGTGACATGTTCCCCATTGGTTTTTCACGTGCTACATTCTAAAGGGGTACTAATCAATTATCAATCATCAATATTTTGAGAGTTGGTCAAGGGTTGAGTGAACTCTTGTAATGGGGAATTGGTCAAGGGTTTGAGTGAATTCTTGTATCAAGTTTTGGGCAAGAACTTGAGTGAGTTCCTGATGTGTACGGGGCAGGAACTTGAGTGAGTTCCTGATATGTATTTGGGGAGGCTTTGAGTGAAGTCTGTGAGAGAGAAGGAGATAGGCTTTGAGTGAAGCAAAAGAGTCAAGAGAGACATCTAGGGAAGTTAGTGAGAGTGTAGTTGTTTGAGGGAACAACTATTGGGAACTTGAGTTCGTAGAGGAACTCAAGTAATGCCCGAGTTCCTTATAGGTTTGTAACAGAGTTGTTGCCCTATAGTGAAAAGAGTTTAAGTTGAAATCCCTAGTGGGTCGAGGTTTTCTTTCTAGTTGGGCCTAGAAAGTTTCCTCGTAAAATCTCTCTTGCATTGTTTCTCTACTTGCTTATGTTCTTTATAATTCCGCAAAAATTGGTTAGCAAGTTCCATATTACAATTCACCCCCCCTCTTGTAGTGTTCCATCCGAATAGCATAGTATATGAAAATAAGTGGTTAGCATACAATATATTGTTGGCTTCATCTTAATATATATTTTCAAAATATTAATATTTTATAAGTTTTTATAATATATAATTGAAGATATTGAAGGTTAAAGTTGTACATTGACAAGCGTGTCCAGTCAAACCGTTGCGAGTATTCCGGGACGGAAGAGTAATAACTTAATGATTTAAAACACTTAATTAATTAGGGTAAATAATTATATTTAGGTTATTACGTTTTTTATTGGTTGGTATAGCTGACTGTGACACGTGGCAAGCGTCCATTGGGCCTGTTGACGCGCCCAATCAGCAAAAGCAAGATTCTTATTTTATATTTTTGGAATTATTGGGTAACTCAACGGTAATAATGTGGTTGGATGCAAAAGGCATTGTTGTTGTCACTTTCGTCTGCAAAAATAACAGACTGGGACCCAATAATTTCGTGAGCCAATTGTTGATATAGAACATCGCTCGGGATTTTCCTATTTTCCTCATGAATTTTTTTCATTCTTCCCATTGGTGTGGTGTGTGAATTTTTTTAATCTCAATGTTTTTCACTTGTGAGGAACTTTTTTCCTCACTGGTGTGAGTGCTCTAAGTTACAAAAATGTGTGATTTGGACTTACTGACCTATCATATATATCTGAACTTATTGGCCCTTTATCTGAAATAAGTGATAATAAGGTGAACGGAACAGACCATGAGCTAAGTAGAAGATTATGTACTAGTCTAGTTATATTACCAAGAACTAATTATTTATTTCCGGTTCAAAGAATAGGCGTTAGCTTTGACATGAAAAACGACATTAGCTTCGACATGAAAAACCACATACTCTGTATAAGTCTGATAGAGTTTCTTCTTAAAATAGATTGGTAATAGATAGAGCAGTCATCAATCTTATATGTAAGTCATCGTCCCTCTTTTTCTCTACGTGAGACAATTGGTCCCCGACTCATATAGGAATTATTATTTTTTTGTAAGTAAGAAATATATTAACAAATCGTAATCAAATGTATGTACAAGGTTGACAAACACACCAAACAAAAATACAATCCTCTATATCCGACAACACACATAACGCGGACATAAACAACAAAGACCAAAAAAGTCCATCAGACAAAAAAGAAGCCAACACCCTTGCTAACCACCCCTGAACCGCAACTAACAACAATGGCACTTGTGCAAACAAGCACAAGCTACAAACACTTGCAAACTTACAGCACTAGCCCAACCCCTGCCTACAACAGAAGCAAGAGAGCACAACACATGACCTCACAGCAGCACAAGAAACAAGAGCAAGCCAAAAAAAAAAAAAACAGGAAGTCAAAGAAAAGAAAAGAAAAACAGGAGTCAACTCAACTAATAGCAGAAGCCTTCAACCCCTCAAACCGACTGATATCAGTATTCGCACATTTTTCCCAATCAAATTCTTCACTCTAGTGCACACATCAAACTAGACCCTCTTGACCAAGGTGATAATTCGGGTTATGAGAACAACATCCCAGTGTGCCTTGTTCCTGGCTAGTCACAAATGATACACCAAAGCCGGCCTCAAGCAAAGAGAACGCCACTTGCCTTTGAATTCTATTTTTGCAACATCTATACCTTTTCCTCCAGAGAGTCCCACATCTCTCAAAAGGTTTACTATGAATGCCAATCCAATTACAAACTAATTATTTGCACAAATGGCTATATTGGCATGGGAAAAAAACATGATCAACATTTTCCATTTCAAGACCATGGAGAAGGCACTCTCCACAAACAGAAATATCTGCTTTCAGTAACTTGTCTCGTGTTCTTAATCGGTCATGATCTAACAACCATGCAATAAAAGAGTGTCGAGGAATATTATACTTGTTCCATACCCAGTAGGTCCAGGGAACAAGCGTAGCCTCCCCCTTAAGCCATTTGTAGCCTTCTCCAACAGTGTAAGCCTTACCAAAATCCCACTCATTTTCCATAAACATTGGATTTATTCTAGCTTCTCAACCTATATACTAATTTAAATGGACTTTTCATGAAATGCCCCTGAGGTTTGACTTTATTCACCAAATACCCTCGTAATTTCAAGCTTTCACCATATACCCCTGAGGTTTTGTAAATGTGCACAATATACCCTTAATGGTCATTATATTTTTCGTCAACTCTGTTAACTTTTCCGTTACGGAATTTTCATGAAATGCCCCCGAGTTTTGACTTTATTTACCAAATACCCTCGTAGTTTCAGGTATTCATCATATACCCCCGAGGTTTCATTTTCTTGCATGAAATACCCTTAATGACCCTTAATGGCTTACGGCGTTAAGTCTACGTTAGTGTGATATTAACCCCTGAAACTTGAACAGCAAAACATTCTTCATCGGTGCCTGATAATGAACGTCTTAGTGAATTTCTGTTGCTAAAGTACTGGGTTAGTAATTCTTTTCTAATTTTAGGTTATCGAATTTGAGACTTTATGTTTATAATTGAAAACTTGAATGCTTTTGAAATGAATTAAGCTGAATTCATAGCATTTAATAGATCATTTAGGTACTAATTGAGTATGTAGATGGTATTAATTTGTTTCTCGAAAAAGAACGTTTATCATTTCCAGTGTAAAATTTAAGCAAAGTAAATATCGTGAGCTTAGGGGCGACTGGTTGTGTTTTACAATGGGGTTAGTTTTAGTTTATTGGCGTTTGTGGCATCAATGGATAGAAAATTCTGCTTTGCTTCATTTCAACTACGAATATCACCTAATTATCGAACAAGCTGCTATTTATGAAATTTAGTCCTTTCTTTTAGTGACCGCTTTCAGTTTTGTTGCTCTTTGCGGAACTACAATGTTGTTCAATACGATGAAAAGGTAATGGATGGATTTTACGATGTTTATGCTATCACTTCAACTTCAGCTGAACAAGGGGAAATTCCTTTGCTTGTTGATCTTCAAGCTATTTCCATTTTTAGTAATGTTGAATATGAAGTTGTCTTGGTGAACTGGTTTGTTGATGTTCAGTTGCAGCAACTGGAGAATGAAGTTGGTGAGCAGGGGCATATGGTGAAAGCATCGGAAAACATAGGGGCATATGATGAAAGCATCAAAAAATAGAGGGGCATATAGTGAAATAAAGTTTATGAAATACAGGGGTATATGATGAAATAAAGTTTATAACAGTCACTTAACTTCAGGGGTAAGTAATGCGAGGGTATATGGTGATTACCTGAAACTACGAGGGTATTTGGTGCATAAAGTCAAACCTCAAAGGCATTTCATGAAAAATTCGTATTTTAAAACACAATGTTTGTATAAAGTGATGACACGTGTCATCTCTTTGATTATTTTTTTATTAGATCATCTCTATTATATAAGCCAAGAGGGGAGGGTTATTTTTGTAACAACACTTTTGGTGTCCCCCAACTAAAAGACTGAAGTACCCCCATTCTATTTTACAATTTGATTGAATTTCAAACCTAAGCCTGTAATCTTTCTCTCGCCACATTCTTTCTCTCTCCCCAAACTTCCTCCCTATGTAAAACCCTAAAATCGACGCACCTTTTCCGGCGTACGACCACCAATCACGATTTT
Source organism: Spinacia oleracea (assembly GCF_020520425.1). Taxonomy (NCBI): domain Eukaryota; kingdom Viridiplantae; phylum Streptophyta; class Magnoliopsida; order Caryophyllales; family Amaranthaceae; genus Spinacia; species Spinacia oleracea. The sequence continues at coordinate 179,694,988 of NC_079490.1, forward strand.
CCAGCTAATTTAAAGGAGGAGTGTCGAGTGGAAAGCACGACTAAAATTTAAAGGAGGAGTGTCGAGTGGAAAGCACGACTAAAATTTAAAGGAGGAGTGTCGAGTGGAAAGCACGACTAAAATTTAAAGGAGGAGTGTCGAGTGGAAAGCACGACTAAAGTTTAAAGGAGGAGTGTCGAGTGCAGTAAAGGAGGAGTGCTTTCAGTATTATTAGTCAAAATTCCCAGCGCCGACGACGAAGAATACGCCTTACCTGAGCCGCGAAGCAACAGGGCATCCACATTCGAAGGTTACAGAATCTTCCCCGAATGTTGTTTTAGTAGATTCCGATTCCACGAAGCAGAAGCTTGATTGTCGGAGTTTCTGGAAAGCCGACTCCTATGAAATTGGCCCCTCATCATTAGTTCCTGCTCAAGGTTTACCCTCCCACCGTAATTAATTATATTTTTCTGACCCCATTTTGTTTCAATTGAATGGGCAGATTTTGTGATTTGAATTTCTTTCAAATTCAAGGTTTCGTTGCAGATCTAGAATAAATTAGCGGATTTACCAGTATTTTTCTTCAATTTTTAATTTGATTCGAGTTCAATTGGAGTATAAATCTTTTTTATGCTTTGATTTTTCTTATAATCTGATAATGTAAACATTGACAGATAATTTGACTACTAAATGAGTAAATAATATGAAAATTCATGCTTTTGGAGTCGAATTTTTTATCAGAAAAACCCTAGGATTTCCTTTTGTTTTCTTTCACTCCTCTTTACATTTTTTTAAAAATCTGCTTCCATATTTTGTCGTCTATTGAGTATTGTTTTCCAGGTATGTTTCGTATTATTATTCACCTGCATTTTGTGATTAGATGTTTTTTTTTGTTTAATTTGTGTATTTTGTGGTGAATTTGTGTGAGCATTTGTCTATAGACGTTTTTGTTTGTATTTATTTGAATTGCTATTGTGAGTGGATTAGGGTTGAATTGTTATTTATGATGATTGATTTATAGAAATGGGTTATTAGGATGAATTTGATGAGCTGGTGTTGTGTTGAATTTTTATTCTTGCTTGAGAATATAGTTGTTTTGTATGGTTGTTATTATTCGCGTTGAGAATAGAGTTGTTATTATTCGCCTCCATCCTCAAATCTCTAAGAACCTGAACTTCGGTCACAACAGAACAAAGTTTTCTCTCAAATCTCTCAGAACTCCATTGACGCGATCTTCACTGAAAATCAGGTAGTTTTGATCGTGTTCATTGACAAGTACTAGCACATTGACATTATAGTGACAAATATTATGAAACATAATAAGCAAGTCAAGTAGACAAATAACATGGAATGGAGTAGTATGTTCAATCTCTGGTGGAAATGGGGACCTCCATTAGTTAATCCTTATATTTGGTTTGATATAATTGTGGAAGTTGTCTTTGACATTTTAACCGTCCTAAAGGCAGTCAGTTTGGTTTTGCTGCGTGTAATTCTACCTGTTCAAATTTAGTTGGTACTCAAGCCATGTATTTCATGATGCAGGAAAATGAGGATTGCAACTGCTATAGCTATGATCTTATACACCTGACTCAAGCCAAGTGTGTTCACCAAGATCACGTCTCTGTTGTGTATGGTTCTTTTTTGCACTCTTTTAAGATGTATAGCATGGATATCTTTTGGTCTAACTGTCAGTATTTCAGCAGCAAATATTAGGAGATGAAACAAACTAATGTAAAATACTTTGTATTATTATTTACATTTCTTACATAAATAGAATTTTGATTGATGTAATCGTTGTGATTAGTTAAATATGAACTTAGATTGCAAAATTGACCTATAGTATGGCCTTAATGTTTTTAAATATGAACTTTGCGAATATTTTCTTGCCTAATATTTGTAGGGATTAGTTGTAATAATAAAATTTTAAGTTTTTTATGTAATTTCGCACGCATCGCGTGCATATAAGACTAGTCATTTATATTCATCTTTTTCACTTCTCCTCCTTAATTAGATGTTCAATTTATTTCAAAATTAATTTTATTTGTTTCACATTCTAAATTTAATTTCATTATACCCCAAATGCTTCACATTTTATTATTTCAAAATTTGTGTATCCTACTTTATAATACATAAAAAGACGTAACCAAAATTTTTAAATTAAAAAGCTCATGCATTGCACGGGGCAAAAACTAGTTCATTATCATATACCAACACACACACATAGACCTGTCAAAAATCGACTTGAACCCGATCTGAAAATACTGGGTCTTGAACAATATTGTGTGACCCGTAACCCGATTTTATCCGAACCCAAGCAACCCGAAAAGTAATGGGTTAAAACCCGACCGAACCCGTTTTTGACCCCAGCGATTGAAATCATTGTATTTATAGTAATAAATGAGATTATGAGAAAATTTAAGCATAATAAACACGTTGTTTTTACTATTGTTGTGTGTAATATGATTTTAATTTGAATTATATGTCATTTTATGGTTGAATTCCACTAAATATAAACTTGTACTCCGTATAGGAAAATTTGTTAATTTGTGCTTATATTTTGTACATTGGATTTTTAATGAAATGACCCCGAGGTTTGCAATAATGCACCAAATACCCCTAATGTTTCCCGAATGCACCAAACACCCCTGACGTAAGCAATAAATACAATAAATGCCCTTTTGGCTGACGGACGTTAACTCTCCGTTAGGCAGTTAATTAGTTAAAACTTAATGCACCAAATACCCCTAAGGTTTGATACAATGCACCAAATACCCCTGAGATTTGTTTTCATTTTTTCCAAAAAACTAGCCGTTAGTTTTGAATAATATAGCCGTTGCCAGCACTGAATTCCCTTACATATACCCCCCATTAACTGATATGTTCATATTTTATAGTGTTTTTACCCCCGTCCCTAAGTACTTTTTGATCTCAAATGAGCTCTTCGGAGCGATTTTTAGTACTAATGTGCTCCTTGTAGTGTGTTTGTAGTTTCAGGCTCATCATTGTAGTAATTAGCATATTTTTGTGCATTTCCTACTCATTTGAATCAATACAAGAGATTATGTACTTTCGAGAGCACACACATTGAGTTGGAAGAGTTTGCGAGCAAAGCGGATAGAGAAAGAAGTAGAAAACCGACACTCGTCTACTCTTTTGATCATAACTTTCATTCTACAACTCCAAATGAAGTGATTCCAATTGGGTTGGATTATAGACTTCAATATCTTTCCAACGAGTGGTCACTCGCCTAATTCCGAAGAATAAAGAAGGAGATATGGCGTTTTAAAGATAGAGGATCGTGCAGTTTGTACGCGCGCCCGGCGGGCGAATGGCTGCCCGACGGGCGAAGGTCTGCCCGACGGGCGGGAGCTGCCCGACCGGGCGCGTGCCGATGATTTCCAGAATGTCTCCCTCCTCCGGGCGGGCGGACCTGCGCCCGACGGGCGAATTTCGAGCTGACCGCCTGTCGGGCGGAAGGTCGCCCGACCGGCGACGACAACCTGGGCGGATTTCTGCGCGTTTTATTTTCCGGTTTTCCTTTGTTATTTTGGGCAAACTATAAATACTAAGCCCTATTATTTTAGTTAACATCTTATTTTTTCCTAGTATTAGACCCTTAGTTTTATTTACTTAGTTTAAATTCTCTCTAGATTTATGCAAACACTTAGTTTTCAATTTCAATAAAAAATTCAAGCTTTCTATTTCTCTTGTTCTTCAATTAAGGTATTGTTCTTTATTTCAATTCTTTGTTTAGCTTTTATTATGTTTTCAATCATGCTAATTGCTTTGTTTATTGTTAATATGCTTGAGTAGTCTAATTTCTAGGGTTTGGGGATCCATGAATGATATGAAGGGATATTGAATAATCATGATTGTTGGCATTGCAATTGATTCCTATTGATTGGTTTATTTCACTATACAATTAGATTTGCGCAGGTTTAATTGTGGTAGTTATGCAATATCAAATTAAGATTCGAGAGATGCAATTTGATGTTTAGGCTTGTGTCAATAGGTGGAATTAGAGTTAATACGTAGCGAGAGCCCGTTAATTCTAAGTCTATGATTAGTATCGACTTGAGAGAGCATGCTAATCTAATTAATTACTTTGTTAATTATCGTGATTGTTCATTGTTCTGGATTGTTATTTGTTGGTGAACCTATGCCCTAGATTCCTTAATATATTGATTCATACTCGTTTAATTATCGTTCGTAGTCTTAGCATACAAATCACCAACCAACTCTTGTTCACAATAGTCTAGATTAATTAATTGATAGTAGAAAGAACGTCTGTTTCCCTGTGGATTCGATCCTGACTTCCCTTGCTACCTAGCTAGTGGACTTAGGTTATTTTTGATTAGGTGATACGACTTTAGCCTGTCATTAACCCATCCCCCCCCCCCCCCCCCCCCCCCCCGCAGAACAACAACAACAACAACAAAACCCCAGAACAACAACATCAACAACAAAACCCCCAACACTCCACCCCAATCCCCCACCAGCATCAACAGGACAACAACACCAACATCAACAAGACAACAGCACAACATCAACAACACATCAACAACAACATCAACAATACAGCAGCAACAACATCAACAATACAACAGCAACAACATAACCAATACAACAGCAACAACATCAACAATACAACAGCAACAACAACCAACAGCAGCACCAACATCAACAAGACAACAGCAACAACAACCCCTGTGAACAACACCAACATCAACAAGAAAGCAACTGCACTGCAACAACAACCAAAAATAACACCAACAATAGCCAGACAACAACTGCAACTGCAACTGCAACAACAACACAGCAGCAGCACCTCCCCCTCCCCTCCACATTCAACATGAGTTCCTCATCCAATACATCATCATCCTATCTATTTTCCTACATCATTGTTCCAAACAAATGTTGTCCTGTTTGTGCAAACAAATGTGCAATAAAAAGCTCGGAGACATCAAAAAATCCACAGAGGCTATATTACAAGTGTGATCCTTGTAACTATTTTCTGTGGTGCAAAGGCACAGTGCAGCAACTAAATCAACAACACCAGCAACAAAAAAGCAACATAGAGTATGAATGAACATCGGAAGAGAACAACAATATGAGTGACGAACTCAAGAAACTGAAAAAGAGAGTGAAAGAGCTCAAAAAATTTCAAGCTAATGCAATTAAAATAGGAATTGCAATATTTATGTTTCTAATATTTGTAATCAGGAAGTAATGAAGCCAAACCATGATAGTTGTAATGGCACGAGAACCTAAGTTTCATTTATCAATAATAGAGTAACTGATTGTTTCCAAAATAAACCGAACATCAAGTTGTCGGGAACTTTACAAAAACTACCAAAATGTGCCACAACTTAAGCTTGTTTCCAAAATGTGTCATAACTGAACATAAAAACAGAAATGCAAACTAAAACCTAAGCTTACTAGCAGTTAAGCAGCTCTGGCCTTCTTTCCCTTTGATGCAGCAGATGTGGAGCCCTTCCTCTTTCCAGCAGTAGATGTTGAAGCACCAGCAGCAGCAGCAGCAGCAGCAGATTCCTTCCTCTGTTTGGCAGTGGAGCCTCCCTTACAGGTTCTTGAGTTGTGCCCAACTTGCTTGCACTTCCCACACTTCACAGCAGTGCTTCTCTTCCCCTTTTTCTTCTCATGAGCACCCCTTCTTCTCTGCTTGGCTGGTCTGCCAGCTGCTCTCTTCATTATTGGGGGAAGAATTCTAGGCAGGTCAATGTGGGCCATTGTGATGAGTCAGGCATTGGGTGAATGTGTTCTGAGTATGTGAGCTTATATGCTGCCCCTTTGAAGTATGGACTGACAAAGTCAGCAGGCCTGAGTCTCTGATGGTATATGACCCTAAGAGCATGCTTGTAAGGTATGCCACACCCTTTCCATTTACCACAACCACACACCCCAGCAGTGAGCCTAATTGGGAACTTCACATGACCATCTGTAACCTCAAACTCACCCCCCCAGCATTACTTGCAGAACAGAACCTTGAGTCAGCACTCCTCTCTTCCAACATCTTAACAGCATATGGTGTCAATTGATCGGGTGCAATATCAAAAGCTTTATCAAATCTAGTCCCTATTTTCTTCATGCACCAAGACCTTATTTCTAACATAAAAGAATATAAAAACTGAAATCAGACACTTATATCCAAAAAAAACTCGACTCGGACACTTGAACACAAACCCGACTCAGACACTTAACAAAAACTCGACTCGGACACTTGAACACAAACCTAAGTAAATAAGTTCCAATTAAACAAAATTAGGATAAAATGAGATTGATTACCTTCAAGGAGTGTCATAACAGGAAGATCCCTAAAGGGTTTGGTGCACGCGTTGAAGGATTCCACAAAGTTGGTGGTGTTGTGATCACAAGTGACCTCAACATCAAACTTGTGTCTGCACCATTGTTCAGGGACTTTGTCAAGATATGCCACTGCTTCTGGCATGATTTTGAGGATCTTTTCCATTGCTTTGTTGTATACATAAGGATTATATGCATCAGCTGCAACCCAGAACAAGTCATGGAAGGCTGTGCCACTGTATCCAGCTTGTCTGCAATTCACATACAGATGCTGAGCACAAACCCTCCTGACTGCTCTTGGGATAACTTCATAAAGAGCAGCTTCAACACCCTGCAGAACACAAAACACAACAGCATTTCAGTGAGCATGGAACAAAACTGCAAAAACAGGGGAAAAATGCAAAACCAACCAGAAAAGGGATGAGTAATTACCCTCATTCTATCACTAATAAATGTCCAATCATCCCTTTGGCATCCATGTTGAACAAATAAAGCCCTCAAACTTCTGAAGAAATAGGACCATGTGTCCATACTCTCCGTACTCACAATGCTATACGCAAATGGGAAAATCTCATTATTTCCATCAATAGCTACTGCAGTGAGAAGAATCCCCTTATAGTATCCACTCAAATGAGCACCATCAATGCCTATGATAGGCCTACAACCTCCTAAGAAACCCTTCACTTGTGCAGCGAAGGAGAAAAAACAAGCCTTGAAACGGGGCGTCACATTACCCGAATCTGCAGTCCAAGTGACCAAGGCATAGCTCCCGGGATTGGTAGACTTGATCATTTCTGCATATGATGGTAAAAGGGCATATGATTCATCAAACCCACCATAAATTTGCTTCCTACCAAGGCTTCTGACCTTGTACATCAATCGTGACTTCACCACTATCTTATAAGTCTCCAATGCTTTTATCTTAAGCGTCTTAATCGGGATCTCTGGATTCGCTTCAATATCAGGTAATAACTTCTTGCATAGCCACTCAGATGTAACAATGGGATTCTCCTCAAGCCTCCCACATGACTTGTGCTCACTGGATAGGGTTTTAATGGCCCAACTGACCCCATCCAACATCACACAAGCATGAATCCTCCAATTGCATGACACAACCAGACACACTGCAGTGAATCTGGTTGTATCAGCCTTCTCTACACTCACAGCAAACCCCTCCTGAACACAGAAGTCTCTGAAAACCTCCATGAAATGTGCCTTGCTTTGGAAAATCATCCAAGGTTGTAACTTGATAGTCCCATATGGCATTTCTCCCACAACTTTCCAATTTGCATACAAGTTATCCATCTTGTTACTCCCATCCAAATGCTCCTCAAAGCTCCTCCCAGAATTAACCTCCCCAAGAACATCTAGTTCTTCTTCATCTTCAATTTCTTCATCAATGTAATCATCGGAGTTGAAATCAGCACTGCCACTATCACTTTGACTCTCCACAAAGTCTCCATCATCACTCACATCATCATCCCACAACTCCTCTTCCTCATCATTGTATGCAGTGGGTGTTCTCACCCTAGAACCAGCAGACCTTACCCCCCTCTTCCTAGGAACAAACGTACCCGTCTTCTTAGCATGACTTCTTGAATTTCTGAATCCCCTTGCTTTGTTTAACTCAGCCCTATTAGGTTGTTGTGGTGGTGTCTGATCTGGTTGCTGAGGTGTTTGTTGAGGTGTCTGCTGAGGTGGTTGTTGTGTCTGTTGTGGTTGTGTTTGTGGTGAGACTGGTGGTGGTGATGGAGATCTTGGTGGTGGTGATGGCTGCCTTGGTGGAGGTGATGGCTGCCTTGGTGGAGGTGATGGCTGTCTTGGTGGGGGTGATGAAGCAGTTGGTGGTGGTGAGGCAGCATGTTGTTGTTCTGGTTGTGTACTAGGTGGTTGGGAACTTCCCGGGGAGAAGCAATCAACATTTTGTGAAGTGAAAATCCGTACGTACTCCACACTTAAGTCCTCTACAGAATACACAGGCACCTCAACTGCCACTGTGTTTTTCAATTGCTCCTCCATTTCCCTTTGAATCTCAGCCTCCTTTTCTAACCTTCTCCTTTCCTCTTCCCTCTCCCTCTCAAACTCCTCAGCTTTCCTTCTAAGTTCTGCAGCCTCCCTTTCCTTCCTATCCTTTCTTTTCTTAACTGCAAGCCTAAACTGAATTGAAGTTTCCTTCTCATTAGCCTTCTCTATCCATATCTCCACAGTATCCTTACGCAAAAATAACCCCCACATTCCCATCAAACCAACATCATTTACCAATTCCACTCTCTTCATCGTGTTAGGATTTTCATAAAACAATCTAAAAACCTCGGGAATCAAAACATCTTGCTTAATGGAATCATCAAATAGATCATCAACCAAATCCATGTAGTTGGTTTCATCAGTATCAACTACTCTCACATCAAAACTACGATCATTGTAGTGACAAAACAACCAAATTGCACCCATCCTATACAAACGCAAAAAATACTTCAAAATCATGAACAAAAGCATAAGGAAAACAACAAAGCACAACCACATACAATGTTCTACCATTAACACCCCAAAATTCAACTTATCCCTTATCATGAAAAAATCCCGATTTTAGAAAAACCCTAACCCTAATTAAAGCAAAATTCGCAAAAAAAAAGCACCCAAACAAGAAACGAATTGAAGGGATCTTACCTTGACACAATTTTGAAGAACGCCCAGCCACAAATTTCAGTGCTTTGCTCCTTGCACCCACTTTTGTAGAACTCGCAAAAATACCAGAATTTTGGACCAAATTGTCGAGCTTTGTGTGGGGATTAAGTTCGACTAACCCTCGCGACTTGGTTTACACAATTTTCTGCGAAAATCTCACTTTATCTCTCTAAGGTTTCTTCTTCAAGTTCACTTTAATGGTGTAAGAAGAACAGAGAAATGTCGAGGAAGGGGAAGTTGGGAAGTTAGGTTTTGAATTTTTTTTTTTTTTTTTTCCTGTTACTCGCCATAAGGGGAGAGTAAGGGCAAAAAGGTAAAACATGCCTAACGGAGAGTTAACGTCCGTCAGCCAAAAGGGCATTTATTGTATTTATTGCTTACGTCAGGGGTGTTTGGTGCATTCGGGAAACATTAGGGGTATTTGGTGCATTATTGCAAACCTCGGGGTCATTTCATGAAAAATCCGTTTGTACATTTATCCACCTAAATTAAATGCGCGTTTTAAAAGCTCTCAACCCGTTGGGTCGACCCGAACCCGAAAGTTCTAGGTCTTGAACAAGCATTTGTAAATCCGAACCCAAAAGTGACCGATTCAATTCAACTCGAACCCAAAAATAACTTTTTTACAATCCCACCCGACCGACCCGTTTGACAGGTTTACACACATAAAAGATTTGCACCAAAAAATAGAAAAAGCACACACGTCAAAGATGACTAGGCTTGCGGGCCTTGCAGCCAAGCAAAAAGACATAGGGTGATAGGGAGTAGAAGATAAAAAGGTATTTTGGTCATCAGGATTCAGGACACAGCATCGCATTATGTATTATAGTTGAAACCTACTACTAGCCAGCCCGGCTTTGTGTTCTGTAACATTCTTTAAGTCTTAATGTTTCCATGACAGTATTGTTCAACAAATCCGATGTCGTCCAGCGGTTAGGATATCTGGCTTTCACCCAGGGGACCCGGGTTCGATTCCCGGCATCGGAATTTTTTGTTATTTTTTCATGTTTTTATTTTTATCCTATCTTTATCTTTTTTTTAAGATGTACTTTAATAATCGTACGTTAGATAAGTGTGTACTTATGCACTCTCTATGTCCGTAAATGATACATCTCCGTTCCTAAATAAGTGTCATATTTGGAAGAATACGCGGGGATTAAGAAAAATGAGAGATGTGTAAGAAAAATAATGGTTGAGGGTTTTTTTTGGGGGAAAAGATTAAGTAGATAATTTTTAATTGATAAAGTACAAATAAAAGTGGATGTCGGGATGGAAAAGCGTAGAATGTGTAAGAAAAAATAATCATGATTTACGGAAAAATGTATGTCCCAAAATGAAAAGTGAGCACTCATTAGAAAACGTTATAAATAGAAAAAAGATACTTTTTAGAAACAGATGGAGTAATGTATAGTAACACTAAAAAGTCGAAACATTTGTAAACCAAGCTAAGCGTGACCTATTAGAAATGAGTCCACTTATGTTGGGGATTCAATCCCCATCGGAGGCACTTTGGGCCTTTATTCTTTGCTAAAAAAAAATGGAACTTAGTAGTAACCGAATAACCAATCATCAAATGGTTAGTTGACTTGATCTTAGATGGTTATTTAATTAAGAACAATAGTTTAATTAAGAGATCCGGAGATTAACATAGTTATTAATGCTTCGCTTGCAAGTAGCATGTCATTGAGCACAATTCTGTAAGCTCATAATAATTTCAGAAATACAGATACGAGATATGTGATGCTCCAGTCATGGCACACACGAATAATGTACTAATTAATATTGTTTATATTATAGTCTAGCATTAATTATGAAGATGCAACAACAAAATAAAAATTGTAATCCATCCTGCGCAACACATGCTTTACAACATTAGCTGCTGAATGAATCTTTAGTCAATATTAATAGAAATGTGTTAGCCGTTAAACCATATCGACTATCGAGCAACGTAACCCCGGCCCAACAACAAGATTATGCCAGGGGCTAGGGATTGGCCGATTGCACCGGGATGTACTTGCACGCGGGTGAAAAAAAGAAGTAAATAAAGGGTTAAAAGACGGGTTATTTTCAGTCATTCACTAGACCTGGTAAACGGGTCGTTTGGATCGGATTCGGGTCGGGGCCATTCGGGTCGGATCATTTTGGGTTACTTTTTCTCGGGTCGGTTTTAGGTAGGGGTCGGGTCAATTTCGGATTTCGGGTTACTTCGGTTTTTTATAATCGGGTCGGTTATGGTTCGGGTCAAAATCAGATCGGGTAATATCGGATCGGGTCGTATCAGATCGGTTCATATCGGATTGGGTTTTTCGGGTTATATCGGCTTTTTCGGGTTATATCGAGTTTTTCGGGTTGGATCAGATTTTTCGAGTTTCGAGTTTTGATCAGCTTATTTATCTTTAGTTTTGGTGGTCATACATTATTATGGTTTATTTATAATATTATTATTATTAAAAAAATTTAAGGGTTTAGACTAATTAAGCGTATACGGTTTGAAGTTTAATGATTTATGGTATGAGAGTTATAGTAAACAATAATTTAAAGGTTACATTTTCAAATTTTTACAAGTGATAAAGTAGGCGATTCTAGTCCTAGTTCTACTATTAATTTGCGGTCGAGAAAATGAGACTTGAGACATGTACAAATATGATACTCCCTAATAAATTATCATGATTTAGTAAAATAAGTACTTAACTAGTATAGAGACCAAACGATAGGATTACTTCAAGGAAAAAATATCGTTATAAATGAAATTTATGGTTGCTATTTGATTCTTTTTATTAAGTCGCTTTATTGTATTGGCATTTATCTTCTTTTATGTAACGAAATGAGGACTTGTAATGTGATATACTTAGATAGCCCCCAATTTCAGATCGCAGATATTTGTACCAATATCTTTCATTAGTACTATTTGAAGATTTTCGGGACAGTCTTAGCGTACGATTACCTCCCGCTTCGACTGTATGTGGATGAAATGAATGAGATTCTATGGTTATATAATGCCACAATATTATACAATACACACGGATTTTGTGCATTTATATATTGATATCCAGTTATTGTGTCATGGTATAATAATAATAATAATAATAATAATAATAATAATAATAATAATAATAATAATAATTATTATTATTATTATTATTATTATTATTTTTATAGAAAACACCAAAACGTTACAAGCTTAACAAGCTACAAAGATCAAATGAACTACAAGAAGTTGGAGGGGAGCCGAGATACAATCTGGGCCCCCACTCCTCTAGCTATGGCGAACCCGATCCTGCTGAAAATGTGGGCAGCTGCCCGCGCCCCAATGTCCTGAGCCCTGGAATACGTCTGGACCCGCTTCAGCAAAGAAACAGCCCTTTCTCTAATTCCCCAAAAGAAGAGAAGGAAAAAGGAAAGAAACCGTAACCCAAAGCCCTACAACGTGCCGCATACTTATCCTGCTTCCGCTGCGCTGCAACCGCCACAACCCGACCCGGAACGAAGCCTGACAACCCAGATTGCGTCATAGGGGAAGACCCAGTCAAGTCAACACACACATCCAAACCGCCATCCCATGAGTAAAGCAATATATCTGCAGGACGAAGAGCTCCATCACTCTCACTAGTCAGCCCAACATCAACCTCCTTGCGAGCAGAAATCCCCGACCGATAGCAAATATCCAAAAGGGTATCACGAACAACATTATGTCGATGTTTGATACCCACGATCCCAGCACAAGACACGGCATGATCCCCATAAATGTCCCCATCGAAAACCCGAGAGCAAGCAGAACACGACGTCGAATCAGAGAACAACGGAATACCCAACCGATAGCAAAGAACCGAACGATAAGTCTTACCGTTCATAGTCTGACCTAGCCCCGAGATGGGGACTGCCCGCAACCAAGCTGAGGAGTGATCCCCCTGCTGTGATTTCCATAGGGCAACAAGACGCGAAGATAAGGAGTAGGCGGATTCCGCATCAGCAGTAACCTTCATGAAATATATGTCTGCCAATTTCTTCATGAGAGTGGGGGCAGCGATCTCACTAGGGCTACGCATAAGGTCGGTCTCCACGGTCCTATTGAAAAGACCAAGAGCATCATCAAAGGCCGGTCCCGACCATCAACACCTGAAAGCCGAAGAAGCGAATCCTGCAAACCAGAAGACTGCAAACGGGATGCAAGAAAAGCATAATGCCGAACATCACCAGCTGAAGAAACACCCAATCCTCCATAAGAATAATAATAATAATAATAATAATAATAATAATAATAATAATAATAATAATAATAATAATAATAATAATAATAATAATAATAATAATAATAATAACAAAGTAAATAATTATAATATGAAAAGCTAAAAAAATCTTATATTATATTTAAATTAATTGGTAAATTTGAGTTGATCTTCGGTTCGGATCGGTTTTAGATTTTCGGTTCTGATCGGTTCGGGGTTGATTTAAAATTTACAGTTATTTTGAGTTCGGGTTAATTCGGTTTCGGGTGAAGATCGATTCGGGTACTTCGGTTCGGGTTGTTCGGGTATCGGGTCATTTCAGGTCAAACCACTTACGGGTCGGTTTCGGTTTCGGGTCGGGTCTATTCGGTTTTCGGGTTAATTTCGGGTCGTCGTTTTGGATCAATTTCGGGTTACAGATTGGAACAATCGGGTCGGTTTTTCGGGTCCAGGTCAGTTTTGCCAGGTCTATTCACTAGGGAAGTCATTTTGACACACTCCCTATGGGAGTACTGGAAATCGTGCTCTACTCACATAGAGGTGTGAAAACCAATTCTTCATTCCCGGGCACCTTAGATAAGCGGCTCGGCACGACAAGCAACTGCTGGCACAGGCGAACAGCCCATTGTCAACAGGCTCCTATAATCAAAATTTTCCTCATACATACAAATAGAAACAAATCAACAATGTACCAAATTTAATCTTTGTCGTTGTGTTGATATAGAAAGAAATAAACAGGAATTGAAAAGAGTGCACAAGTCAGGAAAAACTGATTTTGTTACAAAATTGACAATCATTAAAAATACTCTTCAATATTTTTATTTTTGTTTTGTTGTTTATACTCGTATACTTTTCTAAGAAAATCAATATTATTTTCAACGGTCTTGTAATTGTTCGAACCATTTCACATGCATCAATTTTTTTTTTTTTGGAAGAATACACTAAGAAGATTCCAAGCCTAAGGTTGGCGCTTATACATAAATTAACAAATTTAATTAGAGATCAACGTCGTATTAGTTTAATAAGGGGAGTAATTAACAATTTAGATTCCCCTTGGAAGAAGTTAAGATACTTTATGTTCTAAATTTGTAATATGACTATCATTTGAAGGTTTACAATAATTACTGAGACAAAATGAACCTTCGAATAACCACGACAGAAAATGGAAGAGAAATTCGAAATTTCCCCATATAAAAAAGGCAGTATATTATTACATTTAAATCAAGAAAAAAAAATCTCTAACAGAAAATTGCTCATCGAGACTTACAACTAATTTAACTATAAGAAAATGTCAAATTCGCGACTTTTTTTTTTTTTCTGACTTTATCTAATCCGTGACCACTTTAAGTGATGACAAAAATAAAGGGGGATAAATTCTTGTAGGGAATTTGGTGGTGTGGTTGCAGTCTCAGGAACTATAAACTTCTTTGCATATGATACAATGATCAGAAATTAATCTTCCAATAATACTATCTTTTTCGATCCTCATTTTGATAGAAATTTTGTTCCAAAGATGAACACCATAAGATTCCCTGCTAACCTTGTTAAACATGTCGTTAGTCCAATCTGTATCGTTATTCCCCTTTGGATTCCGAAAAAACTTATGAATTTTAAACCAATCAACAGGGTAAAATGCGACAGGAGACATCATATTGAACTGGTACCTGGAATCATGAACACTCTTCTTTATGACCCTAGAAGCCATATAAGGTCCATTATGTCCCCAAAGACTCCCATCAAAAGTCGAGTTGAATTCTTCCATAAATCGAAACAATAATGGATGTTCTTTATCAAAGACCAACACCGCGTTATTCACTGATACCCAAATCTTCTTCTTCTCATCTAGTTCTTGAACTCCAATGGTGTTTCTTAACCCTGAAACATCCTTAAGGATTATCATATCTGTGTCAAGATACACACCTCCATATTTGTACAAGATGACGAGTCTTAAGAGATTTGAGAGATTTTGAGTAATGGGGATCTTCCCTGGGTCAATCTGACCAGCCTTAAGCCTTTCGAGCCAATCATGAGCTGGGGTTCCAGTAAAGAGAAGAGGGAAATCAGGAACTATTGGAAGGATTAGGTGACCGCGTTCTATGAGTGGTTGAATCATTTCTCGGCCTGGTTTTGAGGCCATGATCCTGGAGATTATGATGACACAGCCACCAGGGTGTGCCTTAAGAACACTCTCTAAGGAGAACATTTCACGCTTGCCAAAATACCTTGTGGGTGATATCCATGTCATAAAGATATTGACTCTGCATCTTTTAGTACTGATAAACTGCTGCATTTTCTCATCGAATTTTCGTGTACTTGCAGTTGACTCCAGTAGCCTAGACTCCGGAAGCTTCTGCTTGATCCATGCCATCCTTTCCTCGCTGGAATTATTGATTGGAGGAAATGAAAGGTGGTCAACTGAAGGAAGACCTGCTTCGTCTTCTTCATCCTCTTCTTGTTTTTCTGCTGTTTGAATGACAGCTGCAGGAACTGGACCTGAATCATCCTTATTATTATTTTTATTTTCTTCCTCTGTATTGGTAGCCGGAGGAAGAGAAGATGGAGTTTGATCATGATTTTCGCTTTCTGCTTCCTCAACCACTGTTGCTGCTGGAGCTACTGATAAATTGACAGCATCATCATTTACAGGAGAATCAGCAACAGGAGGCTGTTCCTGTTGCTGAAGCTGGCCATCTTTATCTTCCTGCACAACTTCTGTCAGATTTGGAACCGGGGTTTCGACAACAGGAGGCGGTGGAAGTTGTTCATCATTAACTCCCTGGGCAAATGCTGTCGATTTTGGAGGCGGAAATTCAACAACAGAGGGTGGAGGGAATTCGGAATCTGACAGCAATGGCGAAGTTGTAGGATTTGTTGCTGCATTTACATCAACCTCCTTCAATAAACTGACAGAAGGGGTTGGAAAATCGTTAACCGACAACGGATTGGTCGTGGTTCTTGTTGTTGGATTAAGGTTAATAATCCTAAGATACTCAAAGTTATTAATCTGTTGTGGGTATTTAATGTAAAGCAAAGACAAGAAGGAGATTGCAAAGAAAGCCGTAATCAAGTAAATTGATGCAAAGGATGAAGGAATGGAAGAGAAACACTTCCGGTTCGAGCTAGACATTTTGTGATCTATGAGAAGAACAATAGAAGAAGAGAAAAATGGTAAGGTTCAGTCAAGAAACCTGCATTATGTTTCTTGGTTGATTATGAACCTTAATTTCTTTTTTAAATGGTAATTAATTTTTATAAGTAATTTTGCAATTGGGTATGACAGAGTGTAGAAGAATATGTCCTTTGAAGATTATCCAAGCATGATATAATTTGACCTGTGAGATTCAAGCAAAGTTGTAATCTGATAAATAATTATTTTCACCATATATTATAATTATGAAAATAATATATTAATTAGAATATAATGCTAACATGTAATATAAAATATGGTTTCATGTAAGGTGGTGGAGTGAATGTTCCCCCCAAGTTCGTTGACTTGGCTTATACAAGCTGTGGTTTATCATAAGACAACTTATGATATCGACATTTTACAGAAAATATAATTTTGAACAAGTTAAATAGTTTATGGGTAATGTTTTTAAATTGGATTATCATAAACATGAGTTGGTAGGATCAAGAAAGTTATGCGTAGCATTATATAATAAATAAATATTTTGAGAAAATGAAAAGAAAAGTAGGACTGTTGTAGACACTGGTCGAGATCGAATGAGATATACAATGCATAATTACAATGTTGATTAACTCTATGAAGGGGATTTATTGTGAATAACTAAGTAGCTTGATTGCTTGAATAAATGTTGATTCCAATATCCATCTCTAAATAATGCATTTCCTTTTTCCTCATTTGTAGTTTGTATTTACTTAACATGTGTTACAATTATTTTATATAGAATAAAACTATTACTTGATTTGTTGTGATTAAGGAGATGTGAACGTTTTCCATTTTCTTTTTTTTTTTCTTTTTTTTTGAGGGGGTGTTGTGAACTTGATCAAATTGGATTTTGAGTTAAATAATGTATTTCCTTTTTCCTCATTTGTAGTTTGTATTTACTTAACATGTGTTACAATTATTTTTATATAGAATAAAACTATTACTTGATTTGTTGTGATTAAGGAGATGTGAACGTTTTCCTTTTCTTTTTTTTTTTTGGAGGGGGGGTGTGTTGTGAACTTGATCAAATTGGATTTTGAGTTAATTTACTAGCTAAAATTTAAAAGAATAACCATTTCAAATTTAATTTTTAAAAGCAATGGACAAAAAACTGATCAAAAAGGTTGGGTCAACAAAAAATGCAGGCCATTGGGGCTGAAAGATAAGATTGACAAGCGAGAGAGCGAGGATATTGCCACTTTATATGATGCTTTTTAAACTTAACTGATCCGAACTTATTAAAACGTATTTTAGGATAGGATGCTGGATGCATCCTAATCTTAACCCAAAAGGAAGAGATGAGGGATTCTGATCACATCAGAGATAAAATCTTCAAATGATTGAACGAAGATCCCCATGTAAAGGGCAGGCAATCATCCTTGATTTACAATTAAAGGATTAAAGTACATTACTCGTTAATTCATCTACACGAACTACCATGCAAACGCCATCACAGTTCACAAACACAGCTCCATTATATTGCTAATACGATTTACGTTTACGATTCATTCCAATGATCATAACTCTCCTCCTATTCCCTTGTTTTCATTTAGCAGATGTTTTTTTCTTTTTTCTTTTTTCTTTTTTCTTTTTTCTTTTTTTGTATTCCTATGGTTTTTTATTCTTTGTATCTAAACATGTGAGGGCACATGTTTACAAGCTGGTGTTATCTACAATTACCAAATTGTACACAAGATCCCTAGATTATTCATCTCTCCTTATTAACAACATACTTAAAGTATAGTATGAGTACATAATTTCTAGCTTTATAATTAGGTAAGAAAAATAAACTCTACTAAATCAGCATCTATCACAGGTTAAGCATCTTAGTTATGTAAGTCTATATTTAAGTCACTCTCAAGCGTTTCACATTTAGTGTTGTAACCTCCAAATCACAAGTTTCTCAGTAACTCCATTAACTTGTGTTGGTTAAAGTACATGATTTATACTCCTTATTTTTTAAGGTATATCACAAAATTAGAAATAATATTGAAAAGGGGTGAATATTTCTTTCAAACATTTTTTAATTATTATTTTCTCTTATTTCCTTTGACATCACTCTAGGCCTTGCTTTGATTGCTTTCAACTCCTCATCCTTAAATATCCCATCGCAACCGGAAGGAACATGTGCTATTACTCAAGTTACAGTACACACTTGTTTGTGAATCACAACCCAACGTCCCAACCGTAAATCCACGACTTACCATCACATGTATGGGCATATAGCTAGCTAACCACTGAACTAATGCACATATGCTTCCTAGTCGTCAGTCGTCACCAGACATACCTACATATATACACCATCGTCCCTTAGAAAAATTTGCCTAATATCATATTCATCGAGTTCAAATTACTCATTGGTTTAAAATTTGACTCTATTTGAGTATATTTCCCATCCTTCCCCCCTTTAAGAATGTTCGATATCAAAGAATCAATTTCAACTTGCTAATCACGCTATAAAGATCACCTTGTTATTTTTTAATGAACAAATTTCCACCACGTGCTGATACCTTTTTAATCTCCTTAAGTTAAATAAATTATACGCATACAAATTTCTCATGTTAGACCGGATGGAGCTGAAAATCAATTTAGCTGAAAAATCAATTTGCAAGTACACGTCTCAATACGACGTGCTATATTTAACATATTGTTAAGTGATGACTTTTTATAATGATGGCATTCTTTTCAATTTTTCATACAATATTATGGCGTTTTTTGGAGATGACAAGCTGAATAGTTATACCGTATGAGATAACGTCACAGAAAAACTCTGCACAATATGGAAGGAACAGGGTAGTTGAAAATTATACTTGTATTAGGCGATAGGGTTTAAATTTGCCTAATACGAAGTATAATTATCGACCCAGTCAATTGTGTGATAAGGACTACGACTGGGCTAAAATCAACTGATAATGGCTTGTCACCCAAAATCGTTTACCTAGTCTAAACCTTTATCAAGAAGAAATGTTCCTCGATTACGACATACTGAAACTTCTCAGGT
Source organism: Spinacia oleracea (assembly GCF_020520425.1). Classification (NCBI taxonomy): domain Eukaryota; kingdom Viridiplantae; phylum Streptophyta; class Magnoliopsida; order Caryophyllales; family Amaranthaceae; genus Spinacia; species Spinacia oleracea. The sequence goes on from NC_079490.1 coordinate 179,714,372, forward strand.
TATAAAATTGCACGCATAAACTAAAGGAAGGATGATGATACTGACCTCTGTGATGTTGAAACTGCACAAAAGAGACTTATTTGTCCTAAAAACAGCTTTGTGACTTCCGCTTATAGATTTTTACAGATTACTGCATTCACCTCGAACCATCATCAGCAACAGTTAGCTTACATTTACAACACATTCACTAAACAAAGTACCTAAATGGATGATGGCATATCATATATTCCAACCTCAGGCCGCCTAGCCTAGCCTAGCTTCTGATTGACAAAATGCTGGAACTTAATCCCTCTCTAAAAGAGTGATTATGGTTATATGAACTACTTTCGAAATATTCACTAGTAAAGTTGAGTGTCATGAATCTTCGAGATGATGGTCGGTCTCATCATAAATCTCCTCCTGCAAATAAATCATAAACCAGTGCCCGATACCGATATGTTTGTCAAGTTTACACCAAAAAGCGACTTTAAGACTATCAAGGATTCAGCAATAGACGAAATTTAAAATTAGTTACCTGTAGTAGCTCTTCAATGATATCTTCCAAAGTGATAAGCCCAATTGCTTCTTCTTCATCAGGCTTTGGCAAAGGCTGCTCAACCTCTAAGATGTCTGAATAAATATCCTTATTCCATTTCTTGGTCCTGTATCCCTTGTTTGATTTGTTACTGTTTGGGAAACTCTTCCACTTGTAGAAGTTTCTCTTGTGTTTAAGATTCTTCTCCTCTAGAGTCCTCTGTTGCTCAGAATCACCCCCCTCGATAACTACCTTTACCTCTTGCACTGAATCTACAGAGGACAACAGATAAATAACTTAATGTATGTTCCTCTCAGCAACAGATGGTTCATTAGTATTTGGAAACATTAGGCAAAGTTTCAGGTCCAAAAGTCTATCCAATGAACATGTGACATTTGAGTATAGCTAGTACCCAAAATTTTTGTTCTTTGAAATGTAAGCAACACAAGCGAGAATGAAAAAGCCGGCCATTTTGCCTGACCAAGTAACTACAGCCTTCTACGATTAAAAAGGCATGTATACTTACCGCCTGCTGGATTCCCATTGGCAAGTTGCACCTCCGGTTCTTTCAACTGCCTTACAACTACCGCCATATGGCTGTGACCTTTCTGAAACTCATTCAGTATGTCATATAATGGCAATGTTTCAGGTACCCTACAGTAGACATACAAATATGACGTGAGAAAATGTGAAGTGCACTTGTACTAGCAGTAACTATAATCAAATATCTCTAGCATGAAGGAGTATGAAATCATATACCATGTGGTTCTACTCGGTATTATCATCTATTTTATACTTTGTAAAGAACTGATAATTTTTAGCAGAAAATTAATGGCAAAATGTGTAATAATCTGATTGATAGATGAACGAACCAAACTGAGATACAAAAATAGTGACTTGAGGCCACCAATCTCCAAGGGTTAGTGACTTGAGGTCACCACTCTCCAAAGCCTAAGCTTTACTAATTTTTCCACACCCCTTCTAAACCTAGTGTTCCCTTATTTATAGCCTCTCTACTCTAACCACCTAATTTGTCTTCTAGCATTAATTACTACTTGCACTACCCATTATAACCTTTACTATTTAGTTCATTACAAACTTAAATCATCAGCACATCCAAAATAAAGCACATATATGCCAAAAGATGCTAGACTAGAAAGCTCGTTTCCAATTGATCTTATTTTGATTATTGAATTCAAATTTCAAAATAGCATAGTATTGGGGTACTACGCGCCATTGCGTAAGTTATGTATATAGCATACCTACCACCCCCCCCCCCCCCAACCTCTACCCCCAAAGCTTGACAGGAACTATTGATGCACTATATCACTGTTATCAAGCCGCCTATGCAATTCGGAGTCAAGGATGTCTATCATATATAATCCGAGAAACATGACAGGTATAGGAACAACTAAAGGTACTAAAGAAAACAACAATAATAACTTGTCCAACTAGCTCAAGGAACTAAGAGGGATGTCGGATATGTACGATAACAAGACGTGCAACCAAGTACTGAATCAAAATATCCCAATAACTGTAGTTAAACACATACATACACATTGAAGTTTCAGGAAAAATAAAAAAGAAAAACACTAAGGAACTACTTTCCACATTTTAAATGAAATCCTCAAGTTAGTCCAATTAGGGTATCAAAAACAATCAAGTATTTATCTTTATGATTATATTGTCTCTTTGCAAGCATAAACATTTTTCTAGCAATTTCATCAATGAGATTGTTTTAAGAATAGAAATTTGATCTCTATCCTTGCAGAGTCTTTCTTGTAGGTGCTGAGTTCTTTCTTCCGTTATTAAAAATACATCAAAACAGTTAAGAATTATAACCCAAGTATCATTTGGAAGAGACAGTTTCTAGAGATATGGAATTGGTCGTCTCACATAAGAAAATATAAAGGTTAAGTTCTAAAGACACTAAAATGAGCCAGAAACACTGTCCACAAAAGCCTTTAGTCTACCGAGACTGAGCAAAAATCTGAAGCATTCTAATAACTCCGTTTAAACTTTTGCACATCTATACCCCATAGTATTCAACAATAACAACTGAAAACACTTCAAAATTGTAGTCTTAGTATCGCCACTTTATCCCATCCCAGCTACTTTGCACATAATAGTATATAACATTCTACCTGGAACGAAAAATCACTAATGTATACCTTGGAACTTTGCGAATTGTTACACTCTTTAAAGGGATTTCATCTTCTGGATCAATTGTTAAGAGATTTTTCACCTGAACATGATAAAGAAATCATTAATAGAAGTCAGGAATAATACAACTGTTAGAATCCAGGATCAGGACACCATACTGCATGACAGATTGACTCGTTGATCACAGTTAACCACAAGGACTCCGTGACTACCACACAAAAATGCAACAGCCACAATATCACTCATAAACAAGTACAAAGAACTAGTAAACACTAGATTATCAGATCCTTGAGCAATAAAGGATATGATAGCCTATATGAGTCAAGATAAGACATTAGAATTCAGAATATGACTGAATCAGTCAAAATAATTATGGTCATCAGAGACCTTAAAGCATCAGCCGGTATCTTCAGTCTCCAACTACGAGCAAAGGTTAACTCAGCATCAGTTTCATAGAGCAATTCAGTCAAATAAGGCTTAGGTGATGGAAAACAAAACAAAGATCAAAGAGCAGCAAGGAACCAGAAATTAGCATATAGGATAAGAAGGCAGCATAAGTAACCATGCAATGGAGACACGTTTTCATCTTTTTTATCCATTTGGACACTTTCCAGGAAGTTTACCCACCGTGGACAAAAAGAAAAAATTGAGGGGAAAAAAAGGCATCACCATGGACCAACTTATATGAGTTCTTTTCATCAAGAATAAATAACAATTATATGAGTTCTTTTACCATTATGATGTCATGATAAAATAAGAAGAGTGAAAAAACTGACACAGGCTGAAATTCTAAGGGCTCAAAGAGAAAAATCTAGAGAACCTTTCTATTTTACAGTTGATAACTATCGGCAGCATTAAGTCAAGATAATCAATAAAACTCTTCTGGAGCCTTTCTGGTACACAACTGGTATGAATAGAATAGTTTGGAGGCAGACCCTTCTGAAGCTTTACCAAACAATCCTCAATTCTCACTTCGCCTTCCCTCTCTGTAATTTTTTCTGGAATTTCAGATTCCCGCAAGATCGAAGGCTTTTGTTCACAGTCTACACCTCAGTTTGTTACTGAATCAACGGGAATGACCAACTTCCTGTCTGAAGCCCTGAATCTTGCTGAGTCTCTCGCCAGGATATTATGTGATATACCCTAAAAGCTCGAAAAAAGAGCTTATACTTCCTCTTATACTTATATTTCCTCTTATACCTATACTTCCTCTACATGATTCTCTGATACTTCCTCTCACCAAGACCCTATTAGTCGATTACTGAATCTTGAATGACCAATGTTGGGTGTTTTTTGGAAGGAGTTCTTGGAGAGTGTCTTGTAGAGAGATGGTGGTGGTAGAGAGAGAGTGGAGAGCCACTCCAAGAGCCCTTTTGAAGAACCAACCAATGTACATGCTCTTACGCTTGGAGGTTATGAGACTATAAACCGTTTTTTCCTCCAATGCTCAGTTGAACACTTTTTAGAAGCATACTATTTTGGATTGAAGGAGCAAACTAAATTTGCTTGATTTCTATTGTTATACTCCCTCCGGGTTCTTTTTATGTACCCAGCATGTAAAGGATGCACAATATTTAAGGAGCCCATGTGATGATTGATGATGAGAGAGATAGAAAAAAAAAGAAAAAAAAAAGAAGAGGGACCATGTAACGAGGAGAGAGAGATCATATGCAAATAAGGTAATGTTGCCATTGACATTAAACTTCAAAAAAAGAGAGTTTGCAATGATCAATAAAAAACGGCGGGAGTAGATTGGTTTTGTAGCAGATAAAGAATGTTGCTAAGAATTATGCCTTTCTACAATTCAAACCATATTTAGTGCATTGGAAAAGGAAGTTACAATTTTCATCCTTTGAGGGACAGTCTTAACTGGAATTTATTTGGAAGAATTTGCAATTTTTCTTTTTCACACTAAGTCTTGTCCTCTGCTTTCGATACATGATTCTCTTATACTTCCTCCGTTTTACAAAAGATGCATCATTTTGACTTTTCACACTACTCGTTTACTAACTTTGACCATATTTATTACTACTACGTAAAGACAAATCTTGTGTTTTTTAATTGTTATTGGGTTCAATATATATTTTCAAAATATCTAAGTTTTATAAATTTTATTAATATGTAATTAAAGATATTGATGCTCAAAGTTAATATATAAAAAGTATAGAAAGTCAAAATGATGGATCAATTGTGAAACAGAGGAAGTTAGTACTTTGTATATTGTGAGATCTTGTCTTCTGCTATCATATTCTACAATTTTTTTCTCCTGTACAATTTTATTTTATTATGAGATGGGTATGGTTCAGCAGCAAGAAAGTAATATGATCGATTTCAAAGCATACAAAAAAATGCTACAGAATACACGGTCAATAAAGTTAAACACAGTACAAATGTGATACAGAAGCAAAGTCGGGGGAAGAGAAAAAAAAACACTAAACATACCAGAACCAGTCCAATGATGTTAGTTGGCTGCTCATAATATACTGGAATCCGGCTATGGCCATTATCCAAAATTAAGTTCATCGTGACCCTGCACAATGGAGATACATTATAAGCTTACGTCTTGTGATTTCCTATCCAGCGCAGGGCTTTCTTAAAGACACACACTAGTAAATTGTACCTATCTAATGTCGCATTGATATCAATTGCAAACGTCTCAGATATAGGAGTCATTGCATCACCAGCTGTTTTCTCGGTCAGTTGTAGTGCTCCAGCAATAATAGTAGTTTCATCATGTGTTAATTCTCCACCTTTGCCAGCCTGGTTAAAACCAAGATCAGATACAAGTTTACTAGAAGTAAATTGTACACCAAGGCAATAGCTGCAGTACCAATAGAGCAGCAATAAAACAATTACGTCATTCTATAATGCCTGATCCTTTATACAGAATATCCTATACTGATTAAAAAATCAACAACACCCGCCGTCACAACCTGTAGGAAGCACTGGCATTTTTAATAAGATACTCTGTGAGTCTGTGGTGTGTGAAGGTTTTTATTGTGGTTAAATTCCCTGATCTGAAGGTGGAAGCCCTCACTCAAGCTAGGTATATGCTTACCGCGCCCTTGACTAGTGTGACCTTGCATCAAGCACGTTCTATTGATTGAGATGAGCATTTTAGGAGTTTGTCAACTTATTCTTTCAAGAACACTTATTTTCCTTCATCAATTAGGAATCACTTGTCATGAGTCGTCTCCTTCACCATTGCAGATTCGCAAGAGTCATGTGTGTCGTTGGGCGGGATGGCATCGTGGCCTAGAGGGCCCGCACGGGCTTCTCAGGAGCAGCACTCCCCCTATAGAGGTTTATTTTAGATAAACCATAAATTTCCAGTGAACACCCACTGTAACAGTGGGACATTTGGTGGGTCAAATGGGCTCAAATTGGACTGATTTTTGGGAGTCCACCATTTTGGCCCAATGAAGACAATGGTTGGGCCAGATTTTGGGGTTAAGGTCCGCGGATATGGCTGGTGTAGCAACAGTTTCAGTTTCGGTGGTGCACGGAACTCTAGAGTGCTCTGGATGGGTCATGGGCACTCTAGCTTGTTTTCCTGTGGATACTGTGGAAGTTTCTAGATGGAATGTATCTAGAATTCTCTTGTACAGATCATTAGAAGCTTTCTTGTATGTAGGGTTCCTTTGGAAGGAGGAATAGTAAGTATAGGTTTGTCCAAAAGTAATGCATAAACAAAACAAAGTGTCTTTAATCAGAAGAACATGCACACACCTCATTTCCATGAAAATCAACAAGTGTCTTCAATTCAGCTCTTCGGAAAAGAGCTACATGTCCATGCCCTAGAAGATAGTCTAGTAGCTGCAGACAAAAGAAAACATATACATGTATAGGCAATTAACATAATGACATGAATGGACCAGAAAATTGGTAAGAAAGTCCAGTAGAACATAGAAGGAAACAATCACCTTGCTTATAGGATAAGCAACAGGGAAGCAAATCCAAACAAGAACACGAACAAACGGCGCTACAGTAGCACCAATTGCTAAACCATGTCGTGAACAAACTGATTGCGGTATAATCTGCATTTGCAGTGGAACATCAACAAGAATGGAGAAAATAGAAGAACAATAGCATGAAAAAGAAAGGTTTCTTTGTGTGACAAAACCATCAACTACAAAGTATTATTTAGAAAATAATATCCTTGGTCTAGAAACAGCTTTGTTTCCAATGTTTACTTCCAATCTGATAAACGTCATACATGATAACTGGATACTTATGTAAGGGAGGGGGAATAGAAAATTCAAATCAAAATCCGAAGTAACTATCAATCTTTTCAAATGATAAGAGTAGTACTTAACAAAGCAATGTCTCAACAACTAACCTCACCAAACAGAAGTATCAAAGTAACAGAAATTAGGATGGCACCCCAGGCTGTAACCAAACTATCAAGAAAAATTGGAAGTGCCTGCAAAGGGTTAAAAAATAATAAGCATATTTTCTCTACAAACTTAGGTGCATAATACATAAACGAGGAACTCTGAAGTACCTCCATAGACGCAGCGTTGCAGATAAGCAGTGTACATAACAGTAGATGTTGATTTCGAACAACAGGCAATATCTTCTCTATCATGACAAAAGGAAGAAGTCGTCGGTAAGATCAATATACATAATCAAAGCAACAACAACAACAACAACAACAACAGAAAACAGTTTATGTCAAAGTAAATATAAATAATAATAGCACAATATTTACAAACTACATATTATTACTTAATGAAAGGATAATCTTTAAACCGCCTTTTCTTAACAGTTGGGTGATTTACTGATTTATAAACTGAGACATTAACCAAGATATTTTTCAAATATTACACAACAATATACATATAGCACTACAGTTTTATATTAAAAAAATATATATATATGTAATACAAATATGTACAAATTACATACAAATCCGGACTGCTGAAATAATTTGATCAAAAGTAAAGTTCAAACTACTCCCGTCTACTGCGCTTTACACTTCCAAATCCTCTACCCTTCTCAAAAGAACCATGTCCGCAGAACTTAAGAGATTCTCAAAGGAAAGATTGATTTCCTAGGATAATTCTAATTCAATCTAGGACTTAGCTGATAACCACAAGCTCAGCAATCTTCATCAAAGAACGAATTTTGCAAGAAAAATTTGTCAATACTATGAGATATGAATGCAAAGTCACGAAGCTTCACTCCCTTAAACTTGTGTAACTAAACTACTCAGTACATAAGCTCTACCGACCGGTATCAGAAAGAATGCTGCCTCCGCAACTGAGATCATAATTATATGAAGCAATTCCGGTAATCAATTCCAAATGCCGGTAGTTTATTTAAGAATTTTCACTGTAACTAAATTTTTTATGCTTAAAATGCTTTACCTAGAATTCGAGAAGTTATCTGCAGCATCTATAAGGTAAACCAAAATAATTGACAGAAAAATCAAACAGACAACAGATAGTTTTCCAGAAGCATAAGAAGTCAAATTGACAGCATTATAATTAGCAATTATTATGCAAGAAATTGACAAAAAAAAAAAAATCAAAGTGGAAATACCAGCATGTTTACGATCTTTTGGAGTGCCAGACTTAGCGAGAACTTCGAGATCAACAAGACTCATCGACATGAGCCCTAGAGTAAGTCCAGACATCAAACCAGCAAAAATCACCAGGAAAGCGATAATTCCTATATTGACGAAGAACTGCGTCTGACAACATGTATACTCCACCGCCATTTTCAAGCTCAATTTCTCTCTCCTCCACAACTTTAACAGTTCATAAATCTACAACCCCCATTACTGCACAGTGTGAAGAAAACTGAAAACCCTAGCTCTTTGAAATTGGCAGGGGTAGTAGTCGTAGTGGCGTAGTAGTAGTAGCTTTTACGGAAGCGGTTTGGAGAGAAAGTGTTCCTTTCCCAAAATAGCGACGTGTGCGTGCAGCAGAGGTGTGGATGAGAAAGCTTCACCTTCACTTTTTCTGTTCAGAGTGTGCCTGCTGTTTCTAGTTGGGCCCATGAGGTTATTAAATAAGATAATTTTCTATGGAGCGATTTCCGTCAATAATGCACAAAGATAAGTTAATTCCCAAAATACGTTACTTTTTTTGTTAATTCCCACCATACCGTCCACGTCAGCATAGTGAACCGGTCTTTTTTTTTTTAAATAAGCAGCGCAAAACCGCTATCTGAGATAGCGGTTTATGGGGGTTAACCGCTATCTGAGATAGCGGTTCCTGTTTAATGAACCGCCATCTCAGATAGCGGTTCCTGTTTAATGAACCGCCATCTCAGATAGCGGTTTACCACTTATCACTTACCTCCAGGCAGCAAATTCAAAAAATCAAAAGCACAAAAAAAACCCCGCTTTGTTCTGCGTCTCTCTCTCTGTCTCCGTCGTCCTGCGGTTAACCCGCCGCCGTCCCTGTTTCTCTCTCCACCGGCCGGCTCGCCGTTAGCCGACCTCATTCCTCGCCCTACCTCCGGCCGTCGCGTCGAGCCTCCTCACCCACAACGGATTCTCGAGTCTCTTTCTCACCCTTCTCCATCGTTCCTCCGTTTCGAAATTGTTCCTCAGCCCTTGCCGGCTGTCGGACCTCTTCCTCACCACCACTAGCCGTCGAGCCTCCTCATCAGCCACCAAAGCCGTCGAGCTTCTTTCTCACCCACCACCGGTCGTCGGTGGTTCGAAATCAGGTAAGCCCTAATTTTTTTTTAAATTAATATATTTGAAGCTAATTATTAATTCAGTAATAATCGTTGCTATGTTTAGGTTTGTTTGATGATGTTATTAGGAAGATCATGCTTATGTTTGATTGATGAGTTTATGATATGATTACCCTGAATTAATTGTAATTTTTTTTATTGTTAACGTATATCTAACCGCTATTTGAGATAGCGATGTTATGAATTATATTATTTTAAAGTGATTATGCTGTGATTTTTATTTTTTTGAATTATTTCTGATCTTTGATTCGTTTTAAGCTCTTGAGTTTTTCAATTTGGAATTTTAGTCTTCAATTTTTCAAGTTCAATTGAATTGAAATCAGATTATGATGGCCCAAATTAGGGATTTCATATTATTAATCATATTATTTTTTGTTTAGAATATGGAGTTGCCAGACTATCCTATTTATTGTCATTGGGGAGGGGAAATTTTGCAAAGTAGCGGTGATGTTACATATAAAGGAGGAGAGCGAAAATTTGGGTTTGTCAATTGTCAAATGAGTTATGATGAGGTTTTGAGTAAGGTTTATGATCTTATGAGATGTGACTCGAGATATGTGGAGTTGAAGCTACTAATGAGGTATCCAATGATGTCTGGTTCATATGAAGCCATTCCGTTGGATGATGACAATTCTTTAAAAGCAATGTTGATTGCTATGTCTCAAACACAATCAACCACAATGCAATTGTTCATCGAGCAACTTCCAAAGCAACCTGAAACTCAATCCCACTTGGAATCCTTTCATGAAATGGATTCATGGGCGAGTCCATTTCCCTACTTGCCCTTGACAAATCAAAGTGGGTTAACGGGTTCATTCACAAGAATGCTTACGGATGAACAATATGCTAGTGAACACATTTTAGGCTATTGCAAGCATTTTTGGTGATTGGGAGCAATCTTACGAAGAGTTGCCTAGGTACATGCAAGCATTGAAAGAATCTAATCCAGGAACCGTCGTGGAATGGTGTACCTTGGCTTCTAATGAAGATCCTTCTGTTCACATTTTTTTTAGAGTGTTTTGGGCATTCAAGCCTTCCATCGATGGTTTTAAGCACTGTCGACCCCTAATCACCATAGATGGAACTCATTTGTATGGTAAGTACAAGGGCACGTTACTCATAGCCATGGGTACAGATGCGAATTCTCAATTGTTCCCTCTTGCTTTTGCTATTGTTGAAAGTGAAAATGGTGAGAGTTGGAAATGGTTCATGAAATGCATTCGGCATTTAGTTACTCAGAGGGAAGGTTTATGTGTCATTTCTGATAGACATGCAGGGATTTTGCAAACAATGAATGAGGTCAATAGTGGGTGGGAGGAGCCGCGTGCCCACCATCGATTTTGTACTCGTCACCTTGCCTCTAATGTCAACACTCAGTTCAAGAATGCTTATGTGAAGAACCTTTTCGGAAAAGCCGCAGATGCTCGTCAAAGAAAGAAGTTTGATTACTACTTGGGAAGAATTGGTGAATTGAATGTTGAAGCTCATAAGTATTTGATGGATATTTCTTCTCATCGGTGGTCGATCCACCATGATGGTGGTTTTAGATATGGCGTGAAAACCACAAACATGTCCGAAGCTTTTAATGGGGTGATGAAAGGTGCTCGTTGTTTGCCGATAACCGCCCTTGTTCGGATGACGTTTTACCGAGTGAACTCCTACTTTGTTACAAGACGAGGTTGGGGTAAAAGGAGAATTGAAGAAGGCCACGATTTCGTTGAGAAGGCCACAACAACAATTGAAATGAACATGGCAAAATCTGGTGCTCACGAGGTCCAAGCCTTTGATCATGAGATGGGGCTATTTGAGGTTACAACTGGACGAGGAGGCAGGGCTTCAGGTAAAGGTGGTAACGTACACACTGTTAACCTTGTAGCCAAAACTTGCACTTGTGAGAAATTAAAAATCTACAAGTTGCCATGCTCCCATGTGCTTGCGGTTTGTCGTTCTCGCAGCTTATCTTATGCTGCTTTCGTTGATCCTTTCTTTACCACTGTCGAGTATAGGCAAACATACTTGAAGAGCTTTCATCCACTTCCTGATGTTCCCTATTGGCCTCATTATACTGGGGTGAGAATAGTTGCTGATGCTAGTAAACGGCGTGGTGTGGGACGCCCAAAGTCGTCTCGATACCCTAATGAGATGGATTCGAGTGCTCGACGCAGTGTCAATGTAAAATCATGTAGCATTTGTCGACGTCAAGGGCATAATAAGAAAACTTGTGCAGCTAGGGGTGGTGTTGGATCATCGGGGTAATAAACTCAGTTTATATTTCTCTTGATGTGTGATTCTAAGTTTAATTTTTGTGCATATATTTCTTTTGACGTGTGATTTTACGATTTCTAATAAACTTCTTTTTCAGGTCTCATGGAGCCGACGATCCATCCCGGCCCACGTGATACTTCGGTTTTGACGTTGCAGGCGGAGCATAGGAGTGAGGATGTTTGGGGAGGGGGTATGGACAGGCTTTTGACGTGTCGGGAGCACGTGCTTGGTTTAGGAGAGTGGGTGATACATGATCGAGTCTTGGAGTTTGTTAGATTAGCAGGGTTCTATGGTGTACATAGATTGGTTGGTGGTGGATTAGCCTTAGATAGGTCTTTGATCACAGCATTGATTGAGAGATGGAGACAGGAGACGCACACTTTTCATTTGGCTGTTGGTGAGGCTACTATTACTCTGCAGGATGTCGCTGTTTTGTTGGGGCTCAGAGTTCATGGGGCTCCTGTCACAGGGGATGGTACTGGGGTGTGGTCAGCTTTAGTCGAGGAGTTGTTAGGGATACGACCAGAGCCTGGTGATGATGGAAAACCTGTTCTCCAGGGTTCATCATTGAGGATGACTTGGTTGAGGCGACACTTCAGTCAGGGCCCCCCTGATGACGCTGCTGATATTGTTTATGAGAGGTTTAGCCGAGCATATATTCTTGCACTTATGGGGTCCATTTTGTTTGCTGATAAGAGCGGTGATGCCGTGCAGCTCGTCTACTTGCCATTGATACGCGACTTGCGTAGAGCTGGGACATACAGCTGGGGGAGTGCGACCCTTGCTTATTTGTATCGACAGATGTGTCGAGCCGCTCGTAGACGATCCCGTGACATTGGTGGTCCACTTATACTTCTGCAGTTATGGTCATGGGAGCATATTCACATTGGTCGTCCGAGGATTTCGAGAGTTCGCGATGCTCCACCTCCTGACCCAGAGCATCCTATTGAGGTCGACGATCCATCTATTCTTGGTACTCAGCATCAGCGTGGAGTGGACCCCTTAGCATGCAGGTAACTTATTTGTTTAACTACTCATTACTACTTCGATAAATCAAGTAATTTGTTAACACTTTACTTTACTAACACTTTACTTTACTTGTTTTGTTAGTTGGCTTAGGGTTCACTTTTCATGTGGCCATACAGCTAGTGGACTCTCTTTCTTTAGGGATGCACTTGACCATCAAAAGGAGACACAGGTATTTAATATCTCACCTTACTAATTACTCAAATGCTTCTTTTGTTTCAAGTTAGGTCAACTTTGGTCAATTTTTGTCAATGTAGGTGCATTAAAGTCAACTAGTTCAACTTTGGTCTAAATTGTCAATTTAAGTCAACTTTGGTCTAAATTGTCAATTTAAGTCAACTTTGGTCTAAATTGTGATTAATTCAAGTTTAAAGCATAAAATGACCTAAATTCAACTAAAATAGCATAAATTGACCTAAATTCAACTAAAATAGCCTAAATTCAATTAGTTAGGTCAACTTTGGTCAATTTAAGTCAACTTTGGTAAACTTTGGTCTAAATTGTGATTAATTCAACTAAAAAACCATAAAATGACCTAAATTCAACTAATATAGCATAAATTGACCTAAATTCAACTAAAATTGCCTAAATTCAACTAGTTAGGTCAACTTCGGTCAATTTAAGTCAACATTGGTCAACTTTGGTCTAAATTGTGGTTAATTCAACTAGTTAGGTCAACTTAGGTCAACTTAGGTCAATTAAGTCAACGAACGTCAATTTGAGCTCCCTCGATTCTACTTAGATAAAGTTATGTTAATTTAGGTTAATTTAGGTAAATTTGTGTTATTTTTGTCTTAAATAGCCTACATTCACCAAAAATTGTCTAAAAATTCCCTTAATTCACCAAAAATTGCCTAAAAAGGCTAAAATCGCATAAAATAGCTTCAATTCACCTTAATTAGCCTAAATCCACCAAACATAGCATAAAAAGGCCTAAACTAGCTTAAATTCACCTAACATAGTCTAGAATAGCTTGGATTCACCTAAAATAGGCTAAAATAGCTTAAATTCACCTAAAATGGCATATAATAGCTTAAATTCACCAAAGATTGCCTAAAAAGGCTTAAGTTCGCCTAAAATGGCCTAAAATCGCCTTAAATAGCTTCAATTCACCTTAATTAGCCTAAATCCACCAAAAATAGCCTAAATACACCTAAACACGCTTAAGTTCACCTAACATAGTCTATAATAGCTTAAAATCACACCTAAAGGCTTAAATTCACCTAGAATTGTCCAAAATAGCCTAAAATTGCTTAATTTCACCTAAAATTGCCTAAATACTCACTTTTTACTTATTGTAGATGACTTGGCAGCCATATTCAGAGACGGTACTTGGTTTACTACCCGAGATTTGTAGATGTGATAGAGATATATGGCGCTCAGTTGTACCGTTGATTTGCTTTGACATTGTTGAGTACCACTACCCAAATCGAGTGATGCGTCAGTTTGGATTGGAACAGTCAGTTCCCGTTGCGTGTGACACGAGTGTTGATCTTCATAATGTGGATCGACGGCATAAAAACAAGAAGTTTGAAGAGATGCATCGCAAATATGTGGAGGAGTGGCGTGATCGTGAGAGTCGGATTGTTCAAGGCACTCCTTTTGCCGGTCATCGTGAGAGGATGAAGGAGTATATGGATTGGTATTGTAGCATCACGAGACTCCTCATTACTCCTGTTACACGATCACCCCCCACCACTCATTATCAGCCGTCTTCCTCTGATATTATTTTGGTAAATTAATCCTTGTTCCATTTTCATGTATAATGTTTATATTCATAACTAATGTTGAATTCTAATTATTGTTTCACATTCTTTTTTGTAGTCACATGCATTGGCTGATCTTGCCTCAAGATGCACTCGAGCTGTGGATTCTGCGTTAGAGTTACCTCCCAGTTTGGCCCTTCCTCTCACTCTTGATACGTTACGCAATTTGAGTTCCTCTTGCATTGAGACCTTATCAAGAGTGGGGCAAGAACATATCCTCCAACAATATGATTTAGCCTCGTCTCAGTGTACACCCGACACCTCCACCTCACATGTTTCTCGAGGGCGTGGTTTTCGACCACCACGTGCACGCCCTCCACCACTTACTCCTCCTCTACGCCCTCTAGCACTTACTTCTCCACACCCTCCACCACCACCTTCTCCACGCCCTCCACCACCACCTTCTCCACGCCCTCCACCTCTTACTCCTCCTGCATCTCCGCCAGCATCACAAGTTATTTCATCTCCTCCTTTGCAGCTTCTCACTTACCGGCGACAAAAGGGTTGCTCTCCTAGTCAACGTCCCGAGCCAATTGCCGAGGAGGATGAGTCCTCATTTTCATCGTCCGAGCATTCAAAGAAACAACGTAGAACTTAGATTTGAGCTACATTAGAAATTTTGTGTAATCTTTTGTTCTTTTTGCTAGTATTGGAACTTTTAGAACTTTTAGAAACTCATGTGTCATTATTGGAACGATTGAACTTTTGGAAATTTTTTGTTTGCACTCTTCTATTTTGTTGCATAAGTGTTATGGTTTGGTTGGTTGGTATGATTTGTGGAGGTTATTGGAGTTGGATTACAAACGTTGGAGTTGGATTATAGACGTTGTTGGAGATCTTGGATTTGTTTACAGGTTGTTGGAGTTGGACTATTTGGCAGAAGATCTCAGCCCATTTTCAGGCTGAACACTGGAAACTGCAAGTTTGGAGCAGGGGGCATTATGAACCGCTATCTGAGATAGCGGTTTGGTTTTGAACTAAACCGCTATCTCAGAATGCGGCTAAGTAGTATAAACCGCATTCTGAGATAGCGGTTTAGTTCTAAATCAAACCGCTATCTCAGATAGCGGTTTAGTGTTGAACCGGAAAAAAAAATTAGTTTTCTCTCTCCCTTGCTGACGTGGACGGTATGGTGGGAATTAACAAAAAAAGTAACGTATTTTGGGAATTAACTTATCTTTGTGCAATATTGACGGAAATCGCTCTTTTCTATGATTGTATTTATGATTATGATTATGGTATATTCCTTCTGTATTTATTTAAATGATATACTTGGCCGGGCACGGATATTAAGAAGAAGAATTGAATGAAATAAAGTAATAGAATTATAGAACAAGTGGGGTTGTGGTCAGGGGCGGTGCCAGTAAGGGTTCAGTGGGTTCAACTGAACCCTTACTGGCCGGGGAAAAAACTGCCTAGGCTTAAGTAGAAGAAACATCAAACTATACTTATTCAACGCATAGAGTTATCACAAACAATACTAGTGCTTCAGCGGTTCTTCTGCACTACTTTCATCCAGGCAATCAGGGTTCGATTCCTAGCGGAAGCATATTTTTACCTTTTCCCTTTACTTTTGTTGGTTTTTCTTGTACACTTCAAAAACTAGAACAAAATTATGTGTTGTAGATCTTCCTTGCCCCATATTTTTTCTGTATTATACCACTTGAACCACCTCAAAATGAATATCTAACATCTTAAAGTGAAATTCCATCACCTCAAAGTGAAAAACTCGTAGTGTTTAATTGAAATTTGTTTTAATGTTATTATATTAGAACATGTGTATCATCAAATTATTAGTTGTAATTTGAATTTCTACTATGAATTTTAATTTTATTACATGTGTCTGAAAATTTCGAACCCTTAGTCAGAAATTCCTGGCACCGCCACTGGTTGTGGTAGCTATTTTAATAAGTAAAATGAGTGGGGATCATGTCATTTTAAAGGGATGGGGTGGATTGTAATTCTAAAATTACTTGTTTAATAGGGTGGTGGGACGTAAGATATATTAGATGTAGATTAATTAATTAGATGGTGAAGTTGATAAGTTACTAAAAATGGCAATTGTATCTCTTAAATAAATACGGCCAGAAAAAACAAGCGTATCCCTTAAATAAATACGGAAGGAGTAGTAAGGATAGATGTTGGACACTTGAAACTGGATTCAAGTCGGGTCAGGTTAATTGAGATGGAAGCTCTCTCGGTAAATGTTACACCTAATGCAGTGTTTTGCACTAATTTCAATTTGTATTATAAGTCATTAACTAAGATCCGCATGTATTGTGTTTTTCACATCTATCTTTATGTATAACGTGATGACGAAACGAACATTAGGTAAAGTCTCGAATTGTGATGATGAAACGAACATTATATAAAGTCTCGAGTTTGAAATTGGCCATTGGGTGAGAATGAAGAGGTATTTGTTGGATTCTTCGATTTCCCTTCTTGTGCCTCTAATCATGTGGCATAACTTTCAATATCCCACCATAAAAACGAATACGTGTACCTCAATTTTTTTGGATTCTTTGATTTCCAAACTTTTTTATTGCATGATAATTTCAACCATATTTTTTGTATTAGAAAAAGTTCACCTATCTTTATTCTATTCTCAAATGCCATCATCCAAAAAGCACAGATTGATAAAATCATAAAAGTTAATGGAAAGTTAGGATAGTCAAATAAAATTGATAGTGGAATCTTACAAAGTTAACTTAATGAAGTGTGCTTACATTTTTTTCTTAATACTTGTATTACAAGCTGAAATGTCATGAATGATGCCCCCTTAACTTAATTGGTAAAACATTAAGATATCAAAAACCTAGAATCATACACCATGACTCTTTGCTCCTCTCTATCAAGTATCAACTAGGTTCGGGACCAAAAACCTATGTGACTAAACTAGACAATTTGACAGTTGAAGAATGGAAGAAAGACAAACTCTCAAGAGATGCACTCCAGCATTGAGAATAATGAGCAACAACATTCATGAGTTAACCTAAATCTAACTTACGATTATAAGATTTCATAATTTTTTCGCCAATATAGCATAAAATCTGATCTATGCTAGGAGAAAGGGGGAAAGGGCTGATGATGACTAGTGTAAGTAGATTACTCCATAGAATTCAAGGATATGCCTTCAAGTGAAAAATTTGACAAGATGGCTTGTATGAACGCTTTGCTGCAGCCTGTTCAAACTTCTTCGTTGCAACTTCATTTTCCTCCAAACTTGTTTGAACAAAATATCTAATCCACCAAGAAGAGCTCCGTAATTTGGCCTTCAAAAACAAAACATCAGAACTATAAACGTTGCCAGAACGGCATATAAGTTATAAGAGTAATAGTAGTATTTTAACGACCAAGTAAGAATTCCTAACATTTGTGTTCAGATTTCACAATAACAAGTTGAACAACAGAATTCTAAGAGACATATCGTGATACACATAATCGGCCACAATATGTTATGTAGATGAAGATTATGACAAATTTGGAATAATGGCATTCCAAACTCCGAAATTGTCATCTCAAATCCTGTGGCACATGGAACGAGCAAACTTTGACAATGAAACAACAATATAAAATACTCCCTCTGTCCCAAATAATTGACCACATCTCTACTTATTAAACCACCCCCATTCACCCTCTCCTTATGAACCCTTAGTTGTGATTCTACTGAAGTCCATATGCTCTACAAGATTTAATTGGACACTATTTAGACAAGCTAAAAAAGTCTTGGCCCTTACTGCCTTCTACTCGCCTTTGACCTTCCCCTGACTATTTTGGCCCCTAGACTGTACCCTCCTGCACCACGGCCACCATCCCAAAAAACACAAATTGAGGAAATGAATTAATGAAACAAAACTGGAGTAGTATGGGATACCGTGCAGAAATTTATTTTGAATTTTATACTATAAAATCAGAGCTGAATAGGGTACAGTGAAATAGCACAGCACAGGTTATTTGGTGAGATAAAACTGAGGGACATTTGTAATAAAAAGACCGAGAAATGATCTTAGGCCTTTTATGTGGCACGACATACTCAACACAATATTGCACAAAGTATTGTGATTTCAATGCAGCACACAAGATGAGCCATGTCTCAATATTAATTCTAACTTTTCAATTCAAAACATTACTTGCCATTTTCCCCAAAGGGACAGAAGGTTGTAGACATGAGTAAAAGGTCGAAAGAAAATTAATAATCATATTTGGCGTGTTGATGACCCAACTCTATAGTAAGAAGCAGGGTTGTGGCCAACTAGCCATCATAGTTTGACCAAGTTCTAAGCAATAAGTGATAAACAATAAATCTTCAATCTCCAATCTCCATTAAATCAGTACCCCACCGCACAA
Source organism: Spinacia oleracea (assembly GCF_020520425.1). NCBI lineage: Eukaryota > Viridiplantae > Streptophyta > Magnoliopsida > Caryophyllales > Amaranthaceae > Spinacia > Spinacia oleracea. The sequence goes on from NC_079490.1 coordinate 179,733,164, forward strand.
TTCTACACCGTAAATTATTACATACTAGTTTTTTGACCAGGCGACGCTCTGGTTTACTACATTAATAAAATTTGCATTTACTTATTCTTTTTCGCAATGACAACGTGTAACGTGTCATGTCTTAGGGGTAAAGGCTTTATTGTTTAAACTCAAGGTATGAAATGGTCATGTCTTAGTTGTAAATGCTTTATAGTTTAAACTCAAGGTTGGGGGTTCAAACCTTATGCAAACATATTTGACAATTTTTTTTTTTAAATATATGTGAAGATTACATGGAGTGGATGACTCATAAAAAGAGCGGCACGTGTCACATAAACTTTCTTTATAAACGTCTTTTACTATATAGTATAGATTGGGTGTACTTGATCTATTCAGCAAAAAAACAAACAAAATAGTATCCTATAAGCCAATCATGAGACGGATCGCACATTTAACTTTAACGAAAACCATACTAAGCATAACAAGCGCATCACTTACAGCACGGCCATATTTGGATAGCTCAGCAACCTTGGCTCTTTGTTTTCCTGGATAACCTATTATGTAGAAAGATAAGTCAAAATGAGATAACAAAAATCAAATAGATTTCATAACCTTAACAGTCATGTCTCTCTCTCACACTGGATGGGCTTATACTAACATAATTTATCTAGTCCGTATTAAAAGTATCAGTTGACATTTGGCAAGGGTCACTTTAAGATTTTTCTCCAGATGATAAACAGAAATACATGTAAACTAACACTCACTTTCCTAATTTTGTATGCTCACTTTACTTTTCCATTCATCCCAGTTTAGCTTCCCTAGCTCTGTAATTGGCAATGGCCCACTAAGTTTTTTATTATTTCTCTCTTCCCACTACTAAAAGTTAGGGTCTCAAACTCTCGGTCAGTCAATTAAAAGATACTCCGTACCTCAGTATCTTCCATCACATCCACCTTTTCGTTAAAATACCATTTGACAATCAAGCACCAACATACCTCCCAAAGTTATGTGCCACGATAAGTGAGCACACTAAATTGGGACAGATGAACATATATCCCCTCCCATATACCACACTCCGACTCTTTTATCACTTTACACTTTCCTTTTTGGGTGTCTCCTTCCTAACTAATTTCCTTTCCTTTTTGGAAAATTTTATAGCGTGTCCGTAGTCCTTGACACAGCTTTTTGCTTTTCTGCCCCCACTTATGTCCTCCTTGCCATTTGTGCAAATCAAACTGTGAAACCAACAAAGAGACAGTAGGGATACCCACGCATGCATCACTTACCTCCGAAATCTCAAAATAATTACGTCAATCACCCTTCAAGCATCGCAAGTCCTTGGTTACTAAATCAGCCTTTGATTCCATACGTTCTTTCGTAATCTATAACTTTATTACTAGGAGCTATAGCTTAACTGCACGCATATAGACTCCATTTAACTTAACTGAATTTATTTGTAGCTTAGGATTTTTTTGTAACCGAAAGAATATGACAAATTGCTGATCATATTTCAAAGTTAAGGATCTTGTAACACTAGTATCCTACTCCTCAGGAAGTTTATATTAGGGATGCCAAATGCTGAAACTCTACACACTTGGTGATTTATCATACTTCCAGACACACAAGGTTGGTTGACAAGAATAAACGTAACCTTCATCATATACCAATCACATAGTCGTGCACCTGATCTAATATTCGCAAATGGTGAGACGACTTTAGAAGACAAAATTGGGTGTTTTAGCAGAAACTAGTGAGCCTATGATGGTTTAGAGAATTACCGGTGAAAATAACAAGCCCGTCAGAAGCAACTCTTGCCAATTCAGGAAGTGTTCTGTTAAGGTATCTAGGAGATAAATAGTCCAGTGCGTCGGATACCATAACAAGTGAAAATGATTTTGCACGGTACGGAAGGGGAAACTTGATATCAGCAACCCGCACAAGTCCTTTCCACACAAGTTTCTGGCACCGATTATCAGCTTCATCAATGTCATACGGTTCCACTCCCCATGCTCCAGTCTCCTCTTCTTTTATTAGCTTAGACACTACAGAACAGGTATCAGGGCCTACATGCAATATTTTATGCATGTTGTCTCCATATGCTTTCTTTAGAATAGGCAAGGCCTCCTGCAGCTCTAGCGTGCATGACACACCACCTATAGAGATGCAATAAAAAGGTCATATGCTCAAATAGTTCCTAAATCATAACCTAGCTTCAGTTCTGTTCTCATGGCTAGCAAATAAAAATTAGCAAAACATTGAATTTGCTGCATACAAGAAAGGTAAACATGTTTAGATATCAATATCTCATGTAATTGCTTTCAGTGGGTTGACCTAAAAATATACATGTTGGGACTTTCCAATTGTTGGTTTACAGCATTGCCAGCATGCTGATCAATCATTCCACGTAAGCAATGCAGCCATACATCAGCACAGCAACAACAGCAACAACCACATCAATGCTCTAAAGTCCAAGCAAGCTTCTAGAAGATTTCCTAACTGATTTCCCTTGAAATCAGGAGGTTGTTAGAGCTGCATATTTATGATTCATGTAATGATATCTTGTGTGTAATCTGAGATGTACAAACCAAGCATTCCCATTGGTTTAAACACATCACTAAATGTAGCTAACAAAGCTGTATATATACTGATTGATCATTGTAATACATTTCAACATTCAATAATACAAACATTCTCTCTTTCTCTTAATCTTTTCTAAGACAGAATTCATCCTAGAAGGAGAATTCTGACATGGTATCAGAGCAAGATCAATAGATCCTGCTCAAATTTTTCCGCAAAATCTCTTTCTATTCTCTGATTAATCAGCCAGCTTGATTCAGATTGTTTCAATCAGCTGATTTGCTTGATCAATTTCTTGAATTGTTCGAGGTTTTTTGTTTTAGTTTGATTCAAATTCTTGAAAATTTACTCAAGAATCTCAAATTTCACTATGCCTGATCAAGAAGAACCTTCAATCAATCCTAATTCAGCTTACTACTTAAGCAACAATGATCTTAATGCATCCAAGTTAGTCAGCATCATCTTCGATGGAAAATGCTTCAATGACTGGAAAAGGTCTATGATGATAGCACTCTCAGCAAGAAACAAACTATGTTTTGTTGATGGAAGCCTCAACCAACCAGCTTCAAACTCTGCAAATTTCAGAATATGGAACAGGTGCAATGATTTGGTGATTTCCTGGATTTTAGCTTCATTAGAACCTTCTATTGCTAGAAGTGTGTTGTATCTTAAAACAGCTAGAGAGATATGGTTGGATTTAGGGGAAAGATTTTGTCAATCATCAGGACCACAGCTTTTCTCAGTACAACAGAAGCTATATGACTTGAATCAGGAAGATGATGAACAGATTTCAAGTTTTTTCACTAAGATTAAGTTGTTATGGGACCAACTTGATGGCCTAGATCCTTTACCATCTTGTGTTTGCACAGGTTGTAATTGCACTCTAACTCAGAAACTTCTGAAATCTCAACAGGATCAAAGACTTATTCAATTCTTGATGAAATTGAATGAAAAGTATGATCATTCCAAAAGCACCATTCTGATGATTACACCTTTGCCAACAATATCAAGAGCTTATGGACTTCTTCTTCAAGAAGAGCAACAGAAAGAAGTCAACAGCAGTAGAAGTCATGGTTTGGAATCTACAATTTTTGCTGCCAGAAAATTCACTGAAAATAAAGCATACAAGCCACAATATACTTCATCTTTTGGTTCACAGAATCTGAGTGGAGGAAATACTTCAAGAAACTTCACTTACACAACGAATAGCTTATACTGTGAACACTGCAAAATGAAAAACCACACAGTTGACAAGTGTTGGAAATTACATGGCTATCCTAAAGATTTTAAGGGAAAAGGAAAAAGAGTGGCAGCTGCTGCACACTTAGAAGAATTTGCTGAAAAGGATGCAACAGGAAATGCAGAACAAGGCACTGTCCATGCAACTTTTACTCAAGAACAATATGATCAACTGATGAATTTTCTAAATAATCAGAAGGTTGCTAATCAAGCTGAACATAATGGCTCTAGTTCTCTTGGCTTAGCAATCAGCACTCATTTGAGAGGTACTTTCTGTCTTTTGTCTAATTTCAAAACTAAGTGGATATTAGACAGTGGGGCAAGTGATCACATGTGCTCAGATTTGGCTATGTTCAGTAGTATTGAATCAGTAAATGATAAATTGCACACTATCACCATTCCTGATGGCACAGAACTCACAGTTACACATAAAGGAGAAGTTGATCTAGGCACAATCATTCTGAAAGGTGTACTGCATGTTCCAGGGTTCCAGTTCAATTTAATTTCTGTTTCCAAGCTGTGCTGTGATGATCAATGTTCAATATCATTTACAACTAATGAATGTTTTGCACAGGACCTTTCCAAGAACAAGCATACTCTGCTTGGTAGATTGGACAAAGGCCTATACAGTTTCAATAAAGATTTGCTAAATTCTGACAACAATTCAGTGATCAATAATCAAGCTCTCTCAACTGTGTCAGAAGTGGAAGAAGCAAAATTATGGCACCTTAGACTTGGACATATGTCATTTGGAAAAATAAAGAACATCAGAGGAGTTGATGTTAAAGGATGTTTAGCTGAGTGTTTTTGTCAGATATGCCCCTTAGCTAAACAGTCCAGATTTCCCTTTTCTGTAAGCAGCATTAAAACAGTTCAACCTTTTGGGTTGTTACATATAGATGTTTGGGGTCCCTACTCTGTGTATGATACTGCTAAATGTAATCAATTCCTCACCATTGTGGATGATTACACCAGGATGACCTGGACTCATTTAATGAGAAATAAGACTGATTCTGTCAAAATAATGCATGATTTTCTTTTGTATGTTGAGAATCAGTTTGGTTATACAGTTAAGCAAATCAGATCTGATAATGCTCTTGACTTAACTGAAGGAGATATGAGACTTCTGTTTTTAAAAAGAGGCATTGTTCATCAAAAGAGCTGTAGTTATACACCACAGCAAAATGGTGTTGTTGAAAGAAAACACAAACACCTTTTGGAGACTGCAAGGGCTCTTTCTTTTCAATCCAAACTCCCTGATAAATACTGGAGTGATTGTGTTCTCACTGCCACCTATTTGATCAATAGGATGCCATTGAAAAGTATTAATTTCATCACTCCTTATGAAAGATTGTTTCATAAACCACCTGATCTGTCTCATTTGAGGGTGTTTGGATGTCTATGTTTCATCAGCACTCCTACCATTCATAGGTCAAAGTTTGATCCTAGAGCAGTTCCATGTGTGTTGCTTGGTTATCCTCCACATCAAAAAGCTTATAAGGTCCTTAACCTTGTCACAAAGAAATTTGTTGTGACTAGAGACATTATTTTTCATGAACATCACTTCCCTTTTCATTTTTCAACTACACCTGATCTAGCCTATTCTAATCAGTTTTTCTTACCTGTTGTTACTCCTTATACTTCAGAATTGTGTTCAACAGATATCTCTCAACCCCATCCACATACTTATACTGATTCTCCTTCACAAACTCTTTCAGAAACCAATCAACAATCTTCTAGTACAACCTTATCTTCTACACCAGACACATACAATTCTACCTCACCAACAAACCATGTCTCACCAACACATAGTCCACCAGCACCAAGAAAATCCACTAGACCCTCCAAACCTCCATCTCACTTGAAAGATTTTGTTTGTCAAAAGCCTACCAGACACTGGTGCAATTTAGTTGCTTATGACAGTTTACCTATGCATCACAAAATGTTAGTTGCTGCTCATATGGAGTTAATTGAACCAACTACTTATTCTGAAGAAGCAAAGAATTCTCAGTGGATTGAAGCTATGGACAAGGAAATCACAGCTCTCCAAAACAATAAAACATGGGATTTTGTTCTGCTTCCTAAAGGAAAGAAGGCAATTGGTTCTAAGTGGGTCTACAGAATAAAGAAAAATGCTGATGGATCAGATGAAAGATATAAGGCTAGGTTGGTTGCTAAGGGTTTTACCCAAAAATATGGCATAGATTACCATGAAACTTTCTCTCCTGTGGTAAAAATGTCCACTGTCAGATGTTTGATTAGTCTTGCTGCTAGCAGAAACTGGAAATTGTTTCAGCTGGACATAAACAATGCTTTTCTCCATGGCACACTTGATGAAGAGGTTTACATGAAGGTGCCTGAAGGTGTGACAGCTCCTCCTGGTTTTGTTTGCAAACTTAATAAATCTCTATATGGTCTTAAGCAGGCATCAAGACAGTGGTTTGCTAGACTCCACCAAGAACTCAAGTCTCAAGGTTTTCACCAATCCAAGAATGACTATTCATTGTTTATTAAGAACACTTCATCAGATATCACTGTGGTTGCAGTTTATGTTGATGATATCATCATCATTGGGTCTAATGAATCTGTCATTACTGATCTAAAGAACCATCTTCACCATACTTTTAGCATCAAAGATCTTGGTGTTCTTAATTTCTTCCTTGGGATTGAAGTCAGTCATACAACTGAAGAATACATTCTCACACAGAAGAAGTATACCAAAGAGTTACTTCAAGATTGTGAGTTGGATATATCTAAGCCTGCTGTCACCCCCTTTCCACTCAATCTTAAGCTCTCTAATGAAGGTGAAGATTATCCCAATGCTGAACTCTACAGGTGCTATGTAGGGAAACTGAATTTTCTAACTCATACTAGACCTGATATATCTTTTGCTGTTCAAACTCTCAGCCAATTCATGCATTCTCCCAAGTACCAGCATATTGATGCTCTCTCTCACACTCTTAGATATATTAATAGCACTGCTGGTCAAGGGATTTTGTTGAAAGCAACTGACAAACTTACTCTCCAAGCATTTTCTGATTCAGACTGGGCTGCTTGCCCTACTACAAGAAGATCTGTCACAGGGTATGTTCTTCTTCTAGGCAACTCACCTATCAGTTGGAAATCCAAGAAGCAATCTACTATTTCTAAGAGTTCCTCTGAAGCTGAGTATAGAGCAATGTCTCATGCTGCTAGTGAAGTGACTTGGATCATTCGTTTACTTGAAGAACTAGGTGTCACTGATCTCAAGCCAGTTGTTCTGCATTGTGACAACCAATCTGCCATACACATAGCTACCAATCCCATCTTTCATGAAAGGACAAAACACATTGAAGTGGATTGTCATTTCACTAGGGATAAGGTATTGGATGGTTTACTCCAATTAAGTTATCTTCCCACTCAAAATCAGCTTGTTGATCTCTTCACTAAAGTCCTTCCTGGTGCTCAACAAGAAATCTATCTAGCAAACTAGGCATGGTTCATACCTTCCCTATGTCTAGTTTGAGGGGGGGTGTTGGTTTACAGCATTGCCAGCATGCTGATCAATCATTCCACGTAAGCAATGCAGCCATACATCAGCACAACAACAACAGCAACAACCACATCAATGCTCTAAAGTCCAAGCAAGCTTCTAGAAGATTTCCTAACTGATTTCCCTTGAAATCAGGAGGTTGTTAGAGCTGCATATTTATGATTCATGTAATGATATCTTGTGTGTAATCTGAGATGTACAAACCAAGCATTCCCATTGGTTTAAACACATCACTAAATGTAGCTAACAAAGCTGTATATATACTGATTGATCATTGTAATACATTTCAACATTCAATAATACAAACATTCTCTCTTTCTCTTAATCTTTTCTAAGACAGAATTCATCCTAGAAGGAGAATTCTGACACCAATAGCATTGATACTCCGTACTAAGTTGAGTCACAGTACTAATCTCTAGGCCTTTTCTACTATGTTGGTGTTTGGAAGTTGGATACCCTAGTTTTCCCAGATTTGGGGACAAAACTTACAATTCTGTTTTAGAAAAACATCCGAACAACTACCAAACAAAAGCTCATATCCATATTATTCAATGATTCTCATTAAGAAGTGTACACACAAATTAAAGCATAAGCACGCATTTCTAACACTGCTGTGTTATCCTACAAAGGAACCCAAGTATGAATTTATTGAAAGCAAAGCTACCTTCAATTTTACTCACAACATCAACACCTCTTTTCCAACCTGCAACACAAGAAGGGAAACAATTAAAACTTTGATTTATAACTCATAGGTTAGGGTGTGAATAAAAATAATTAAAACTTGGAAACAGGATGGCATGCATTTGTAAGTATCAAACACGTGAATTTAAAAGAACACGGTACATTACAAACCTGAACTGCTGTATGAGTAGGCAATGAAAAGAATTGCACCCTGAAATTGATAAGAAGAAATAAGAAATTTTCTTTGAAAAGATGTGCCTGCATAAGAAGTTTACTGGGAACAAAATACTGAAGGGAAACTGGAGAGGAAGCAAAGAAAAGAAATATGAAAGATAAAATTTTAAACAGAAATTATAAGAAACTAGCTTTTTTAGTCACCTCATTTCAACCTTACCTATCAGTAGATTAATAACTAAACATGAGGAATGACAAATAAAATAACACAGGAAACAGGAAGGAAATAAAAAATGGCCTGATAATGGAGCACATATAGTGTCAGAGGTCAGTACAAGAAAGAGAAAAGGCTGCTTTCAAATGTTCGTAAATTAGAATTAAATGAGAAGTACCAAAACCAGAAGCAGGAAGGAATTAAAAAAATGGCCTGATATTGGAGCGCATATAGTGTCAGAGGTTAGTACAAGAAAGAGAAAAGCTACTTTCAAATGTTCGTAAAATAGAATTAAATGAGAAGTACCAAAACTAGAAGCCCTATTGATAGAAGAGGTGACGAGCGTGATTTTGATTGCAATGACCCTCCCAAAGAAATGTTCCCGCTATCAACTAATCGCCGAGTTGGATTTACAGGTCTACGTGACATTGCAAAATGTAATGGCAAGGATGGTAGTATGCACACTTGTAGTACCCCTGGCCCTTGCAAGATAGCAGAACAAACAATCAGAAAAATATACAAAATGAGAGAATCAGGGGATATCATATTGTTATATTGATTAATGTGCCATCTCAGGTAGAAATCGCATATCACACCATTAATGTGCCATCTCAGGTAGAAATCGCATATCACACCATTGTCTATGCCTGCATTGAGGCTCCCATCTAGGACAAGGATACAGAGCCATAGTTTTTACCCTTATAATTAAAGCAACTTTGTTTTTTCTCTACTCTAAAATACCATCATCTATTACCAATTACTTAACTACATCCGCCCAGATTTACTGCCAATGTGCTAGTTCAATTACACTATTGTAGAAACAATGATTTCAGGATAGAGGGAGCAGTTGCTTTGTTCTACTTTGAGAATACATGACACACACAAAATGGAGCCATTCAGACAAGCAGCTTTAAACTTCTTCCCAAGCATTCTACAAAATGTCTATATCAAAATACAACATAAAACTCTAAGCTTCATTGAAGCAACATAGTATTAACTGAAAAGTGAAAAGACAATCCCCAACCAAAATCAGAGAAGCTACCTAATGAATACACTCTTCAAGATGTATGTTAGGACATTCCATACAACATGTTAAATTCCCAGAGTTTATTCATTCACAATATAGTTTGATAAAACATCTTCTGCAAAAGTCAAAGCAACATTGGTTTTACTTCCCACATGCAAAGCTTCTAATTGAAACTAATAAGCACTGGAAGTATCATAGGCAGCAATCATAAAGTGTTTTCACAAGAAATTCACCAGTTCCTGTAGTTAGGGATTATGCTGCAACATAACAAATACGAGTACAAAAGTTTGCAGAGGATAAGCCTCCATACTGAAACCCTTTCTTGTATTTCCTTGTCACTCACTCACTCCTAACACACAAACTCAAATTCGGTCCAATGGCATAGCCGTACCGTTTCCCCTAACTCAAGATTGTGATTTTTACATATAAATGATTTGATCACTTCACATTTTACAACAATCAAAAGTTGTCCTAGCAAGAAAAAACTGTGGAGTCTATCTGCGGAGCTTTTTTTTGGCAAGGGTCTTACTTCTGTTCTAAACCTGGGTACATAGCATGGGAAAAAGTGTGTACAGCTAAAAAAGAGGGTGGTTTAGGAATCAGAAATGTTCAGATTTGGAACATTGCAGCCCTGGGGAAGTATGTGTCGGCAATAGCTAGAAAGCAAGATATTATGTGGGTTAGATGGGTTAATGGCTTAATGCCATCTATGTGAAGGGGGAGAACTGGTGGGGGTATCAGCCAAAGGCTGATAGTGGGTGGTATTGGAGGAAAATTTGTGCAGTTAAGGAACAACTGAAGCAATACTATGATGAGAGCAGTTTTGCTCAATTGCCTAAGTACTTTGTGAAGCAGGTATATCAGAAAATGGTGGTGCATCATCAGAAGCTTCCTTGGTGCCATGCAGTCTGGTGTAGAGCTGCTGTTCCTAAACACAGAGTCATCTGTTGGCTCATGGTTCATGGAAGATTACAGACAAGATCCAGACTGAAGAAATTGGGAATTTGTGACACTGCAGTGTGTCTGATCTGTGACAGTCATGAGGAAACTCATCCTCACCTCTTCTTTGAGTGCTGTTACAGTAAGGCATGTTTAATGGAGGTTAAGAACTGGCTAGGAATCCCTGGTCACATTGTGCACTATATGGGGTTGATTAGATGGATACAGTGGAAGAGTAAGGGAAGTAAATTTCAGAAGAAGGTTCTGTACACTGCTGTTAATGCTGTTGTGTATGCCATGGAGAGTCAGGAATGAAGCTCTATGGAACAACAATGTGCCTACTGTGTTGCACACTTTCAAGTTTGTGAAACAAAGTGTTATAGATAGAATTCAATGTATATGTATGCCTGATAGTGATACTGTACAGCAATGGTTGCAGGAGAAAATCCTTGTGTAATGTGATTGTATGAGGTTGTATAGTCTGGTTAGTTTACATGGCTGCTGCCATGTTTTTTGGTTCTGCCTAGTTTCAGGTGGTTAGGGTCCTTCCTAGAAGGTTCTTAGTTCTGAAACTTAGGCTTGCTGTTTTGTATGGTGTTCTCTTTTTGATAATGAAATGCATAATCTGACTTATCAAAAAAAAAAAAACTGTGTAACTGCCGTTAAGCGACTACTCTCCAAGTCACACTTTAATACGCCACATTTTATTGGAGGTTGGTTTTCAGAAACTTCTTGAAATACCATAAGTATTCTTGATCATTTATGAATCAAATGGAAATAAGGCATTAAGGGGATTGCACAAAATTTCAATAGCAATCTGGGGTTACAAACACAAATCCCTCAAAAACCTGAACCCATTATCGAATTCGTACAGTTTGAGCAATTTCTTAAGTGCCATGCCATCATACCCAAAAAAACCAGAATAAAAACAAAAATCAACAGATAATGGTAGGTTTTTTACCACAAAAGTAGAAACAAAACTACAATCAAAGCAACTGAAAAAAGATGAACCCGGATAAATGCAGACAATAAAACATACGGGAAATTGAGCAATATAAACAACATAATAAATGAAGGCGCCAAACAGCAATTGAAGAAATAAACGGATTGAAAAGAGAATGATGAAATGAAATAATTGGTACTCTATAAGAAATTAAACCTGGAAATCAAAGTTTAGAAATGAATGAATCAGATCTGGGGCTAAGAGGTTTTCTCTCTCTTTCACTTGAAGCTCGAAACGAGAGTGTGAGAGATAGGCACAATGAACTGTGGCAACGTCTTGGCCAAAAGGCAAGCTTCTCAACTTATTTTGTTGCTTTCCCTTTCCAAAAGGAAAATTAAACTGAAATTGATTGGTAATTTTGAAACAATCCATTCACACCTGAGAAGAGTAAAATAAATAATCTTAAAATAATCCGAGTTTTAAGTTAACGGTAAATAATTCTAATTTTGGAAAAGAAGTTCCTTATTAAAATGTTGGATGGAGTATTATTTATTTAAATCGAATGTGCTTAAATTAAATTGAAACGACTATACTCAATTTGTAAAATTGTCAAATAAAAGCAAAACCAATGATAAGCAAATTGTTTTGTAATGCCACCTAATTTTAAGCTAATTTATTTTTTACTCGTACTACTCGTAGAGTCGTAGCTAGTTTATGCTCTAATGGCAAACTAATATACCAAACTAACTTGCTATTTAATTGGGTCCTCTGTTCAATTAACTATTTAATTTAAATTTTATTTCAAGTATAACTTGCATTCCAATTGGACAATTTTTTCCTAAGCTAATTTTTTATTCCAGTTGGAAATCTTAGTCGAAGTCCCATCTCTATTCCTTGTCAACTCAAAAATCGACCATATATTGGTTTCATGTTACGGTGATTTCTCATTCTTCATAGTAATTTTTTCATATCCTGTTTCATGAAGCGAGTTGCATTTGCAATATAAGTATGTCCCTGATTTCCATTCGGTGCTTTCAAGAGATGGAACTGTAATTGTTTCCCTGGTTTCCTGTTTCGGTGTTGTAAATAGAGGTGGTTTCAAAATCTATACTAATATATTAAAAGGCGTTTTGGAAAACGTCTATGTGTCACGTACTACTCTTCCCTTTGCGCCACATCATTCACTCACCAAATGGTATGTCATGTCATGGATAACCAAAAATCAATACAACGAGGTTCGAACTCTAGACCTCATGTCTGAATGATAATTCTCATTACCATCTTAACCAACTACCAATTGTGGTTTATTTCTTCACATTAATTTATAAATAAATGTTAACATGAAGTCTAAACCAACTAAATTTTTATTTGATTTTTTATTTTCTATGGAATATTTTGAAAAAAATAAAAACAAATAATTAGGACAACTATGAAGAAACATTATGTCATGAATCTCATAAGCATCAACTATAGAAATACCTTGCATGGCTGCTTATATCTAATTTGGTGTTATTAATTTGAAGCACTTATTTCCACTAGAAAATAAATTATAAAATTGTAAGATGATCTAATTGAAAAATTACTTGACATGATAAATGACGTAGTGTGTCTGTGTAGTTGACAAACTTAATTGATGTTTTTCACTTTAAGGATACATGTATTTCGTCAAATATTGAGGTCAAGAAAAATCTAAAATTTTAACTATTCAATGTAGAGATCGGGGCATCGCCCGAACCACACACTAGTTATTTTTGTAATTGTTGTAAACAATTTCTGTAGTAATTTGCTTTTTTTTTTTTAGTATAATTATTTACTTGTATTTATTTTTGTATTTTCAACTTACAGGTCTAGCTAGTTAGCTTATTAGTTTAGATATTTGCTCCGAGATTGTGGTTCATTTGAGAAGATCTGAGAATATTTTTCTACGGTAGTTTGTCTTACCCCCTGCGAAGGGTTACATGAAAGGAATTCGGTTGGGCCTGGCCAGGGAGAGGCGTGTCGCCGTGGAAACTAGAACTAGGGTTTCAATGTGCATGTTCTCTTTTCTTTATTTAGGTTTCTTCTTGGGCCTATAATTCATCTTATTGGGTGATTTAGGTTAGTGTTTCTTGTGTAAATACTACCTAGGTTTCCTTTCCTTATCAAAATAAAATAAAACTCGTTGTGAATCCCGGTCATCGCCCGGGTTGTACAATAATATTTTATATTTTATGTTTGGAAACATGAGAAGTATAACCAAACTCTATGGCTCTATTTGGTTCATTACTCCCTCCGTCCTCTAATACTCGACCTGTTTTGACCGGACATGCTTGTCAATTCACAACTTTGACCACCACTTTCTTTAACTACATATTATAAAAACTTATAAAAATATTAATATTTTGAAAATATATATTAAGATAAAGTCAACAATATATTATATACTAACATTTGTTTTCATATACTAGAAATAAAACAGGGTCAAAGTGAATTATGTGAATAGTGTAAAAAGTCAAAACAGGTCGAGTATGAAGGGACGGAGGGAGTATTAGTAAAGGAAAAGAAGAGAACAAAAAGGAAGGGAAAAGAAGGGAAGGGAAAGAGATTTTATTTTTCTGTGTTTAGTTTAAGGGGAGGAAATGAAGGAAAGAGAAAGAAAATATAAATGACAACTTTTAATTTTCTCTTTCCTCTCAAATCTCTCCAATTTTGAGAGAAAAGGAAACTGAAATTTTTACGAAGGATCTTTCCTCTCATTTCCTTTCATTTCCCATCAAATCCTATGTAATTTATCTAACCAAACATGAGAACATAATAAAATCATTTTCTTTCCTTTCTTTTCCTCCCAAATCCTCTTAACCAAACAAAGCCTATGTTTTTTCTTCCTATTTCAATAAAAATTCAAATTCTTACTAAACTAATCTACTTAGTACATAAATTGTGTAAATGTATAATATGAGATGGAATGTCCTCCAAAAACACGTTCCTGCGAGGTTTAGCCACTCCATGATTGTCGAGCCAGCTCGCTGCGCTAAAGAGGTGAATCACCTCCACTTCCCAGTCCCACCAATTTGATCAATGACCGACATTAATTAACCAAGTGAGCACACTCACCACTTCCACCAGCAACACACTTTAGAGCTTGCACACATGCTAGATTATCAAGTTGGATTACAAGTTAAAGTTTACCAATTTGTAACTCACGAGCTAGTTCCATACCACTTGCAAGAGCCATAACCTCAGCCTTGAAAAGCATTACAGCTACCAAAGTTCCCCATAAAAGCAACACTATAATACCCCTATTGTTCCGTATGATCGCCCCACCCGGCCCCCAGCCAGACTCAAAGAGCCTTTTGATGATCCATCAACATTCATTGCGGACCAACCATCAGGTGGGGCACCCCAAGCTACATAAATTTCATTCTTGTTACCACACACAACCATCATATCATCCAATGTCTCCTCAAAACGGACTTGCAGCAAAGCACTTGTGTTAATAGGAGTGTCTTTACTACGACAAAAAAACTACACAATTCTTCTAACGCCATAACCACCCTATTGTAATGCAGAAATAAGTGGCCTAATTTACATTGCTTGTAGGGTATTTAAACTCCAGATTTTATATTTTTGATAAACCAATGTGTAAGATCTCCTTGGAAGAAACTGAGTGCATTTGCAGGACCTCTAAGCCGACGCCAAATACTCTTGGCTGTTGGACAGTTTCTAAGAATATGCATCGTGATTCCTCCTCATCTCCACACATATAACACTTTGGATCATCAGTTAGGTGTCTCTTATGTCGATTAATAAAACATGTTGAATAATGATAGAACAACAAAACTCATGGTAAAATTATTAGTATAAAATTGCATTAAAGTTATAATTTACTCCAATTAAAAATACAAAAAAGTTGAACGATAGAACAACAAAAATCATTCGTAGAGCTATGATAAATCATTAAAGTTTTTTTGCTCCTTAACTACACACATAGCCAATGAGATATTATATATGGACTATCTTATACCAAAATTTTGTTTTTAAATAAAAACTTTATTATTACTCAAAGTTTATCTTATGGTTAAATATTTTATCCTTAATGTGTTTTTATCAACTTTTTTAAATAAATTTTTTATTATTACTCAATGTTTATCTTATGGTTTAATATTTAATCCTTAATTTGTTTTTATCAACTTTATTATTACTCAATGTTTATCTGATGGTTTAATATTTTATCCTTAATTTGTTTTTATCTTTTATATATATATTTAAAATAAAATAAATATTAATCTCTGATGGTTTAATATTTTATCCTTAATTTATTTTTATCTTTTATATAAATTTTAAATTAAATTAATATTAATTTTGTGACTGCACTTTATTACGTGGACGCTCTTAATGATCTTGAAATAACCCCCCTTTTTATATATATTAGATTAATTTCTTAGCCAAATTAATTTATCAAAACCACTCCAATGGTTAAACTAGTAGCTTAAAACTTTTGCAAATTGCAAGTTAGTCTCTAACTATAATTATTGGAGTTGATCTAACACACAGGATTGATTGTGGCTCATCTGATTACCGTTGGTAACGTTACCAACAACTATTGGCCTGTAACAACGTAACACGTATATTTTATATTTTTGAAGGTAAGATGAAGTGTTTACGGGACCGGAACCCCACACGGGTCAACCCACCCCGTATTAGCAGACTAGACACTTTAAGAGTGAGGGGGATGATAAGGGTAACCCTCACTCAAAGTGCCCCTAATAAGGATCGAACCCCTAACCTTTTAGTTGGAAGGTGAAATTCTTTGCAGTAGATCAAAACATTTCTTGGTAACAACACGTATATGATACAAACTATTCTATACCTCCTCCGCTTTCTAATATTCGCAGCGTTTGGATTTTTTACACTATTTACATATTCTTTGAATATTGTTGGTGATTTATAAATGAGATAAAATATAGTCATGTAGGATCTTGTTAGATTCATCTCAATATGTATTTTTTAAATATCAACTTTTTATAATTTTTGTTAAAAGAGAATTAAAGATATTAATAATCAAAGTTTTGCATACAAAAATTAGGGTTTTCTAGGGCGGAAATAGCCAATTTTCTTCGGAAATTTGGTTATTTCCGCCCCTTCTCTTTCAATTCCGTTGTGTTTTTGCGTTAGATCTCAATAAAACTTCATAGTTTCAGTGTAGTAAGTACCCCTATGGTGGGTTTGTTTGTTTCAGTTTAGTAAGTACCCCCTATGGTGGGTTTGTTTCTAGTTAAGTTTTGTGTGTTTAGTTTAATTCAGGTTGTTTCTTTGGTAAAGATTCATGCGGGATCGAAGAGGATGTCAATCTTCCGACTACAATCAGACGAATCAGACGGAAATCATATTTGTCACGGCTACAACAGATCTATAGACCCCTTCGTCAATGAAGGCTGTAAATCTCAGCGATATAAAAGAGGGTATACAGAATGTTTGATATACTACGATCGTAGCTATGGTGAAAGGAAGTTTTTATTTGATTCGATTGTTATGTATTTGTTAGATTTAAATCTTTATATATGTAGATGTCGTATGACTTTTTATCAATGAATTAATTTGTTTATAAAAAAAAAAAAAAAAAAAAATCAAAGTTTTGCATCGACATGCGCGAAAATTACCAACGTTGCGAGTAAGAATAAACGGAGGAAGTATATGATATATCTTAATCTTGTCTTGATTATGAAAGATGTATCTTTATATGCAATCTTTTTTTTTTACCTCTAACATAAATGTGTAAACACATATTGTGTTTATCATGCGTCTATTATAGTATATGAGTATACGTCTCGATAGCTCTTGATAATTTATGCCGCACATGCCGACTCACAAAATACGCAAACAGTAGGCCACTTATTACGTACCATCATTTTCGAATTTCGCATACAATTTCTTCGATCAATTTCACTTCAATCCAATATCCACCCACTATATAAATTTAAGGCTCAAAGATTGAATGTGTAAAACCATACCTTGCAGGTTTCATCCCACGATCAATAGGCAATGAGTAGAGTAGCTCCTAACATCAATAAAAAGATCAAAACATCTCATCTTCTCCGATAAAAGATAACCGGTGTGGTCCAATTCGGTCAGTTTTGGGAGAGGTCTAAACATAATCAATGTGGTTTACAATTTTGGTACCTCGTTCCAATATTTAATCTGTCACATAAAGCTAATTGTCAAAGTTGGATGTATTTGCTTTTTAGACTCTGTTATGTTCACCTTATTTCCACTTATTTCAGGTAAAATAAGTTTAAATATGTCCAGATAAGATAAGTTTAGGAAAAATAAGGGTTGACCAAATACAATTTATAACTAAAATAGGTTTTGATACGTTCTAATAAGTTCAGTTAAGTCAGATAACTTCAGGAAAAAAAAGTAGAAATCAGGTGAATAAAACGCATCATACATTGATGTGTTAGTAATTAATTACTTGATTATTCATTTCCCCTTTAACTCCCTCAATACCTAGTTAGAAACAAAAGGTTATTGCGGAGTAATTGTTAGAGGTTATCTATAGAAGTTAGTAGCTACTAATATATGTGTATTTCGGCACCACTAGTTATTGAACTTATAAAATAAATGAAGACATTAGGATTATAGATTTATACAGAGTACTTTATAAACCAATTTGGTTTGCAAAATTGTAAGTACTTCAATTCAAGAAAGGTCATCACTATGTTGTAGTATGTTGTCTAACATTGATAGTTGAAATTAGATGAGTTTTGACCATATCAAGACACTAAAAAACTATTGTCCAATATGCCCTTAACAACTTTTACGGGATCTTCAGCTGGTTCGATCAACATGTCCGGGTCTTTATTTTTTTACAGTAAGATGAAGTGTTATGTGTCAAAATCTTGCATGGGTAAACCGACCTGTATTAGTGGGGTAGACATTTTCAAAGTGAGGGGATGATACGGGGAACCCTCCTTTAAAGTGTCCCTAATGGGGATTGATCCCAACCTTTTGATTGTAAGATGAAATTCTTTACACTAGGCTAAGACATTGCTTGGTCCCTTAACAAATTCCTCCATCTTTAATGTATCCATCATTTGCTTTTTTAACGTTTTCCAACATATGATTTTGACTATTTATTTCTAGTTATGCATAATTAAAAAATAAAAAGCAAGGGATTAATACAATTAAAGTATGTGTTGACACAAAAGTGCGTATCAAGATCTTATATGACTACGATTCTCCATACGCATTTAACTAACAAAGACGATCAAACGTGATATATGTAACTGTAACGCCCCGACCTCTAATTCAATAATTAAAGCATAATTAGCAGCGGAATTAACCTAATTGGTCGGGACATTACCTGCCGTAACTTCCTTTTCGGAAATTACAAGGCAAACATCAATCATAAGCCTTTAGATACTCCAAAATATATAATAATCCTTTAATATTACCAAAATAAAGTGCATAACTTACTACAAGTCTTTAATTAAAACTATTAAACTATTAAAACTGTAAGCATAAACTAGGTGGATGGTAATAAAGTGAAACTCCTCGCCACTACTCGTTCCCATCGTTCCCAGCGGTACCTAAAACAGAAAACAAAATAACGGTGAGCCGAAGACTCAGTAACGAACTATTCTAGCGACGTAAATTCATTTCAATTCATTTTATTTAACAACACAGGGAGAATAGAATAATGTAAAACATTTTATAAAGTCCTTTATTTAATTCATTTTCAACTTTTAGGGTGCACATGCTAGTCGTGGCAAGTATGACATGGTGGAACGTCTTCCACGATGGACCGCTGTCCATAAAACATGGGGCCTTGGCCCGAAAAACATGAGAGCCTTGGCTCAATGGGCGGATGCCC
The DNA here is from genome assembly GCF_020520425.1 of Spinacia oleracea. Taxonomy (NCBI): domain Eukaryota; kingdom Viridiplantae; phylum Streptophyta; class Magnoliopsida; order Caryophyllales; family Amaranthaceae; genus Spinacia; species Spinacia oleracea. The sequence continues at coordinate 179,752,321 of NC_079490.1, forward strand.
CATGGGTACATGCATGACCGAGAATTGTAACCTGTGAACATATACTGCCAAACGGACTAGGAATTTCACTTTCATTTATCATGTTTTGTTTAATTTTACATTTTAGCCTTTTTACTTCAGTAGAAGTAACATAATTCCTTTAGATCATGAGATCATGATAAAACATCATTTAGATCCTGGAATCCATAAAATATCATTTCTTTCCTGGCATCATAGAGACATCATTTCATTCATGGTTTCTTATAAAGATCGTTTTATAAGAATTTCAATCAATCATATTATAATAAATAATCAAATCACATTTCATTTCCCGCAATTCATAAAACATGTCAAAGCATTCAATTCATAAATAAATCATAACATTGTATTTTCATAAACGCATTTATAAGGGAATTGCGGGTACTAGCAATAGCCGTTACCTCAATTCCGTGCTACGTTAAGCTTTATCCTTGGTTCGTTCTTTCTGAGCTCCGAGTCCGAATTCTTTCAAAATATTAAATTGTTGAATTAATATTACAACGATAAATATTAAAATCAAGGTTTTCTAAATAATATTTTTAGTTTTAAAAATATTTTCCAATTCCAAATTTCAGTACATATTACGAAATATTATTTAAAATCAAAGTGAAAACAAATAACAATTTATTTCATAAAACATTAACATTGGGATTTAAATAAAGAAATAGGACTCACATGGAGATATTGGCTAAAGTAAAGGATTTGGGCTTGACTTGGGGAAATTAAAACCCACGTTCTTAAATTAGAACGTGGTTCCTTGTTCCTGCCTTCCTAGAAGAGCCGAAACAGAGCAAAGCAGGGGAGGGCGAACGAAGAGGAAACAGAAAAAGAGGAAGCGACTGGGTGGTGGTTTGCGGCCGGCGGCAGGGAAGGGCGGTGTGTCTGGGTGTCGCGGCGGCAGGAAGGAGGAAAGGGGGGGGGTGGTGGTGCGTCGCCAGCGCAGCAGCACGGTGGTGCTGGCTGGGCAGGTCGAGTGAGGGAAAGAGAAAGGCGAGGGGTGTGGGGTGTTCGTGGCGGTTTCCGGTGGTGGTGGTGGGGTTTGCGGTCAGTCACGGTGGTGGTGGTGGCGGCGGCAGTTGGTGGTGGTGGTGAGTGCCAAATTTGAAATTAAAATTGAATTTGCAATTGAAATTGAAATTGAAATTGAGATTGATAATCTGAGTTGTGTTTCATTTGGGATGATTGAGCAGCTATTTATAGTTGTCATGGGGCTCCATGAATGCAACAACTCAGCTTGATTGCATTGACAAGTGGAAGAAATTGAATCAATGAAAGTGATGATTAAGATGAGCTATCCTAGTTTAGATTTCCAGATATTCAAATAGGTTTGATGAGTAAGGTTTGAGTTGCATTATGGTGGTGACAAGTAGATTGAGTTGCCTTGTGGTGGTGACAAGTAGAAAGTGAAGGTTTTGACTTCCATGGCCAAAGTGACGTGAGGAAGAAGAAGAGAGAAAGAAAACTGACTTTGTTTCATTTGGGTGCTAATAAGGGTAATTTAGTAATTTTGGCTAATTTTCAGAATTTAATTACTACTAACCAAAATTAAAATAACAATTTTGACTAAATTAATTTCTTTAAATAATATTTATAAAGTGAAAATAATTTAGTTTCCGAATAAGTTGTTAACGAAAATGTTATTTTAAAATCTTTTATAAGTTACGAAATATTTAAAACGTAATTATTCTTGAAAATACGAGATTAAATTTTATAATCTGTGAAATAATATTAAAAGTCATAAATAAAACTTTTGTAAATTAAATATGGAATTACAACTTAAAACGGATTTTAAGAGAGTAAAAATAATTGAACTTAATTAATCGAGCTTTGAAATTCCGGGGCATTACATCCTCACCCTCTTAGAAAAAGTTTCGTCCTCGAAACTGGAGCTCAGTTGAACTTGCTATTCTTAGAAACCATACATGTCATATTTAATCGTTCTATTCGTTATGCAATTATTATAACACAATCATTCATATAACATAATAAAGATTCATACGTCTTATCGTTTCTAGACGAATAATTGGGGATATTTCGATCTCATTTGCGCTTCGACTTCCCATGTAGCTTCAGATGTCAAGTGATTGGCCCACAAGACTTTAACCATTGGAATTACTTTGCTTCTAAGTCGCTTTTCTCTTCGTTCAAGAATTTCAATTGGTTTTTCCTCATATGTAAGATCGTTACGCAATAACAAGGGTTCGTGCGTAATCACATGACTAGGATCAGGAACATATTTTCTTAACATCGACACGTGGAACACATTATGCACCTTTTCCAAATCGGTTGGTAAAGCTAGCCGATATGCTACTGCTCCTACTCTTTCTAATATCTCATATGGCCCGATGTATCTTGGGCTCAATTTTCCAGTTTGACCAAATCTCATTATTCCTTTTGTTGGTGAAATTTTCAAGAACACGTGATCTCCAACTTCAAATTCTAATGGTCTTCTTCGTTGGTCTGCATAACTCTTTTGCCTACTTTGTGCTGCCTTCATTCTCGATTGGATCAAACGAATCTTGTCAGTAGTTTCTTGAATCAATTCAGGTCCTATAACACGTGCCTCATCAATATCACTCCAGCACAACGGTGTTCGACATCTCCTTCCATAAAGAGCTTCATACGGTGCCATACCAATGGTGGCCTGATAACTGTTGTTGTACGAAAATTCAATCATAGGTAGGAACTTTTCCCAAGTTCCTTGAAAATCTAAAACACATGCTCTCAACATATCCTCAACAATTTGGTTAGTGCGTTCTGTTTGCCCATCAGTCGTTGGGTGAAATGCAGTACTGAAGTTGAGCTTTGTTCCAAGAGCTTTCTGCAATTCTTTCCAATAGGTGGATTGATATCTCGTATCACGATCAGAAATAATCGAACTAGGCACCCCATGCAATCTCACAATAGTATTCACATATAGTTCAGCCAGTTGATCTAAACTCGAATTGTTCTTTACTACTAAGAAATGTGCTGACTTTGTTAATCGATCAACAATAACCCAAATAGCATTCATTCCCTTGGTTGATCTTGGTAAACCTATGATAAAATCCATTGAAACTGAATCCCATTTCCATTCTGGCACATCCAGAGGTTGCAACAAACCTGCTGGTCTTTGATGCTCGATCTTGATTCTCTGACACGTCAAACATTTAGCCACATATTCTGCCACTTCTTGCTTCATGTTGCTCCACCAATACACTTGCCTTAAATCCTTATACATCTTATTTCCTCCAGGGTGAATCGAGTATGGTGAACTATGAGCTTCTTCAAAAATTCTCTTTTTCAACTTCTCATCATTAGGCACACATAATCTTCCCTGAAACCTTAACGTGCCATCTTCTTGAATGACAAAACCAGGTGACTTCCCGTTTTCCACTTCACTCCTTATTCTTTCTAATTGCAAGTCCTTACATTGCGCTTCCTTAATCTCATCAATCAAAGTTGGTTTCATACCAACACATTCAAGCAAGCATCTCCTTTGATAAACTCAATTTCCATCTTTTGTAGATCATCTCGGTTGACTCGGGAGAAAGTTAGGATAGAATTTAAGTGAGACTTTCGACTTAATGCATCTGCAACAACGTTAGCCTTTCCGGGATGATATTGAATATCAAGATCGTAATCTTTAAGAAGTTCTAACCACCTACGTTGTCTCATGTTGAGTTCTTTTTGGGTGAAAATGTACTTAAGGCTTTTATGGTCAGTGAAAATTTGACACGAAACTCCATACAAATAATGTCTCCAAATCTTAAGGGCGAAAACAACAGCTGCAAGTTCGAGGTCATGGGTAGGGTAATTTTGTTCATGAACTTTGAGTTGGCGTGAAGCATAAGCTATAACTTTTCCGTTTTGCATCAAGACACATCCTAACCCATTCTTGGAAGCATCACTATAGATTACAAATCCGCCGGTTCCAGATGGAAGGGTAAGAATAGGGGCAGTGGTAAGACGTTTCTTAAGTTCTTGAAATGCACATTCACAATCATTATTCCACACAAATTTAGTATTCTTTCTAACTAATCGGGTTATGGGTAAGGCAACCTTAGAGAAATCTTGAACAAATCTTCGATAGTATCCAGCTAAACCCATAAAACTCCGTACTTCAGGTACATTGGTTGGTCTAGGCCATTCCACAATTGCTTTTATTTTCTCAGGATCAACAGATACACCTTTCTCAGAGATAATATGTCCTAAAAATGATATTTCCTTAAGCCAGAATTCACATTTCGACAACTTAGCATATAACTGGTTTTCAATCAACATATCTAACACTTTTCTCAGATGCTCTTCGTGTTCCTCATTACTCTTAGAATATATCAAAATATCATCAATGAAAACAACTACAAACTTATCAAGGTATGGTTTAAAAATACGGTTCATCAAATCCATAAATACAGCTGGCGCATTGGTTAATCCAAAAGGCATCACAACAAACTCATAGTGACCATATCTAGTTCTAAAGGCTGTCTTTGGAATATCCTCGGGTTTAATTCGAAGTTGATGGTAACCTGACCTCAAATCAATCTTAGAAAACACTTTTGCACCTCGAAGTTGGTCAAACAAATCATCAATACGGGGTAAGGGATACTTATTCTTAATAGTAATCTTGTTTAACTCTCGATAATCTATGCATAGCCTCATAGTTCCGTCCTTTTTCTTCACAAACAAGACAGGGGCTCCCCAAGGTGAAACACTAGGTCGAACATATCCTTTTTCAAGTAACTCATCTAATTGTTTCTTTAATTCTTGTAACTCAGCTGGTGCCATTCTATATGGTGCCTTAGAAATAGGGGTAGATCCTGGAATTAATTCAATGCTGAAATCTAATTCTCTTGGTGGGGGCATACTAGGTATTTCTTCTGGAAAAACATGTGGGTATTCACAAACAACAGGTATGTCAGTAATGGAAGGTACATGGGTATTTAGGTCAACCACACTACATAGGTAACCAGATAAACCACTCTCAATCATTTTATGTGCTCTCAAAGCATGGACAATTTGAATCGCTGGTTTTCTTACTAACTTATGGAATGAAATTCTATCTCCATTTGGTGTTCTAAGGGTCACATTTTGCCTTGAACAATTAAGGTTAGCTTCATACTTAGTCAGCCAATTCATTCCCAAGATTACATCAAATTCAGATAGGTCAAAGGCTACTAAGTCTGCTAGAAACTCTACTTTTTCTATTACAATGGGACAATCTCTATACATGGTTCTACATTTCACTATTTCTCCACTAGGAAGGGAAACACTCATAGCATGAAAGTCACAACATGGTTTCAAACTTAAACATTTAGCAAACAATGGTGAAATAAAGGAATGTGAAGCTCCAGAATCAAAAAGAACATGGGCAGGTAACGAATGGATAGAAAAGGTACCGGTGATAACATTATCATCCTCATCTGCTTCATCTTGTCTCATCACAAAAACTCTTCCAGTTGGCGGTGGTCGAGGTGGGTTGCGGTTTGAACCTCCTACATTGTTGTTCCGACCACGATCGTTGTTAGTTGAAACTGGTCCTCTCAAGGTTGGCGTCACTTGATTTGGGCAATCTCTGACGTAATGATCATGGCTTCCACATCGATAGCAAGCATTCGTGCCAACACGACATTCACTCTCCACATGACTCCTTTTTCCACATTTGGCACATCCTTGCGACCGATTGTTCCTTCCTTGAAATCCTTGTCCCCTATTATTTCCTTGATTACCATCATTCCTCCTTTGTTTTCCCTGGTAACTTTGGTTGGGCTTCTTTGCTCCTCCTTGACTTTGGTTATCATTTCTCCTTTTATACCCAACATTCTTCGCTTCTCGAAGTAATACCACTCGCTCTACATTAACTGTGATATCGACCAAATCCTGATATGAAGTAAACCTTTGAGTGGACAACCTATCCTGGTACTTAAGGTGCAGACCTCGCTCGAAACGGTTCATCCTGGACTGTTCTGTCGACACCAAGTCTGGTGCAAACCTTGACAACTCCATAAATTTATTTGCGTATTCCAAAACGCTCATTGTTCCTTGTTGCAAGTGGAGAAATTCATCTTCTTTTTGTTTCCTTAAGGATGGTGGATAAAACTTGTCTCTCATTAACTTCTGGAGTTCGTTCCAACCAAATCCAGGCCCATTCTTTCGTTCCTTGTTAACTTTCCACCATAATCCTGCTTGACCTGACAGGTAGAACACTGCGAACTCAACTCTCCATTTCTCAGGGCATTGCAGGGTTTCAAACAACTGATCAATGCGACTTATCCAATCCTCGAACTCAACTGGATCGGGCTTGCCATCGTAGGATGGTGGGTTGAGCGATGAAAAGTTCTTGAACATCGTTGCGTTCTCGTTCCCACTTACATCTTTCTTTTTCCGAGAATCATGGACTAACTCGGCCAACATTGCACTCACATTTTCCAACCGTTCCATTCTCTCCTCATGTCCATCAATATGGACATTCTCCTCGTGGATAACATTGTTATCATCATGAACATGGTGCTCATTGTGAGCCCCGTTGGTGACATCATTGATAGCATCGATAGTCGACATTCTGTGTAACATATCTTATCAGATTGAAGCAAAATAATAATAAAATAATCCCTTTGATCCCGTTCCTACACTCACACTCATATTCATTTTAACTTTGCAAGATTTAAGAGCATTCTTTTTAATTCATTCCTTAAAACTCTTTACTTAAAGCCTAATGAATTCAATTCGTGCGAAAACCCATAAGGTTTAGCACTTTATGGTCCAGAACCTTGGCTCTGATACCAAACTGTAACGCCCCGACCTCTAATTCAATAATTAAAGCATAATTAGCAGCGGAATTAACCTAATTGGTCGGGACATTACCTGCCGTAACTTCCTTTTCGGAAATTACAAGGCAAACATCAATCATAAGCCTTTAGATACTCCAAAATATATAATAATCCTTTAATATTACCAAAATAAAGTGCATAACTTACTACAAGTCTTTAATTAAAACTATTAAACTATTAAAACTGTAAGCATAAACTAGGTGGATGGTAATAAAGTGAAACTCCTCGCCACTACTCGTTCCCATCGTTCCCAGCGGTACCTAAAACAGAAAACAAAATAACGGTGAGCCGAAGACTCAGTAACGAACTATTCTAGCGACGTAAATTCATTTCAATTCATTTTATTTAACAACACAGGGAGAATAGAATAATGTAAAACATTTTATAAAGTCCTTTATTTAATTCATTTTCAACTTTTAGGGTGCACATGCTAGTCGTGGCAAGTATGACATGGTGGAACGTCTTCCACGATGGACCGCTGTCCATAAAACATGGGGCCTTGGCCCGAAAAACATGAGAGCCTTGGCTCAATGGGCGGATGCCCCATGGGTACATGCATGACCGAGAATTGTAACCTGTGAACATATACTGCCAAACGGACTAGGAATTTCACTTTCATTTATCATGTTTTGTTTAATTTTACATTTTAGCCTTTTTACTTCAGTAGAAGTAACATAATTCCTTTAGATCATGAGATCATGATAAAACATCATTTAGATCCTGGAATCCATAAAATATCATTTCTTTCCTGGCATCATAGAGACATCATTTCATTCATGGTTTCTTATAAAGATCGTTTTATAAGAATTTCAATCAATCATATTATAATAAATAATCAAATCACATTTCATTTCCCGCAATTCATAAAACATGTCAAAGCATTCAATTCATAAATAAATCATAACATTGTATTTTCATAAACGCATTTATAAGGGAATTGCGGGTACTAGCAATAGCCGTTACCTCAATTCCGTGCTACGTTAAGCTTTATCCTTGGTTCGTTCTTTCTGAGCTCCGAGTCCGAATTCTTTCAAAATATTAAATTGTTGAATTAATATTACAACGATAAATATTAAAATCAAGGTTTTCTAAATAATATTTTTAGTTTTAAAAATATTTTCCAATTCCAAATTTCAGTACATATTACGAAATATTATTTAAAATCAAAGTGAAAACAAATAACAATTTATTTCATAAAACATTAACATTGGGATTTAAATAAAGAAATAGGACTCACATGGAGATATTGGCTAAAGTAAAGGATTTGGGCTTGACTTGGGGAAATTAAAACCCACGTTCTTAAATTAGAACGTGGTTCCTTGTTCCTGCCTTCCTAGAAGAGCCGAAACAGAGCAAAGCAGGGGAGGGCGAACGAAGAGGAAACAGAAAAAGAGGAAGCGACTGGGTGGTGGTTTGCGGCCGGCGGCAGGGAAGGGCGGTGTGTCTGGGTGTCGCGGCGGCAGGAAGGAGGAAAGGGGGGGGGGTGGTGGTGCGTCGCCAGCGCAGCAGCACGGTGGTGCTGGCTGGGCAGGTCGAGTGAGGGAAAGAGAAAGGCGAGGGGTGTGGGGTGTTCGTGGCGGTTTCCGGTGGTGGTGGTGGGGTTTGCGGTCAGTCACGGTGGTGGTGGTGGCGGCGGCAGTTGGTGGTGGTGGTGAGTGCCAAATTTGAAATTAAAATTGAATTTGCAATTGAAATTGAAATTGAAATTGAGATTGATAATCTGAGTTGTGTTTCATTTGGGATGATTGAGCAGCTATTTATAGTTGTCATGGGGCTCCATGAATGCAACAACTCAGCTTGATTGCATTGACAAGTGGAAGAAATTGAATCAATGAAAGTGATGATTAAGATGAGCTATCCTAGTTTAGATTTCCAGATATTCAAATAGGTTTGATGAGTAAGGTTTGAGTTGCATTATGGTGGTGACAAGTAGATTGAGTTGCCTTGTGGTGGTGACAAGTAGAAAGTGAAGGTTTTGACTTCCATGGCCAAAGTGACGTGAGGAAGAAGAAGAGAGAAAGAAAACTGACTTTGTTTCATTTGGGTGCTAATAAGGGTAATTTAGTAATTTTGGCTAATTTTCAGAATTTAATTACTACTAACCAAAATTAAAATAACAATTTTGACTAAATTAATTTCTTTAAATAATATTTATAAAGTGCAAATAATTTAGTTTCCGAATAAGTTGTTAACGAAAATGTTATTTTAAAATCTTTTATAAGTTACGAAATATTTAAAACGTAATTATTCTTGAAAATACGAGATTAAATTTTATAATCTGTGAAATAATATTAAAAGTCATAAATAAAACTTTTGTAAATTAAATATGGAATTACAACTTAAAACGGATTTTAAGAGAGTAAAAATAATTGAACTTAATTAATCGAGCTTTGAAATTCCGGGGCATTACAGTAACTATTTAGTGTACAAAAAAAAAAGCCATGAAAAACAATTGATATTGATGAGATCTAATTCCATATATTATTTAAGGTACCCTTAAGAATTTATCAACTACTTCGTGGATTATACTAGAGCATCTCTAATGATTGTAGGCCGACCTTGTAGCTAGTCTAGAGACTTGTTTGATATTTTTAAAAGTCCATCATATCATTTTGACCGTTGGAGTTGAAATGAAAAATTCTCTTGGCTAATCGACTTAGCTCGGGCAAGTTAATTTGCTTGATAAAAGGTCGACAAAGATTGGAAGAATAAATTAAATTAAATTTTAAAAAATTAATTGACAAGTAGGGTTCATTTAATCAACAAGCTACCGAGTAGTAGCTCACCACTAGGATACAAAGTACTCCGTACAAACCAGCTACATACTAGCTCCCTCCGTCTTTTCTCATGTATCCACTTTTTAAAAAGATGTCTTTTTTGTGTTATATATAGTTCTACTTTATTCTATTTTTATAATAATTTTTTACCATGTTACACTTAATTTTTTTTTCCACTATAATTACACATTTTTATCATCTCTTTCCTACTTAACCATTATTAATCTACTACCATTAATTTATTACATCTCCTTTACTTTTTTTTTCATCTATTTGTACACTCATTCTCCACTTCTTGAAATAAGAATTTACGATAAATAGGTATTAAAATAACGGTTTTTTCATGAAATGCCCTTGAGGTTTGCAAAAACGCACCAAATACCCTCGCGTCTTTTGAATCACATAATATACCCCTATTTTTTCCCAAGTTTGCACCAAATACCCCTAAACCGACTTTCCGTTAGTCCTCCGTTAAGTTGTGTTTATAATTCACAAAATACACCTATTTTGAAACTAAGTTGCACCAAATACCCAAACTGCTTTTAAACTGCAGAATTTGATTTCCACAAATCGTTCACCTAAATCAATTTAATCAACCTAAAAGTTAAACCTAAAACAGAAATATAAGTAATAATCAAATAAAATTGTGGAATAACAAGATTTATATAGCGTTTAAGAGTGCTTTATTACATCCCCTGTTAGGAGCCTTTGAAAATCTTTATTCACTCTGCGTATTGCCCTACCTGGAAGCCTGGATGCACTTGGCGTGAATGCAAGGAAAAGAAACAAAAGAAAAAGAGGAGACATTGCTGCTGCTAGCAATGTAGCATCACTATGGGGATTGGAAAGTCAGCTTGTATGCCACTGAGAAATGTAATTACAAGAGGAGATAAAAGAGAAGTGATCCATTCAGAAATCATGTTTTAGCAGCTTTGTGGTTGGGATAGTCTAGCCTCTCGAATGCAAGCTGGTTTCATTGGTTGGTTATCAATACGATTTCCCTTTAATTTCTCTTTTGCAGTCTTGTTTTTCTCCATTCCCGACCTTTCTTCTCTGATCTAAACCCATTCTTGCAGCAGGTGCGGCACTGCAACACACAAAAAAGCCCCGGTAATTCAGTAATTTAGTATCTTAGTTCTTGTTTTGTCAAAGCCCCAAATTTTAATGGGCACAATTTAACCTGCAACACTAATATACTAATCCAATCAACAACCCTTTCTTTGTTAATTACTACCTAAATCGACAATGATATACCCAAATTACCAACACTCAATTACCGAAAAAACCCCAGTCGAGAACCCTAGTTTTCGAAAAACCCCCAATAAAACAACTCTAGTTTAACCAATCCTTCAATCGAAGAACCCTAATTTTTAAAACCCCCAATAAGAGAACCCTAATTTATAAAGAAACCCCCAATTTCACAACACAAAAACATCACAAAGAGAACATAGTGAAAAAGAATCGAGGGAGGAGTTGAGGAGAGAGATTACTTGTCATCACGGTTAAAGCTTCCAACCTTGGTCAACAATGGTAGAGAGCACAATTAAGAATTGAGGGAGGAGTGAATTCAAGAACAATCCATTTAAATTTGATGGCGCGTGAAGGATCTCGATCTACACCGAAGAACATTGTGGTGGCGCGCGAAGGAGATCGACCACCGCCGACCAGAGAGCAAGAGGAAGAACAGAGGAGGGGAGAGAACAGGGGAGAGGAGAGAGAAAGAGGAAGAACAGGGGAGAGGAGAGAGAAAGATAAGAAGTTTGAGATTTTTTTGGAATTTATGTCGAAAAACATCATTAAGGGCAAAATGGTAAATTGCAACTAACGGTAGACTAACGTCCGTTAGCTCCAAGTGCATCTCATGAACAGTACGAAAAAATAGGGGTATATTATGTGAATCGAAACACGCGAGGGTATTTGGTGCATTTTTGCAAACCTCGAGGGCATTTCATGAAAAAACCGTTAAAATAATAAACGGAGGGAGTATTTTGAAATGTTACGGGGTACGTGGAAATGCAAGCAACCGTCCAAGCATGCAAAGGCTCTAAACACAAAACAAGACAAGGGGCACGCAAGACAAAACCAACCCAAATGACTCGATGAGAATTTCTAAAACACAAACATTTTAAAATAAAGAAAAAACGATTTACAATAAATAAACACGTACGGTACACCGGGTGTATACAAAAGTTTTTTTTTTTTTTTTTTTTTTTTTTTTTTTTTTTTTTTTTTTTTTAACATCGCATCCCATAAGAGGTATACAAAAGTTTTTGTTTGGAGAATTTCTTGTATACTGAAACTCGCAATTGTTTTGGAACTCTCCAAATTTTGTGCTTTGTGTTTGTCTCTCTCTTGTTTGGCTTGTCCCCGTACACCACCTTGCCAACTTCTCCTACATTCCCTCTTTTCTGGCTTCTATATATACACATAAATACCCCCTTAAAAACATAATGTAAATCTCATTTCCTAATTAATTAAAATCATGGAGAAGTTTGTTTTCAAATTAGCCATCTTTTTATGTGTTTTCTACACCCTTTTGCTCCAACCATCTACTTCTTTCCAACTCAATGTTGGTCATCCAAGGAAGCTCAAGGCTGTAGTAGGAAAGGTACAATTGTGCTTGTCTTATTGTCACATTTCTCGCGTACTTCATTTTTCAAATGTATTCGATATCAAAACTTGAGATCATTCCTTTCATGTCAAAGTTTTTTTTTTTGTCATTTCATGAAAATTGATTGTTTCAATTTTTTTGAAGTGTATATTATTTCAAGAAATTTTGATTATTTGTTTCTATTTTTTTGGCATAATTATAATTTTTTTCCCATTAAACAGGTCACCGAGACTGACAAACATAGCGAGTCACAAATGAAGGCAAAGGAAGAAATCAAAGGTAAGAAATTTGATGATAAATTGTAACTTAGCTTAGTAGCATCATGCCTATCTCATACGGCCGAGTAACATAAGTATTTCCATATCATTATGTTATGCTAAATTGATTATTTATGAAAAGGGTGTGTTTTCACGAATAAAAGTTAAATCATATAATTAATCGTGAATAAAACTGAAGTACATGCATGTATATCAGCATATCTCATACAACAACGCATGTATATATATATATCTTTCAAAACTACGTAGTAACATAAAACATATATCCAATGCAATTGTTGTACTAGCTTAGCCAAGTTAAAGAAGCAAGCATAGGTCCTATTATTGTTAGCATTTTCCTTTTTCAAATCTAGCTCCAACAAAGAGACGTTGCCATTCTTTTACAAGTTCTCCTAAAAGGATGGTAGATACTCCTACTTTGCTGACTACTTATTTTGATGATAAAGGTCGCAAGTTGCGATAATATTTAGATGTCGTAATTTTACGTGACGGAGTTTAATTAGTACATATAGGCGCCACGTAGATTATGTGTCATTAGAAATTTTTACTTTCAATGCAATATTTTTATTAAGATTTTCCTACCTTTTTTGTAACATGTATAATAGATTATATAAGTTAAATATTTTAATTTTCAATTTAAATCATGACAAATAAGCATGTCATGTCATCATTATTACACGACTTAAAGGTATCATGCATGTTGTAACCTTTATCATTTTCGCTTACTTTAATACGAAGTACTTAAACAATAGACTTCCAGTTTAGTGCCAAACCATCTTTAACGAAGACTAGCTCCACACTTTATGGTAAAGTTGCCTGGCGTCCATGATGCATCTGATGTCTTAGGGCACGTCCAGTATCAATTGTTGTTTCTATTTATCTATTTTCTATAAAAAAAAAATTAAAAAAAATGTAGTTTCTAGTATTTTGTTGTCGGTTTTCATAAATAAAGTGATTACTGAATGTGACTATTTTTTAGTTCATGATTCAATCTAAATCGTGTGACTTTTAAAACCAAAAAAACAAAAACGAGAAATTGACAATGATATTGTATGAGAGCCCGTTATCAATTTTGTCTGTTTCTTATTAGTTGACACGTTTAACTTTTGAGCTCTAAAAACTATATTTTCCCAATTTTCAGGTGAACTGCAAAAGAAAAATGTAAATATGGTGCAAATTACAGGAGAACGATGGAGAGAATGGGAAGAAAATCACGACGCGTCGGATTTATTCACCATGGATTACAGGAGAGTTAGAAGAAGACGACCAATCCATAACAAATCCCTTCATCCATGAAACATGGCTAGTTTTAAGTTCGCTTGACTAACGGGAATTAACAAGACAAAACAATATTAGACCAATTTTTTAAAAATTAATATTAGGTCACAATTTTGGGGGAGAAAACGAATATTGTAATTAGCAAAATGGGGGAGCTTGTCTTCGTAAAGCTTTGGTTAGAGCCGGCATGTTGGAAGACTAACTATAATACTATATGTACGGAGTAGTATGTAATTCTCTGTCGCTTAACTTTTTAGTACAATAAAATAATAGTAATAATAATATAGTTACTTTCAAATGCTAACAAAGTTAAATATTTTACAAATAGTTACTTCATTTACCTTTTCCTTTCTAATAATTAAACGGTTTTTTCATGAAATACACTTGAGGTTTCACGAAATTCACCAAATACCCCTGCGTGTTTCAAAATACATAGTCTACTCCTATTTTTTTCATACTGTTCACCAAATACCCCTATTATGACTTTCCGTTAGTCCTCCGTTAAGTCATGTTTATAATTCACCAAATACACCTAATTACAAACCTATTGCACAATATACACCTATTATCAAACTTATTTGCACCAAATACCCAAACTGCTTTTAAATTGCAGAATTTAATTCTAACGGCTAGTTTGCATTTCTAATTTTCCTAGCAATGAAGTGGAGCAGTTTGTACTAAATTTCTAGCAATAAACCGGGATTATATTCCATAAAAAGCTGATTACGTAAGATATAACCTTCGTGGGCTTTGTCATACACCTGATCAAATACCGGGTCGGGACGGCCCACACCAGTTTTTTTGCCCACTGCTCCGGCCCGGGCCAGCAACCGGGCCAAATTTCCTTGCCCAGACCCGTTTTTAGCGGGCCAGTCGGGCTTCACGGGTCGGGCCGATTTTTTTTGTTTGTTTAACCTGAATTCTAATACTTTTTTAATTTTTATGATGTTAATTGTTAAATCTCTCTATAGTCTATACTATTTATGATATAAAATGTGGTCTTGAGTTGCCTTGAACATAATATACTAATTAACGTAAAGTGTAACCCAAAGAGCTTCAAAACTCTTGGAACGTATATACCTTGAGTATGAACAATGGGGGGAGTTTTGCCGGAAAACTTGTACTCCTAGAATGATACAAGACGTTGTTTCATTCTTCTTTTATGCCGTTGTGCATTGGAATTCCTGTCGGTATGGCCCGACTGTCGGTAGTAGCCCGACTTATTTTGGTGTATGGTTGGCTCCCATCACCCTTTTCTTTCCATTTAAGGATACTTTACTTTACCCGTTCGAAGCTACTTTTTATTAATCTGTGAGGCAAGAGTCGTGTCGAGTATTGAGTCCTGTCTCCATGTTTATCTGTTTATTATATGGCTTTTGCATGTGGATTATTTAATTCGTCGAGTGAAGCATGTTAGAATAGAATGTTATTCTAGCTTGTTCGTACTCAGCTTTTGCTGACTTCGTGCGTCATGTCTTCTGGTCATGGCCTTTGCCTTAATGACCCTATGATGATCCATCAATTGCAATTGCGTTGTTGGGGAGTAGATTTTTAATAAAGCAGGTTTGTAGAGATAACTTGCGGGAGATGTTATCATGGGATTCGAGTTGAGAGTTTATTCTTCCGTATTTTATAAACTCTATTTTTATTTATAGTCATGACTAATACTATTTACAGTTAATGGATTTTTAAATGATTTAATACTTTGGATTTGGGCCTCAATGGTTCCAACTTGTTTTAATGACCATTAACTATTTATTTAATATGTTTTGAAAGTTAGTTAATTCCGCTGCGTAATTCTGGTAAATAGCCTTAGCCGTTATCACGGTGGCGGTAATATCTTGGTAATTCCTGTGTTTTAAGTTGGAAAATATTTTATAAAAAGCAAGGAATTATTAGTGTGTTACATTGGTGATGGGGCGAGTTTGAATTGATAGGATTTGAGAACACACACCCAATCCTATTTATGTATATCACTTTTTTTTCCCCAATATTATAGCTAATACAATTAATTTTGATACTTCGTAATAAACTTATGTCAATATATTTAAAATTTAGTTGAAAGGAAATTTTGATTATTTATCGAACATAGGGATGTCAGATTGTCAAGTTTTTTGGGAGATCCCCTGTACGTACAACAAATCTTATCTAAGAGGTCGACTACTTTCTCCCTTTTTGGCCAATAAAAATCGCTCTCCTTGATCGAAGAGGGCGATTTTCAGTCGGCTCTGTTACCTCCGTTGTCGTGGGCGGCAATAGAGAAAAGTTTATTCGATAATGGGGTTAAAAAATGTATTCGTCGCGAGTGAAGGGGAGATCATGGGTTTTAGATTAGACCTGTGCGAGTCGTTAATCCTCCACGTGATTGATTATGAATGTATAAAAAAAGTACTATTAACTTACATATTATATTGTTTTGTTTATTTATTCAATAACTCTAATCAGACAAATGAATTTTCAGAGGATCTATAATAGAGTTTTAAAATTCAAAACTCTCTTACCAAAAAGAAAAGAAATCGAGTCTAGGGGTGGGTGTGGATACACGGGAAGGGGGGTGATGAAGAGAGGATGAATATTATTTTGTACCCCTCGAGACGGGGTTGAGAGGGGTGAGTATCGTTTCTATCAAGGATGGAGGGATGAAGATGCGAATTGTAGGCGGGTGCGGGTGTGAGTGTGCAGATCCTGCCTCGCCTCAAAGTCATCTCTAACTCAATAAAGTAAATGATCTAGATATGTGTTATGTGATCGGGTAATTCGGTTAATTGACGAGCGACTGTGCGAGTATTAAGTGGGTATTACTATCAAAGTGAAGTGCATGTGAGATAACTTTATGCTTGACCCAAGTGGTGAATGAAAATGAAAATAATTTTATCTATGTACTCTTAGTTGTTTTAATTGTTTGAATAAGTAAGACACCGAATGAACAATAACCAATTTATCCATCATTAATTATTTTTTAAGTTAGAGACTATCTTTAAACTCTATATTAATGATAAATCTAGTATATATATATAAAGGGGAGTTTTTTCAAGAGCATTTAGAGCGTCCACATAGGATTGTCCAGTCACTAAATAGAATTTTAAGATTATAATAATAAAATAGATTAGAAAAATAAATAATAATTTTTAATCTTATAATTATCTTTATAATTCGTATAATAAAATAGATTAGAAAAATAAATAATAATTTTTAAACTTATAATTATCTTTATAATTCGTATTTATAACTAATTCTGCGGAGTAAGAAGTATACTCCATATGTTTCTTCGAAAAAAAAAAAAAGTATACTCCATATGGGTTTCATACAATTTTTTATATTGTTTTTTTTTTTTTGTTTTTTGTTATGGGTATTAGGGGGAAGACAAGAAGATAAAAAGATTGAAATACGTGTGTATCATTTCTTCCAATAATGATACTACTTAATGCTCCTTAAAAGATAAAAACAAATTCTAGATAAAAATAATATAATTGGATAACTTATCACAATTAATACTCCCTCCGTCCCGGAATACTTGACCTGTTTTCCTTATCGGGCCGTCCCTTAATACTTGACCTGTTTCTAAAAATGGAAATATTCTAACAATATTATATTATTTCTCACTCCACCCCTATTAACCCACCTACCCCCTACTCCATACAAAAAATAATTAAAAATTCAACCCCTACTCTCCCCCAACCCCACCTCTTAACCCACCTCCCACTAACTATATTAAAATAATACCCCACTATCATCTACTACCTATTAAATTAAATAAGTCAATTCAAGTCCCTTAAACTCTGTGCCGGTCAAACCGGGTCGAGTATTCCGGGACGGAGGGAGTATCTTTTTACAAACTGCTTTACAAAATTTAT
Source organism: Spinacia oleracea (assembly GCF_020520425.1). NCBI lineage: Eukaryota > Viridiplantae > Streptophyta > Magnoliopsida > Caryophyllales > Amaranthaceae > Spinacia > Spinacia oleracea. Next base: position 179,769,946 of record NC_079490.1, read on the forward strand.
CTAATTAATGAATAAGTTATAGTGTAACAGAACCACCTCAAATATTTCATTCTTATATATTATTGTACCTATGAAACCATCCATAACAAACGTCGTTCACATTCACGCATATTGTGGTCTTTTTTTTCATGTCGATCAACATAGATTACGGTTAAATGACATCACTGTTTCATGGGTAAATATAGTCTTCTCCAAACTATTTTACCTACAGATGATAAATATCAAATATATTTTGTTTATCACCATGTCTTATAACTTCTTATGGACGACGTTGTTATTTCTCTATCCTCCATTGCTTCTTCTTTGTTGTAGGTTTGTTTTGCAAATTGGTTGTTTTTTTTTTTTGCTCACCACCATATTTTCTTCCCCCAAATTCAAAGGGCCTGTAATAAGCTAAAGCTCTCTTAGATTGAATTCCCCAACCCATTTATCCTCCCAAACACTGATTTTCGAGTCACTCCCTATACCCACAAAATATTAGCTTGAAACAAGTCCCAAACTTTACCCATCGATTTCCAAAGACGAGAACCATAGGAGAAAGAACGAAAGAGATTATTAGACTTGGTGTATTTATCCTTAATAACTTTAACAGCCATGTTTTGTTCTTGATGGATAATTCTCCACCACAACTTAAGGATATACAATAAGCTCTATTAAGGGATTTCACACACCTAAGACCCCAAACCCCCTTCTTTAGAAAGCGAGATATTATTCCAACTAAGAAGGTGGATTCCTCCTTGATCTACATCTTTGCCCCACAAAAACTTCGCAATCTTATTATTCCAACGAGATATTGGTTGTTTAAGACCTCAAAATGTTTACTTTCGATTAGTGTTGTTAATGGTACTTCGAACTAATTTGGTTAACTTCCCTCAAAAAAAAAAAACTAATTTGGTTAACTATATCGAGCACATCTATTTTAAGTCATAAATCTATTTAATTTGAATAGATTAGTTATTGATTAGTGAACCAAACTTAAATTTCAAAAAGTATAATTATATTGAGTACTTCGTATGTTTCTAATTGTTAATTTTGCAAACGTATAATTAAATTGAATATGTTTTTACTTCATGTATGAGTATCTATCAAAACAGATTAATCAACAGATGTGAGTATGTGACTACAGTCACTAGAAGACAAGTGCAGTTCTTTTTTCGTTACTTTGGTTTAATTTGATTGTAAATTCATCCTTGCATTACTGAATTTATTGTAAATAGATGATTATCTTCCTGTTTGAATTTATAACTTCCTGTTTTCTTTTATGCATTTAACTTTTTTCCATATAGGATTGAGTTTATCCTTTAAGTGTTTTATTGGATTTAATCTTCCATATCATTATTATTTTTATTTGAGATGCATAATATTTCTTCATGAATGGATTTACAATTTAAGAAATAAAATTTACATATTTAATCAATATTTTAATAAAATAGAAGAACATATATAGGTTATGTCATTTTCTTATAGTTGAAAGAAACCCGTGCATTGCACGGGCTTCAAATCTAGTATCTACCAGATTTCATACAAATTTATATTTAGACTATAAACTGTGTATGGCACGGGTACTATACTAGTTATTTAACTAAATTATAAATCTTCCACAAGGCGCTCAACTTTTGACATTATAACAACGAGTGAACGATACGGAGTAGTTGATTAACAGATCCAACCACCATAAAGTCATAAACCCCAGAACCTTAAACCAAAACCCCTCTCAATCAATTTGAGCTCAGTATTCCATCTTCAACCTTCAAATGTCATTCTCTACCCTATTCAAACCCAGAACAATTCCAATCTCTATCCGCTTCCTTCCCGCCATTTCTACCACCTTCTTCTCCACTCTCTCTCCTCACAAACCCCATTACTCACACCCTTCCATTGATCCACCGTGTCCAAAGAAACTCCCATTCAAAGTCACTGCTCATGGCCGCACTTGGGACGATCCTTACCATTGGATGTCCAATATCGACGACCCAGATTTTATCTCTTATCTCACTCAAGAAAACTCTTATGCTCAATCTTTCATGGCCGACACTAGGAACAAACAAAGGGAGCTTTTTTCTGAGATGAGTGTTCGCACCCCCTCTGAAATTTCCACTCCCCCTGAGCGCTGGGGCCCTTGGTTCGTCGTTTTCTCGCTTACCCTTTTCCATTTTCTTGTTATTGTGGATGCCGTTTTGGTTAATTTTGTTGTTGTTGATTTTCATAAATTTGCTGTTTTTGTTGTTTTAATTTTGATAATTAGCTCTGTTTGTTGTTTTGATTTTATGTGGTTTATTCATGGTTTGCTAAAATACTAAAATGGTATTGAATTGTATGCATTCTCTTTAATCTTGATTATGGTATGTTTACAGATATAAGTCTAAGGTTTAATGGGGTATCTTGATGTGATTGGTTGCACACATTTGGTTGGGGTCATTGTGAACCGAAGATGGAATATGTCTACAAAACTGTAGACCATTGGAATTCATGAACTTTTTGGTGCCTTTAACTATTATGGAGTAGTGAACATTTTTTAAGGAGTAGAGGTGCTCGAGAGAGGGAGATGTGTAAGATATTTCAACATATGGCAACAAGCCAACAAAGTGATAGGTTGCTAACTGTATACTTATAGTTTAAGTATTCATCTTAGGCACCGTTGTTTTGACGGAATGATTTTCCCATTTTCGTTTGTTTGTTTTCTTAAGGGATGGAGAACATTTTCCTTTTGTAAGGAAGGAATTCCAAGATTTTCTCTCTAATCTCTTACATGATACCATCCTTTGTACTCTTTATAAATTTTCTTGTGAGGAAACAAACAAATAAAAACTATTTTACAAAAATGTTTTCTATTAAAACCAATGAAGCCTTAGTGATGATTAAAATTAAGTTAAGCAAAATAGCAAGTTAACCACAATTTAAACACCAGACTGGATCCTACTGCTGGTATTTATTAGTGGCAAAACCATCATTTAAAATGCTTCATATCCCTGGTATGCTCAGGCTCACCTGACAATTTTTTGAGGAACATGTAGGTAATCAAAGAACTTTGCCTGAAAATCTGAAATTGTCGATATCTTTATTCACAATTGTTTAGGTATCTTCAAAGAGTTCATATGAATATATACTTCCTCTATGTCTTAATCTTTTTCTGGTCTGTCCAGGCTTTACTACCAACACATCCCAGAAGGGAAAGAATACCCTGTTTTATTTAGAAGACTGGAGACAGAAGAATCTGCAGGTCTAGGAAGTTTGTTTAGTTGCATAAAAAGAGGATTCAGAAGGGAGGAGGTTTTGCTTGATTGGAATGAGATTGCAGAAAAAAATGGCAAGTTTAATTTTTGCATTTAGTTTCAGGTGTAGATGCCTTGCAAAATGTTAGTGCCACCCCCTCTCCTTCCCCCTTTGCTTAACGTACAAATGAAAAAAAAGGGGGGGATGAAAATGAACTTGAAGTACTGGTAAACTCGGTGTATTATGAAATGGGGAAAAAGCATTGATGATGTGTACATTATTGTATGGAATCATAAAGATAATCATTTCAGATAATAAAGGTTGAAATGTAGTTAATTTTATGTCTATTGGGTCTAATGCCTATTGAGGTTATTATAATTGATGTTAAGACAGGCCCAGAAAGCTTGCTAAGTGACTTAAGATTATAGCGAAAGTTAACGATTGAAATGAAGCTGTGACGCAAGTGGAGGTCATTAAAGTTTAAATTAAGAAGACATAATTTGTGCTAAGTGACTCTGATAATTTTGAAAGAAAGTAATGAAGCTTAAACATGCTGCTGAAGGAATATGGTTTTTATTACAGCGTATATGGTTGGAAGAATGAAGAGGATCGTTCTGGTGTTCTGCAAGCTATCATAAAATTGGAGGCTACAATTTTATTTTGGATGACCTCAACAAAGACACATAATATTTTGACCCAACCTGAAATCGACCTGATAAAATTTGACCTTAAACACAAAATTAGGACCAGAAAAATAAGCCGGAAACTCGAAAATAAGTGGGTCAAACCTGACAGATTGACCAAATTCTATTTAAAAAATTCAACAATCCCGAACCAAATTATATAAAGTTGTATGTCCTTTTGCACCTTAATGTTTAATTGGAGTAATTTTTGTTTTAGTTTGTTTATTGACATCATTATCATTTTCTCATATTTTGACAATTATAGTGGTCTAATAAATACAAACTAGTTGTCATTAGCTAATGGTAATACTACAATTATGCATTTGTATTAGATTATGATTTTTTTTTAAAGACCACAAAAAGAATGAACATTCAAAATTTGCCAAATGTTGAAATGGTAAAAGCGCTCTTGCCGACCAACCGACCCGTAATCGAACATTCTGGCCTTCTGGGTAATGTTAAGTACTTTTATCTTGGCGAATGTGGCAAATTAGCCCCATAAGTTTTATCTCATGTGCAAATCAACCCTCCAACATCTAGATGTAGCAAATTAACCCCATAACTATGGTACAATGTGAAATTAGCTTCCAATTGTCATTTTCCGACTTAATTCTACCGGAAATTATTATTGTCGTCGGAAAACATATACTTTGTGTTATTTTCTTTTCAGAAATAAAATGTAATATGTTTTTGTATGTATTCGAAAGATACTTCGTATGTCTTTAGTTAATTTGGTAATCTTTTCACATTATCCTCACTCTCCCTGACTGCCTTTCTCCTTCGTATCTTCATCTTCTACCTTTCTGTCTCCTCTATGCATGGCCCCAAGCAGATTTATACAATACACAATTTTCATAATATCCTCCGCCAACAAAAAAAAAAAGAGTTAAAGTGTATTTGGTAATTTAAAGACCTTGGAAAATTATATGGAAGTATATTGATGAAGGATTACACAAATGGTGTTCGATCTAATGGTTGGCTGCTTTTTCATATTTTTTTAAGCTTTGTTTCTCAAAGTCATGTTTTTCCGGCAATTACAATACATTCCGGTGGGATTTAGATGAAAATTAATAATTGGGAGTTAATTGCACATTAGAGTAAACTTAAGGAGTTAATTTGCTTCAATTAAAACATAAGGGGTAGAATTGCTCATCATAGTAAACTAATGGGGCTTATTTGCCGCTTCTGCCCTTTTATCTTGTAAGTCGCTACTGAATATGACCCACCCGACACAGAACTGCATGACACGAAATTCGTGTACCACCACAACCTCATTGTTTTCGGGTGGGTAAGCCCCACCATCGAATATAAGGAGACTTCCGACCCTTTACTAGCGTCTCCACCGTCCCCACCTCCTGTATCGTCTTCGCCCAACGCTTCTTCGTCAAACTCGCCCTCCATCAACAATACGCTTAATTCCTTCCGTATATAGACATGGTTGGCCTCCCATTTTCCGTCACACCGAAACACAACCCCTTTGCTCGTTTGTCTTGAAGTTTGCTCTCCGATAGCCATCTCACTCGAGGAAGCAGTCGTCTGTGTGGGATCCTATCGCTGAGTAACTGGGTTTACTTTGGTGTTGGGCTTGCCCAATCGCAAAAACAGGTGTAGTTGGTTGCTTTTGGACGGCCCAAACCGATTACTCCAGGTCGAGGATCCACTCTTCTTTTACATCCGAACCCTGTCCTCGACCCAAACCGCCGGATCCATGGCTTGTTTCATATTATACGGTTCAAGTACTTGGATCTCCTTCCCTATATCATCTTTTAACCCATTAGGAAATGACCCATCAATACAGTTTCTGGTACATCTTCTAGCGGAGCTGCTCTCTCGATGTAGCGACGGCGGTAATCCTCCACCGTTGACATTTGGGTTGTTGCGAGTCACTGTTGATGATGAGTGCCTAGCTTCGACGACCTAACTCCTTCAGCACCCTGTCCTTCAGGTCCCACCACCCTTAAATGGGCCGCCGACGGTTTTCCCACTTAAAGAAACGGAGGGCGTCCCTTTCCATCGCCACCACCGCCGAATCCATGTGCTCGTCGGCGTTCAACTTGTGGTAGTTGAAATACCGCTCCACCCTCAAAATCCATCCGTCGAGGTCAGTGAAAAAAAAACTGAAAATTTATACTCCCTCCGTCCCGCAATACTCGCGATGGTTTGACTTTTTGCACTATTCATATAATTCACTTTGACCCTATTTTATTTATAGTATATGAAAACAAGTGTTAGCATATAATATATTGTTGGTTTCATCTTAATATATATTTTCAAAATATTAATATTTTATAAGTTTTTATAATATATAATTAAAGATATTAATAGTTATAGTTGTGCATTGGCATGCGTGTCCAGTCAAAACGTTGCTAGTATTGCGGGGCAGAGGGAGTAAAAGCAATTAAAACAAGCGTTTATACACATTAACCCCACACATAAGACACATAAATGGGTCTTGTTGTAGTGGTCAGCAAAGTGAATAATAGTTAGAGTAACTTGGGTGGGGGATCTGAAGTTCGAATCCCTTCAAGGCTCATTTTTGTTTTCCTCCATTTGCACATCTTATTTGTCTGTTTGTCTTTCTTATTTTTTTTTTGTTCTTTTAATCGTTTTTTATGGATGAAATTCTTTTAATCTTCCTAATAAATTCATTTTTTGTATTTTCAATTTTTTTTTTATCTTCTTAAATTTCTACACATATTAAAGCATTTTTTTTCTGACCTTCATATTCAGTTGGACTACACTTGAAAATATTTCACTCCAACCAGAACAAAATAAAATCAATAATATTTCCTAAAAAATGTCGTTTTGATTCTTATACTTTTTTTAAACTTACAGTGAGATACTTATAAAAAAAATTCTCAATCAATTTGAACTTTGCGCAATCTACCATCAATATATTTACAAAATTAACATCGTGAAAAATATCTTCTACTTGTAGCTACAAGTTACCCACTCTTCGTAACTCTACTCTATTCCAAAACCTACAATTTTTTTGTATATATATTCTATAACTACGAAGTACCTGTCTACTTTTGTGTCACCCCTAACCCAAAATTCTGGCTCTGCCACTGGTCTGGGTCGCTTCCTAAACACCGGCATATCCAACTTGCGAAAACGCCAGTTCCTTCCCCGGAAATTCTCTCCACCCCCCGATCTGCACAATCTATTTCGAACTCATCTTCCTCTGCTTTGTCTTCTCTAGGCCTCGTTGTTACGGTTACCACCCACTCCACCGCCACTGTTCACCATAGTTCTTATTTACCCTCAAGTTGCTTCGCCTTCTCACGGTTCTTTCTCGCTTCCTCTTCAGTGGAGGTCTTAAGTTGCTATGATAGAGCGCGTTGCAAGGTGACCATCGCCTCCTTCACTGCATTTGAAACAATACCTTCCAGAGTTGTTTCCAACCAGTGTATAAAAAAGCGCAAAGCGCACTAAAGTGATATGAGTCTTAGAGCTTAAGCGCAAAGCGCAAGCGCAAGGCGCGCGCTTCATCGAAGTGAAACGCAGTTTGTAAGAATTAAAGGTTTTTTACTATTATGCATATATATCTTACTAAAATGACCACAAAATTATATATAAACATCATATTTGCTTCCAGAAATATATCACTCTTTGTTTTAACAAAAATAAAGCATGTAAAATAGTGTTTATTCAGAAGCTAGGGCCGTCTGTTGTGACTGTTGTCTTCTTCTTTTTTTCTTTATCCTTTTCTTTTGGACTCTTGGCCTACTTTCCATTGTTAAGGATTAATAGGGTGTGGTCCAAAACACAATAACAACATATAAAAATTCAACGTAAAGTAATAAAAAAATAAAAGAAATTTGGCGCGCTTAATCACAAGCGCTTTGCTCAGACCTAATTAAGCGCTTTTCCCTAGAGCTTCGTGCTTAAGCACACTCTAAGCGCGCTTTTTTAACCACTGTTTCCAACCGGTCCACCCTTGCCTCCAGCTCCATATTTCTTTCTTCCTCCACCGTCTCGAGACTGCGCTTTTATGACCTACTTCCGTCATGGATCGAGTTGCTCTGATACCAAATGTAACACTCCCATTCCCCTGCTACCTGAAATAGAGGAGAATACACACACAACACAGGGAAAAGAGAACAATAACATAGATGATATTTGTAAGAGAAGGGAATGATTCTTTGTATTATTGATAAGAAGTTTTACAGTGAGATTTCGAGAGCTGACTTCTCTCCCAAATAAGCAATGACTGCTCAATACACAAAATGATATACCCTATTCCCAAAATTACCTTCCCTTTCATACACAGATCCCTTAGAGGATAGCCTGTGCTAATTTGTCTTCTTGCGCCTGCTATATGTGAGAATGCCACTTGGCTTCATCTGATCGTTCGGTCCTGCTGCCGCATTGGGTGCTGTTTGGCCATAACAAATTGGTGGGCTTGTTGAATATTGCACTTGATTAAGAATTAAAGGAAAAAACTATGATGTGTGGCTAAGATGTTAAAATTTTATGGTAAGAATAGTATTGTACTTTGGGTCAATTCCTTAAAAAAAGAACCTTATCCTTATTTGACATACTCCTACTTAGGATGAAGGGATTAGAAGTCTAGATTTGCATAACATCTATGGTTAGGAGCTGAAGTTCAAGATATTGAGATGATGCATATATCTACAACAATGACATATTCATGCAATAACTTGTGATGGATCTTTATGTCAGATAGTTTATCTAATATAAACCCAGGTTTGCTAGGTAGCACTTCACCCGGATAGTTTAACATATATGAAGTATTACACAAAATTGTATATTATAATAAATTATACGAATTGCTACTACTATTGACCACCGGATTCATGATTTTCCTTTTTTCAAGTTAAAAAGTCAATAGTTTGAAGCAGTTTACACTTCTTGAGCATAATCTGTGAAGTGCTGCATGGATCCCTGCAGTCAATCATCTCTTAGCCTCAGGCTCTTCTTAATACACTCCATTAACCTTTTCAAGTTAGATATCTCACAGCTAGTTGTCAAGTTTCTAGCCCTTCAAAGCTGGGTTGCATATTAGCATGATCAAATTACAAGTAAAATGTTGCTAGAAGAAGAAAGTGCATGGGTTTGTAGCTTTGCTTGCATAAAGTAAGGCACTTTGTCCATATTAGGGACTGCTAGTTTTTTCATTGATGTATTTATAAATTGTTGTGTGCCATGGTTCATGGTTCAGGTTGATTCGAAGATTTTTGTTATTATTTTATATCTTGTTTCCTGTGCTGAAGTTTCTCTCATAGTCTCATGTATGGCCTCATAAATTTTTACTGGTACTGTGTTCCTTTAAAAAACTTGTTGATTCTCATTCTTCAGGTTATGTTCATGTGGGTACATGTCGGGTCTCACCTGACCACAACTTTCTGGCATATACACTTGATGTAAATGGTTCTGAGAGATTTACCCTTCAGATTAAGGACTTGAGAGATGCTCGTATTGTCTCAAGCATTAAAGCTGATGCAGTTGTTAGTTTGGCTTGGGCTCAAGGTGGATCTGCTCTGTTCTATACTGTCGCTGACAATAATCAGAGACCATACAGGTGATTTTCTCCCCTCGCTATTGTATGTGTTCAATTCCCTGATTTATTGGAATGTTTACACCCTCATATGTGCCAGGGTACTTTGTACAGAAATGGGGTCAAATGTTGACAGAATAGTTTTTACAGAGAGCGATTCTAGGTTCTGTGTGGACATTACTTGTACAAAGGATGGCAAGTTTGTTACAATAAACTCCAACTCAAGGTCTTCCTCAGAGGTGTGATTGAATATATAGGTGTTCCTTTCTTTTGTGATGTCCACATTCTGTTATGCACCCTAATACGGATCTTTTGTTTGTTTTAAAGGTCTATGTCATTGAGGCAGACAATCCATTTGATAGTCTCCAAAGAGTAAATAAGCGTGTCAAGGGTGTGCAGTATTTTTTGGAACACCACCATGGTTTTTTCTATGTTCTTACAAACTATCCTTCAGCTGTGGTTGAGAAGCTGCATTGTGGAAACTATTACCTTGGCATTTGCAGAGTTGAAGATATAAGTTCTGCTAATTGGCAGGTCATTCTTTAGCCCTGCACATCACAGGTTCATTTTTAAAGTGTGCCTAGCTTATTTTCATGGAATATTAGTGATAGTAGTCTAGTACTATTCAATTTCAGGATATGACAATGGATGTAGTTTGTCACTGAAATCAGAAAGGCGCACAGAAAACATCTGGTGAGCAACATACTGTTTATGATAGGGTATTATTGAAAAAACCTATGTTGAAAAAAGAAACACACAGAAAATCATAAGATTCTACTTCTGCATGTTCATTATAGAAGAAATAATCTTACATGAGGGTTTAAGGCGAAAAGCCCATCTGGATTCTGACATCATTTACTTGAATAGGAGAAGTATATACTATACAGTATACAGTGGTATGCTGAGCCAAGGAGCAGAAATTTTCAGAAGTGTGGAAGATATAACCCTTGAGTTGAATGTCTTTGATGGTTTAAAGAATGTATCAGCAATTTTAGTGGTTAGGAGCACATAACTATTCCCTCTCTTCCAAAATAATAGGCTACATTTGACTTTTGCAACAAAGTTTAACCATAACTTTTTTATTACTATGCATTTCAACATTCATCCAAGGATTGTTTTGACTAAGAGTTTGCATAGATAAAAAGTACAAGGTTTTTTATATGCTACAGATCAATCTATAGGACCAACAAATTAAAGATTGAACTTAGTCAACTTACTAAAACAATCAAATGGACCCAATATATTTGGAAAGGTGCCCTAGCTTTTAGTAACAAGAAAATTGAGGTGTCCTTAGCGACTATTGTCTCAAATTTGTTTATATTTTTTTTTTTGCTGGACTAACGCATATTTCTCCTATTGTTGAATCCATTTGTCTGTCCTCAATCCTCATGAGTAAAAACATCCGTACATGAAGGCTAAGTATGACAAGTCATGATTTCAACTTTTGTAGAGATTGTCCTTAAAGCATATTGCAGTGATTGAATAACTCTTCTGCCTCTTTTTCAGGTTCAGATATAAAATTTTGGATCTCTATATAATTCTTTAAATTGTTTACCTCTACGGAATGGTTGACTGTTCCTGATTGTTCTGATGCTTGTGTTTTCGTGAGAAAATATTTTAGTGATAACTGTGCTTTTCTTCTCAGAATATTATTCTGCCAAAAAAAGGAACCAGCTTGCAGGATATGGATCTTTTCGATAAACATTTGGTCCTCTTTCTTGAGAAGGAGGGCTCTTCTATAATGTGTTCTGTCGATCTACCTATTGATGGCAACAAGAAGGTACCGAATAACTCAAACTCACGAATTAGAAATTAACATCATATGGTGACGAAGTCATTTTCAATTTTTACATTATCATGACAGGCCTTTCTTGCCTCGTGCGAGAAAAGAGGGAAAATGCCGGAATTCCTAGCAAATCCCGTACTCCTCGAATACAATGGGATTTCACACCCGGCGAATACCCAGATTATAAATGTAAAATGTGATTCTAGTAACATTCATATTTAAACTAGTTAAATATGATGTTAATTGGTGCCTTGATTAATCATATCCATTGGCCAAAAATAAGTACTTCTACAGTTCTACTCCTAAATGTTTTTACATAAATAGATAATGTCATCAGTCTCTAGAATGTCATTTGCAGTCATCAGTATCTTTCATAGAAAATTATATTTTGGCTGGGGGCAGTTAAATAGAAAACAGAGTAAATTGTACTTCGTAGAGGTATAGAAAGTTTACATATGTGAGATTCCTGATAGATAGGCTAAGAAGCTTGAGGAAGACTGTGGTTTACCTTGACCCCTCAAATGCTTCATCTGTGTTAGAACCATTTAGGGTAAGGGACTTAAGGGAGCCGAACCTTCCACCAATTTAAGGATGAGAGGGGGCATTCGGTTATGCTTTCAACCTTCATCCATTTGACTCTTCAATGTGGCATTTGGAGAGGAGGAGGAGGATTGAGGACTCGAGAAATGCTCTTCACTGGAATTCCAACATTTCATGTCATGTCTCTGTCAGAACAGCAATCAACAATATGGATTCTTTTGAAATTGACTGAAAATGAGAGACAAAAATGTTAGAGGATGAGCTAAGATTTACTGCTAATATTGTCAGTCAGCAAATAGTACTCTGCACCATTAAATATTTTAAACTTATTCCCTCATAACATATGCTTGTTACTTGTTAGGTTCTGAAAGGATCTCAGTCAATATTCACGTCTTTTAGTTTGTTGTGAAAAAGCTTGTCTAGAGAATTTTGGATGCTCTTTTTCTTTAAGTTTATATATTTTCTAGGGGGTGTTTGGTTGACGAATCTTAGGTATGAGGTATGGGTTTAGAATGGCCTAAAACCGTACCATGTGTTTGGTTGATAGTTTTAAGCGTTTAAACCCATACATCAAACCTCCAAGGTATGGGGTATAGAAACCTAGGGGGGAGGTGGATTTGGCTCATACCTTTACTTTAAGTATCAAATAAAAGAAGAAAAAAAAAATCATTCCAGAGTGAACCATATGACCAAGTCACCAAACACATGGTCGTAAGAATCAAGTTCCAAACTCATACCACTCTGCGAACCAAACACATGGTATTGGGCATTTTGACTAAAATCCATGTTTTTTACATGATTTTTTTTGGTTATCATTAGATATCAATTTGACTTCCTTTTCTGTTGAGGAATTGGCATCGTTTGATGCACAATACTGTTTCACACCTCTTATTAGTTAACCTCTTGTCAATTTATTTGTTCCCATGCCCAGTTGTCGCTTTTCAGTATTTGATGTAGTGTGGTGCTGAGTCTTGTTCATACATGGCGTGTAATATGTTATTATTCATATATGGTTATACCATTGGTTCCTCCCTTCGGAGTATTTTTTTTTGTTTAACTCACCTTTTCCCCTTCCGTACTCTATATTAATATTTACAAATTTGTTTTACCCAGCACATCGTGGAGATTGAAGATTTAAATCCTTGGACTTTCCCTGTGCCTTCTGAGTTGTGTGGTATGGCCCCAGGGTCAAACCATGACTACATGACCTCAGCATACCGCATGGTTCTTTCCTCACCAGTGGTATAATCTCTGATTAACCTCATTAAATAGGAAGTTCCTGAATTGCATTGTTCTGTTCAGTACTTGTTTGCCTTTACAATAATGTGGTATTAAAGAAACTGTTCTCTTCTTAAAGAACTTGATTAAAATCATTCCGTGATGCAGTTGATCTCTGATGGATATTGTTTTTTGCACAGTATGTAGTTTAACTTGTATTTTCTCATTGAGTGTTTACGTTTACATATGGATATTTAACTTCTTGTCATCAGTGAGTTGGTAATGGCTTCATTTTAGTAGTTCTGTGGTCATTTCTCATTATCCCATGGTACAAAATTCATCAGAACTTATGCATGTAATTTGCCCAATTCCGGAAGATAAATGTTTTAGTGAAAATGTGATGCGCTGCCCTAATTAAAGCTCGAAGCTCAGTGGGTTTCTCTATGAATCTATGAGCATCGAGAAGATCTGTGTTAAACAAAAACTAATTGTGAGATTTCTTGTCAAAATAACTTGATTTTCTTCATAATTTATCTCCTATGCTGTTTGGTATATTTGGTTTCTTATTGAAAGTAGACCTTGTGTTGTTGCAGATGCCTGATTTAGTAGTTGAGTACGACATGCCTAGGCGTAGGTTCTCTGTTATTCATCAAGAAGAGGTGTTGTGTGTTACCGGTAGTGCACGTACTGATTCATCAAAGTTTTCTATTGATTGTGAACCAATATCAAATGTTAGACATGACAAGTGCAATCAACAAGAGGTAGAAAAATCACAGAGCTGGAAAGAATTTTCAGTAAATTATGCTTCGGAAAGGCATGAGGTCATTTCCCATGATGGTATCAAGATTCCTTTAACCATTGTATACTCCAAATATACACACAACAAAGGACAGTCTCCTGGGATTCTCGAAGCATATGGTGCATATGGTGAAGTCTTAGACAAAAGCTGGTCCTCAGATCGCATCAGCTTACTTGAGCGTGGTTGGGTAATTGCGTTTGCTGATGTGAGGTTAGTTGATGTAATTGAAGTGTGGTATGATTTTATAATTTTAATTTGGTGGTGTTGTAGTTTGATGAGTCTTGGTGGGTAGCTTCAATATACTTTAGTAGTTGGTTCCCGGAATTCCTATCAACACTCTTGTTCATGCTTTGGCTTTCTTCCTTCTTTGAATGCTCCATGTTACTTAGAATGTAGGTACCCAGATTAACAGGTGACTTTCTGAGTATGTTCAGTGTCTCATTTTATATTTTATAGGTCTGGCTTAAATTTCAAGTAAAATTATCATACATAAGATTCTATGTGATTCCGTAAATTTTCACAGAAAGCTCTTCATTGTGGTCTTTGTCATAGGGTTTGGAAAACAAAGGCTTAGATGTGTTTTTTGATTGAATAGGGGTGGAGGTGGTCCTGATCCTTCCTGGCATCAATGTGGAAGTGGAGCTCAGAAGATAAATTCTATATATGATCTTGTCTCATGTGGTAAGTATCTGGTTGATGAGGGCTATGCTACAAAAGGTAAACTTGCTGCCATTGGAACCAGTGCTGGGTCTCTTCTTGTGGGTGCAGCTATGAATTTTAATCCTGATCTATTTTGCGCTGTGATTCTAAAGGTAATTGATTTACAGTTATTTGTCATTTCAAAGGTAATTGATTTACAGTTCCCATTTTCTTTCTGTGTAGAAGATGGGTGTTGATCAATCTTTTGTAATCTTCGGGTTTGAACTCAAAATTTTGACATGCGTGTAATTCTTTGCATATCAGGTTCCCTTTGTTGATATATGCAACACGTTGATGGATGACAGCTTGCCTTTAACCATTTTGGACTATGATGAATTTGGGAACCCTAAAATAGAAACCCAATTCAAGAGAATTATGAAATATTCTCCTTATGACAATATAATTCAGGGAGTCTGCTATCCTTCAATGCTCGTCACTGCAGCCTTGAACGACTCAAGGTAATTTTGATCTTACATTTCAAAGAAGAATATTCCAGTGGTTAACAGCATGAGTAGTGCATGAACGAGTTAGTTGGAGTAAGTGATTCATGTGTTGTTACTTTCAGGGTTGGAGTATGGGAAGCTGCGAAATGGGTGGCTAAAATACGTGAAAGAACATGTACAGGTTGCTCTCGAGGTGTTATCTTGAAGACAGACATGAATGGAGGACATTTTGGTGAAGGAGGCCGTTACGGGCAGTCTGAGGAAAAGGCTTATGAATATGCATTTCTGATGAAGGTAATGGGACTGCTTGAGCTTCATAACACCAAACATTAAGCTCATATTTTTGCAATGATCACTCTGCTACAAGTTCTGATCATTTACCAAGATAGATATGACAACATCGTAAGATGTTGATCATTCAAAGAGTCTCCGGCAAGCTTGTAGGTTAAAGTGAATCTACCATGGAAATGAAGCTGATTGAAGTTCAGTATCCCAGCAGCTTGTAAGCAAGTTGAAGGAATGTCAGGGAATCGGGAGAGAGTAGAAGCTGGGCGTCGTCGATACAACTCTACATGATTTTGTTTTTACAATCTTAACAACTAACTTCGTATGTTTTTTATGTAAAAATGTGATTTGAAGATTATTCTTTTTTTTTTTTTTTTTTGCAACGTAAGAAGAAGAGCCCTACTGGGTTGGAACCCCGCACGGGTCAACCCGTCCGGGTTAGCAGGCTAGACACTTTGAGAGTGGGGGGAATGATAAGGGAAAACCCTCCCTCAAAGTGCCTCTAGTGGGGATTGAACCCCCAACCTTATGGGTTGGAAGGTGAAATTCTTTCCACTAGGCCAAGACACACTTGGTTTGAAAATTATTCTTCTTACGGTTCAACTTTAACGCATTAGGGAAGGAAATATAATTGTTGTATTTCACTTTTTTTTTGCTTATTTTACCCCTCATGATTTGTGTTATAGTGATTAGCGATAATTATTGTAATTTTAGATGAATATTATGTTTCTAAAGATATGGAATTAAAAAAATAATTAAAAACGTCTTCCTTTGTACGAGTTATAGTTTCTTTTTTTTAGAAGAGTCCTAGTTATAGTTATTTCATTTATTTGTGAAATTATGGAGAAAGGACATTGTGTTAGATGAATATTATGTTTTGAAATAAGTACGACAGAGCTGTCAAAACGGTTACAATGGTTGGGCTTGGGTCGGGTCGTCATGGATCTCGGATTGTGATAAGGTAGGGTTGTGTCGGGTCACTTTGTTACCCGGGTTCGGTCAAGTCAATGGTTCGGAAAAGATCAGACAATGCCGGAAACTTGACTTTGGTTGTCTTATGCAAAAAAAAATCTACATTAAGGTGTGATTTCACAAAAAACATTATATAAGGTCATTTCTCGTAAAATTTGGGTTATAAAAGGTACATTTATAACAAAATAAAGCCACGCGTGTTGCTCATGTGCAAGTCAATAGTCGGAAAAGTTCAGTCAATGCTGAAAATTTGTCTTTCGCAAAAAAATTTACACGAAGTATAAGGTTCTTTTCTCGCAAAATTTGGGTTATAAAATGTTATTTTTGGCAAATTTTCTTTTTATTTAATACAATTTAGTCTTCATTTAAATCTCAAGTATTTTGCCTAATTTTTTAACAAAAAGTAAATTAAAATTTATAATATCAGATTTGTAAATCTAGAAAAAAAACAACCTTCTGAAAGAAAATACTCCATAAATAAATAAGTCAAATCTGTTAATGGCATAGAGATGGGAAGAAAAAGGTTAAAGATAACAAGCAAGCAACTGATCTAGGACTAGAATTAAGTTCGTGCGATGCACAGATCAATACATTAAAATTACAGAGGGAATCCATGATTTGTTACTTTTTATGGGGTAAAAGTATTAATGAAAAGATTTTCCGTCGTAAAAGAACAATTGCAATGTGATTCCGTCACAAGCCCGTCGTGAAAGAGGGTTGGGTCTTCATAATTGACTACATCATCATATAATTAGATACTCTGTCGTAAAATATTTCACTTAAAACACGAGATTTGAGCCCGTCATAAATAGCCCTTTGTTAATGACATTTTTTTTTCCTAATGTATGTATTATTATGTAATAAAACATGGTAGTTGACTCTTAATAAAATTTATTTATTTTTATTATCTTTTACTAAATATTTATTTATTATTTAGACTCCTAACAAATTTTATCTCTTATGGTCTTTTACCAGTATTTGACTCCTATTATATTCAATTTTATCTCATTATTTATCGTTTAAAAATAAAAATAATATTTAATTATGTGACTGGATAATCCTACGTGGAATAAACTCGAAAAAAACGTATTTTACAATGTTGTATTTTCAAACCGCTCTCCTAAATTTCATTGTTAGATGCGTAATACAAATTGGAGTTTTAGGATGAAAACTCTTTCCCAAATCTCCACTTATCAAATACGGAGTACCACTACTCCGTATTGGAATATTTGACTAGTTAAACTTCCAAATCTCCAATAGTATCTATCAGGGTGAGGGAGGCTACATCGCTGGTAACCAGGGGCACAATTACCCCATATCCGGGTTAAAATGGTAATTTCATCTCATGAGTTGAAAAGTCAAACAAGGTACTACATATGGGCAACAATGACAGTAATTAGTACAACAATGACAGTATTTTAATACAACAATGACAGTATTTATGCAAACGATGACAATACTTATATAACACTTGTATACATACTTTTACCCATTCATTTAATATGCAACATTTTTATCCATTTATTTAAGTGGTCTCTTTACTTTTTATATTTCATTACAGTTGTATACATAATTTCCTTTTTTAGGGTGATTGTGACAGTATTTTAATACAACAATGACAGTATATATACAACAATGACAATACTTATATTAGAAATGACAGTATATAACAAGTTAACAACACTTTTACACATTTATTTAAAGGTGGGCCATGTTTTCAATTTTTTTTATTTTTTAAAGTGGGTATAGAGTCCTTATTTCGCTGGTTACCAGCGATGTAGACAGCCTCCTATCAGGGTTGCCCTCTAATTTTGTCATAACACTCTCTCTACCGAACAGGACCAAAATTTCGGACCGGAGGAAGTACGGAGTACTCTGTAACTTGATAAAGGGTGTAGGCGCGCTCTCAGAGTCAGACTCACAGTAGTACAGAAGCGGGAAAAGCTTCCCACCAGGTTTTTCTTCATTCATCCCCTTCGCATTGTTTGGGTTTTCCACTTTAGCACCTTTGATTTCTTTTCTTAATCCCAATTATACACAACCATTCTTCATTAATCCCCTTTTCTTAATCCCAAATCATACATATTTCGATGTTCAATCGTTGATAACATCTTCTTTTCAGTAAATTTCTTCGCTTTTATAAACCCTAATTACACAATTTGAATTCTTGTACACATTTTATGCTTACCATATTCTTTAACTCTTAACCCTAAATACCCATTTGATTCTTGTACATTTTCGTAGGATTTTGAAGAAAATTCATGGGTTTTAATTTTTTGTATGCAGATTTTACTGGGCAACACCAATTGAAAGAATTTCATTTGCAATTCTTGCAGTGCAGACATGGTGAGTAATGACCATATAGTTTCAAATTTCTTACATTTTCGTTTTTTTTCTCTTTTAGTTTTGACTTTAAATTTCTTGTAAGCAGTCAGATATCAGAAAATGGTTCATGAAGCACCATGACAAGGGAAATGCCAATGCTGCCAAGTCAGCTGCTGCAAAACCGGCATCTGATAAACCTTCTGCCACTGCTTCAGAAACAGAAGGTCAAGAAAGTGCTGCCAGAAGGAAAACAAGCAAATATTTTGATAAAGATCAAGAGAAGCCGAAAGTTGAGACTCAAAAGGTGGAGGTGCCTGCCAAAAGAAAGACACAAAAGGGAGATGGGGATTCCCATGTTAACACCAAACCTTCACCTTCACCTGCAAAGAAGGTTCAAAAAGTAGAGGAGGAAGATGATGATGACGACTTTGCTCCCATTAGTTCCAAAAAAAGGTCAGTTGATGCTAGTCCTAGCAAAAGACTAAAAGGAAGTTCAGGAAGGGGAATTGCAAAGAAAAATGTGGTCATTGATGAAAGTGATGATGAAATGGATGAGGAAAAGGAGACTAAAACTCCTGTCAAATCTGCTGGGAGGGGTCGTGGTAGGGGAGCTGAATCTGCCGCTGCTGCTACCGGAAGAGGAAGGGGACGTGGACGGGGTGGATTTATGAACTTTGGTGAGAGAAAAGATCCGCCTCACAAAGGAGAAAAGGTATTGAAATGCCATGTAATTATTCAGTTCATTAAAGTGTGTTTTCCTCCCTCATCTTCCCTTGTTTCTTTTTCCTAATCTATCCAGGAAGTTCCTGAAGGCACCCCCGATTGTTTAGCTGGGTTAACTTTTGTAATATCCGGAACACTTGACAGGTATAGAGTTTAACATTTAGTTGATATGTGGAAAGATATACTTCCTTCAGTATTTGCTGTTTTTTTTGGTTATTTTTGGTTGGTGTCTTGATTTTTTGCTTACAGGATTCTCACTTGTCTTGTTTCTCTGTGAGTATTAGTTTCATAGACATTTCGTAACCTAAGTTTTTCCTTGTAGTTTGGAAAGGGAAGAAGCAGAAGATTTGATCAAGAGACATGGAGGTCGTGTTACCGGATCTGTCAGCAAAAAGACGGTTCTTTCTTGATCTATAACCCTTTCTTTTTTGTTTTACACTCTCTTCTGCTCCCAACAGCAGTTCTTGCAGTTTACTAAACCTAGACTTTACAGAATTTTCTTTTATGCGATGAAGATATTGGAGGACGTAAATCTGAAAAAGCGAAAGAATTGGGGTTCGTTTCTTCTTATTTGACGATTCTTCCTTTTCAGTTATCTTATGAGTTATAACTTCTCACTAGGGTCTTAATTTGCTATGTAGAACACCCTTTCTCACAGAGGATGGTTTGTTTGATATGATCCGTGCATCCAAAAAATCTAAATCACCTGCTCAATGCAACTCAAAAAAACCATCTGAAAGCACCCCGTCATCATCTGCAAAGAAAATTCAGCAGAACGTGGATGTGAAAAGTACGCATAAGATTTCTTCTTGGTGTAATTGGTCTATCACTTATCATGTAGTTCTTTTCTTGATTGCTTCTTGGATGACGCCGTTGAACTTTTTTATTTTTTATGTTGTGGATATGATGCTGAATATTGTATTAAAAACCAATGACAATTTGACATCCCTGGAAACACGAAATGGACTAATCCCCCTCCAACTCCCCCCCCAAAAAAAAATCTTGCTAACTTGGAGCTTCTGAGTTTGGAATCGTTGTTGCCTCAATGAAATTCAATGAACAGACACAACAAAGCATAATTTGTATGCAAATTCACAATCTGAACCAGATTATGACAACTGCATGTTGTAAGACTCCACCCCTTTGCTGAATCTAGCTCAGAAGCTTATGAAAAAGAGTAAAAGACATGCCATAATTTAAATCCAAGTCTAAACAATTTTAAGTACGAATTACGGAGCCAAAGTATATAAGCATAATATTTGCGTGTAATTTGGCTTTAAACCATTGGTCTCTTTCTATCTACTTTTATGTACCTTTGCTCCATTATTTATCTGCTGAACTCATTATTCTCATATGAACTCTTTTGTGAATTTTTTGTTGCAGAAGCTGGTGTGAGTAGCTTTTCAGCCAACATTAAAGCTCCTAAGTCTTCAGCAAGTCCATCACCTGCTAAGAAGAAGGATCTTTCAAAGCAAGGTCCTTCCTTGACATGGACAGAGAAATACAAGCCCAAAGTCCCAAATGATATAGTTGGCAACCAAAAGCTTGTATGCCCTTGTTGATTGCAGTGGTTCATTATTTACTGTTCTCCCATCCTTCTGCAGAATTTTCAGAATGACAAATATTCTCTGTTGTTGCTTGCTGAAGGTTAAAGATCTTCATGATTGGTTATCACACTGGGATGAGCAATTTTCACATGGTAATGGAAAGAGGAAAAGGCAAAGCAATTCTGCTGAGAAAAAGGCTGTCTTATTGAGTGGAACTCCTGGCATAGGGAAAACTACCTCAGCAAAGTTAGTCAGTAAAATGCTGGGTTATGAGATAATTGAGGTACCACCACCATCCTCAATAATTATCATTTTGAATTTGTTAGTGTTGATGTTTATGTCTCTTTCTTCTTTGTCTTTTATGCTTACAGGTAAATGCCAGTGATAGTCGTGGAAAGGCTAATTCCCAAATTAGTAAGGGAATTGGTGGAAGTACTGCAAATTCTATAAAGGAGCTTATTAGTAATAAGTCCCTGGGTGATATGGATAGGTTGGTTCTGTTTATTAGCTTAACATTCATTTATGTGTTATTTATTCTCCTGTTGGTTGTTGGTTGATGGGAATTCAATTCTAGGTCAAAGCACCCCAAGACTGTTCTGATTATGGATGAGGTTGATGGCATGTCTGCGGGTGATAGAGGTGGGGTTGCAGACCTAATTGCAAGCATCAAGATCTCCAAAGTCCCAATTATATGCATTTGCAATGACCGCTACAGTCAGAAATTGAAAAGTCTTGTAAATTATTGTGCGCTGTATAATTTCCGGAAGCCCACAAAACAGCAGGTATTATTAGTTTGTAGTTATGAAATTGCGGCATACTGACATTATATGGTTTGGGTCTCTTGGTAACTTATGATGCTATCTGATTTGTTTAGTAATTGTATAAGCTATATACTCTCTCTATATGTTATGTTTGAGATTATGGACATCTAATTTTTCAATCAAGTGTTTCGAGGTATACTTTAAAAGTTAAGGGTGATGCCATTTTCTCGTACCCCATACTTTGATTTTGCTTTAATTATACTGTGATAAATTAGGAACTATCTGAAATTCTATGTGAAATGGATCTTGGAAATATAATTATGTTGAAGTTACAACATTGACTTTATCTGATATCTGATGATGTGTAGTTATGTGTTGACAGTATCACTGTTATTCTAGTTAGTAAACATGAAATATTATTAGTTAATAAAGATTCAAGAATAAGAGGACATGAAGTACTCCGGAGAAACTCAAATAAAGTCAACAAAGTATGTCTATCATGTTTTGCATCACTAAAAGCGAACTTGAAAATGTCCCCATGAAGTAGTATCGGCATACTCTAGGTACACTGCCTATTTAATAAAGTCCCTCAACCTATTACTTTGTTCAGAAAAGTTTGTATTAACTTATTGACCCTGTTCTGCTCATATTTCTCCGAAGCAAAATTGTTTTAAGGTGAAAAGAACAAGAGCTATATTAGCCGATAAGGTCAATATGTTCAGTTAAGGGGACACCTTGTCCTCCTCTTAATGTACCTCTACTATTGTTTGATCAGTTTTAATGATATACTCTTCTTTAAAAAAGTTCGGCTAAGGGGAAATATAGTGAAAAGAACTAACCCTTTTGGGATGCCTAATCTACAAAATTTAATTAGTATTGAGCATACAATTAAGCTCTGCACTCAAAGGTTTGAACTTATTTTGGTTAGTTTAATATGCTATGGAAGTAGCCGGGAATGTGGTGAAGAAGCTTAACATGGAATTCCTAGAAAAGAGGCTAGATGAAGCCCCAAGACTTTCCTATGTCATATTACGGGGTTTGGATAAAAATATACTCCCTCCGTATTTTAAAAAGAGACACTTTATTGACATGTTTTGGTCCCCATTTCCAATTATACTAATATTTCTCTCTTTCTTGTGGTCCCCACACTTACTCACATCATCTTTTTACTATAATAAATAATTTACTCACTACCCCACTTTCATCTTATTTTAATAAATTCAACTCACTCTCCTAAAATTACGTGCCGGTCAAAGTGTATCTCTTTTTAAAATACAGAGGGATTATCATACACGTCTCCTGCATTAGAAAAACATAATCAACACATCCCATTCCAACTTTCGAGGATTATACATATTAAAAATGGAAATTCTAAGTGCTGGTTATCTTCTATCTGGTGGTGAAGTCTAAGATAGGGGCATAATGTAAGATTCTGAGGTGATAAAGGTGAGACAAGTAATAGAAAGAAGTTCGTCCACCGCTCGGAGCTCATCCTAAGACCAAATCTTATTTATTAATCTCATCTGTCATCTCTACACTTGACCAACGAAAGAAAAGGAACCTGGGATACAAATGTGCATGAGCTGACGTGGGAAGTCAGAATCCCTTGAAGTATGTCCCAACTCCTAACCTTTCTCTTGAAGCCAATACTTGCTGGTCACTTGATACAAGGATATGGGCTCCTCCCCCGGCACCCCAGGCCGTTCCATATTAAAGTATACATTAGCAAATCCCACCAAAATTGAGAGAGAAAAAAATGGGTAGCTAGGTGGGTGTGGGAGTGTGGGACCTAACTTTAGAGAAAATGTAGACCGGAAAAGGTTACTAAAAGTAGTATGCTTACTTTGGAGTGTACGATAAGGCATCCATTTTTGGTAGAAATATCTTTTGTTTGGGACCGGATGAAGTGGTTGTTTTGTTAGCACCTCACTAAAAGTATATTATTTGTGGACCCAAATAGAGGCGCGTTAGGGTTTTAACCATCATTAAAGAACAGAGAGAGAGAGAGAGGTAGGAGAGGATAAAACACCAAGTGTTAACCCTCCCTTTTCTCTAGGTTTGCTGTCTACCGTATCACAAAATGTTTTATTAGTCCCTCTGTCCCATCTTATAGTGTACATTGTCGAATCACACAGAAACTGAGAGAGAAACTGAAGAGAAAATAGTGGGTAGCAAGTTGGGTGTGGGATATAACTTTAGAAAAATGCAAGGTGGAAAAGGTTACTAAAAGGCATCCATTTTTGGTATTATAAATTTTATATGGGTCAGAGAAATTGTGTTTTTTCTTGTTAGCACTTCGCTACGAGCACATTACTAGTGAACCAACTAGAGGCGCATTGGATTCTTTCCATCATAAAGAACGTAGAGGGAGAGGGAGGGAGGATGAAGAGAAAGAAAAGAACAAAGAAAAAGTTTTAGAGAGAGCCTAATCCAAAGGAGAGGGAAGAGGGGTGACAAACTGGTCCTTCCCCAAGCATCCTACAGCATTTGAACCCCAATTTTTTATGAAAGAAGGGGCAGTGTTATGCCTTGTTACTTTACCACCATATCAAAATCTTTAATACAAAGGTTGCACTGTGATTTTCTCGACAGCATGTGACGAAGAGAATTACGTATCAAAGTTCTTTTGTCATATTGCATTCATAAGACAAGTAGTTCAATGTAGAATTGAGCAGGCAAAAGAAATATCTCATAAATAATTGTCTTTGGCAGATGGCAAAGAGGTTGTTGCAAATTGCTAATGCTGAAGGGCTTAAAGTGAACGAGGTATCTATTCAGAAAGAAGAAATTCCTGATTTTCCCACACCCCTCCCCCTTTTAATTTCTCGTCTTTGTTCCTATTCTCTCTTCCATGTTCAATCAGTC
Organism: Spinacia oleracea; assembly: GCF_020520425.1. Taxonomy (NCBI): domain Eukaryota; kingdom Viridiplantae; phylum Streptophyta; class Magnoliopsida; order Caryophyllales; family Amaranthaceae; genus Spinacia; species Spinacia oleracea. The sequence continues at coordinate 179,794,326 of NC_079490.1, forward strand.
TCCCCTGGTTCTGAAGTCTTAAGAGATGCATGGCCAACTTGTTTGTATGATTTGAATTTGTATTCACAGATTGCTTTGGAAGAGTTGGCAGAGAGATGTAATGGAGATATACGCATGGCTTTGAACCAGCTGCATTATATGAGCCTGTCAATGTCAGTTATCAGATATGATGATATTAGACAACGTCTTCTTAGCAGCGCTAAAGATGAAGACATTTCACCATTTACTGCTGTTGATAAGTATGTAGCAATGTTCTCTTTCTTTATTGGCTTGACTATATATGAAATGCTAGGTAGCACAGCAACAAGAAATGAAAACGTATTGAGGGAGAACAGAGATATGCGGAAATGCAGTTATCGTACAATTAGGAAACATGGAATTACAAAATCCTAATCAATACATTAATAACTTTGGCATAGAAATTCAATATTGCGTAGTATTATCAATACTAAAGGAAAAGAAAGAGGTTATTAAAGTTGGTTTGGGTTATTTGTAGAGATTTTTGAAAGAAAAGGTGACTTTGTGATTCTCATATCTCAAGATCCTTTAGAGCGAAGACTTGCTGATTTTCAAAGAAAAATTTCCCCTTCTTCTCTTTGTTTCCGACTGTCCAAGTTTCAGAAACAGGACACTTGAACTTCACATAGATGAATTGGAGTTGCCCAAAGACGAAAGACATTGATGTGCGTCAAAAGGAAGAATGGGGGTCTGGGAGAAAAAAGGACATAGAGACAATGAGTTGTTTCCGAATATCTGCAGCTCTTAGTTGCTTGAAAATACTAATTTTTCTCTGTTTCTATGTCTTAATTTAAAATGGTTTTAGGGATAGGCAATTTACATTTAGTCACCTCTGTTAACCTACTTTCCATATGAACTGCTTAAAATGGTTTTAGGGATAGGCAATTTACATTTCCGGAATGGAGGAAGTATAAAGGTTTGAAGTATGAAGTATGAACTGCTTTCCATATGCCCTTTTTAAGATATCTTGTCATGGTCCTCTTGAGAGAGAGGAGAGGACTGTTTAATATTATGACTGCAGTCACTTTGCTTCACATGATGAAGTATAAGTAAGCTTATATTATCTTGTAGGTTGTTTGGTTTTAACGGTGGGAAGTTGAGGATGGATGAACGGATTGACCTGAGCATGAGTGACCTTGATCTCGTTCCTCTTCTTATCCAGGTCTGCTCTTCTCTTTCTGAATTCTTTACTCTGCTTGTTTTCATGTCACAGGGTGTAATGTACTATGGAATTTTTTGAAATTTTGCATTTGAAGCTATTTGACTGATGGAAGGAATCAATTGAGTTGATAAATAATGTAGGAACTAGGAACCACTCAATCTTATTGCTTGGCTAGTGCAAATAAATGAGTGCTTGCATTTATGTGAACCCTGCGATTGTTTCTGCATTCATTAGTTGTTCACACATGACAGGAAAATTATATTAATTATCGGCCGAGTTCTGTGGTGAAAGATGATAGTGGGATGAAAAGAATGAGCTCGCTTGCCCGTGTTGCTGAATCAATTGCTGACGGAGATATTATTAATGTACAAATTAGGAGATACAGGCAGTGGCAGCTCTCTCAAAGTAGTTGTGTTTCTTCCTGCATAGTACCGTATGTGTTCTGAAATCGTTATTAACTATATTTTGGTTTGGAAAAAAAAAAGTTCTCTGAATAGGGTCCTTCTTTTTCTTCTGCTCTAATTCTAAAATATGTTCTGCCTCTTTCCCCTTTTCTCTTCATTAGGGCCGCATTGATGCATGGGCAGAGGGAGACGTTTATGCCGGTATGTGTTCACTTTTACTATTTGTGGAACTGCATCCACCTTGTTGCATTACCTTTATTGTGAAAATCGTATCAGTTCTTTGTATGTGTTTTACTTCTCTGCTGTATGCCCCACTAGTAGGCAGAAACTTGCCACACCTATACAAGATTGATTTCACAGAGGGCAGACAGCTCCCATATACTTCCTCCATTCTTATTTACATGACACAATTACACAGGTTCTTTTGACTTCCTTTTGTGATTTACACAAATAGTCGTGTGGGGTCTTGTTAGATTCTTCTCAATAAATATTTTTTAAATATCAACTTCTTATAATTTTTCTTATCCATAATTGAAGATATTAATGTTTGAAATCATGCATTGGCAAACGTGACTAAATAATTTTGTCATGTAAATAAGAAAAGAGGAAGTATTATTTAGTTCCATGCTCCCTTTTGTTCGCTACTCCCTGTCGCGTTTGATACTAAGGCTTATTCTCTTCAGTCTTCACTTTCAAAATCAAGTTTAAATAGGGCTTATAAGTTCAGTTAAGGGTTGCCAAGTTAAATACAATTATACAATTAAAATTAAGTTCTGAAAAGTTAAGATTAGGGAATTCATGTTTTAAAAAAGTAATGCGTTCTTTTCCCCCAAAAAATTTCTTGTCTGGAATTATAAATTCATGAGGACTTTTAAGTTCAATTTACAATTAATAATTAATTCAAATACATTTAGACAATGGTGAATAAGTTCTAATAAGTTCGGATAAGTATAATTCGTATAAAATAAAATATCCTAAAAGATATTGTTGGATTTAGGCTTTCCAGGTACCTTACCGTATTTGGGCCTTTTAAAAAAAATTTGATAACAAGTCAAGATAAGGGTAGGGCTTAGGATAAGTTCAGATTACTTTAGATGAGGACTAATTAGTTCAAATAAGTCTGGATAAGGGCCAATAATTTATGAAAAGATCAAATAAGGGCTATCAAGTTTGATCTACTGTTCCGTCGATAAATAAAAATAAAATAAATTTGATCTACTGCTAAAAGTAGTTCAGGTGAGGACCAATAAACTCAATTATGGGATAATAAGTCTAGTTAAGTTCATATGGAGTGCCCTTCCCCAGGCTAGTCTATAGTCTATACATGCTAATATGCTAATTACCGTAGTTTCTTTTAGTTAAATAATTTCATACTTGTTTATTATTAGATACAACATTTTGACTTTTGCACTGTTCATGTCCTCTACTTTGAATATATTACTATGTTTACTAATTATACTTAAAAAGAAAAATATAGTCATGTTGAATCATGCTTGATACGTCTCAAAATATATTTTCTAATATCAACTTATAAATTTTACATATAGAAAAATTAGACAATTAAAGATATAAATAGTTGAAGTTATTCATTGGCAAGCGTGAAATAATAAGTGTTGCATCTAAAAATAAACGGAGGAAGTATTACATTGGTATATACTGATAATCTAGCTGGACACCATGTTACATGTAACTGTTTCGGTCATGTGTACCTATAGCTATAGACCTGACATGAAGTTTGCAGGGTGAAAGAAATTTCAATAGGTTTGGTGGTTGGCTTGGGAAGAATTCAACAATGGGAAAGAATTTGAGGATCTTGGAGGATCTCCATGTCCATATGCTTGCATCTAGTGATTCATATTTGGGAAGGTAATGCTACATCCTTCCATGTTTCAATCCTTCTAGATGATTCATGTGCAGCAGCTGACACATGCTATTACTCTTTTTTTGGAAGTGTTAATTTGTTTCATTGATTTGAATGATATTATCTAACTCGCTGTTTAAGGTGAATAATTTGTCGTATCTTAATTAATTTATGAGGAGTATTATTCATTTATTATTTTAGTGAACTTAATAAGTGAATCATGTGTCTGTTGTCAATTAATAATCTTCGCGATAAAAGATTGTATATTTTTGAGGCAGAATTCCTTTATGAGAGCATTATGGTATTGTCAAAAAACAAAATCAATAACCTCAACCCGAACAAAATCAGAAACATGGATTGATGTAGAGAAGAGAATATGGGGGATACTTTGATAAATGGTTGTATTAGAAATGCAATTAAATAATCATTTAGGAAAATTACAACCCCAGGCCTTCAAGTGGCTTGAGTTGCTGGGCACTCGCACTTCCACTAAAAGCTAATCAAAGTAAAATAAAATTCACTCACAGTTTTCAGGTTACTTCCTCCAACTGATCACCTCTACATATAACTTCCCTCACTTCCTTTCCTTCCTGTATTCTTCTCCAAGCTTATCCTTCCCCTAAGACTGACTGGTTGCGGTACAGAACGTCATTGCTTTGATGTAAATAAAAAAAGGTTCCCCTACATAGTTAAATATTTGTAAATTTGTGAGTATTTAACCATAAGAGTACTATCAATCTATGTATGCAGAAGGAAATAGTGTAGGTTTAAATATCCTCCGTCTTTGTTTTTATGTGTACAAGTATATATGGAGGTCACTTATAGATAAAAAATTATGCATGCCTATCAATCTTCTAATATGCACTAATTTATATATGATTGTGATATAGGTTTAGCCTTTTAGCTAGAATGCAGGCTCTCCTACTTTGTTTACGCGTCTCCTTGATGCCCTTTTTTGTTTAATGTGTAGTTGAGAATAAAAATAGTTTAATTCCATCTCTATCTTCCCTCATGAGTACTTTACAACTTATACCTCACTCCGAGTGATTTTGTACTGGTTGTAGTACCAATTGGCAATTGCATATAGGCAAAATACATGTCTTGTATTTAGTGCACATGCTATTGTAGTTCACACTAAGGGGCCGTTTGGTTGGAGAAGGGGAAAGAGAATGAGAAAGGGAATCAAGGAGAATGGAATGAAAACCATTTGTTTAAGAATGGTGTTTGGTTTCCCCATTCTTCTCCCCTCTCTCTCTCCCAAGTAACTGAACTGAATAAATATAAATAATAAACAATAAAAAATAATAACTAATAAATAAATAATAAATAGTAAATACTACATCCGTTTCTGAAAGTTCTTTACGCTTTGGAAAATGTGTCCAAAGTATGAAAACTTTTACCGTAAATTCTCACCATTATATACATCAAAATGCTACATGTAAGATCTTGTTAGATTGGTCCCGATATGCATTTTCAGAATATCAACTTTTTATAATTTTTCACATACACAATTGGATATATTAGTAGTTAAATATTGCATTGGAGTTCGTGCAAATAGTAATTGTAAAGTACTTTATGAAACAGAGGTATTAGTAATTAGTAAATAATAAAAAATAATAATTATAATAATAATAAATGTTTTTTTTATATATTATTATTATTATTTATTTTATTATTAGTATTATTATTATTATTTATTATGAAAAGATGGTGATCTAAGGGAAAGGGAATGAAAAACCTTGGGGGGGTAGGGTATCATTGTAGAGAGATTTGGGGGTAAGTGAAAAAGAAAAGAGGGTAAAAAGAATGACAAAAAACACCAAACAAACAACAACGAATGGAATTAAAACCCATAATTCCCTTTCTCTTTCCTGAAGACCCCCAATCAAACGCCCTCTAAGTTTGTTATGTTCGATGACTAGAACCAGTTTGTAGACGGTGCCCCTGATAGGGCCAATTACAGAATGAAATTGTAACAGTTGCATGGTTGTCCAATGTAATCTTAAAATATGTGCTATGGAGACTGGAGTGGCTTTTCGCAGACGGGAGTTTTGAGAATCTTTTATAGAATGGTTTTACAACAGGCTATTTTTTTTTTACGTCATGCCAATAGTTTGCTGTAGGCACAACAGGCGGTTTGCATTTATGTTCAAATTCTTCGATTACGTAATAGCTTATCTGATATCTAATTTCTTGTAATGTAAAGATATTTTAGTGGTTACTTCTCAAAATCATCGTATGTTTTGCATATTCATTCTTAAAACTTTTTAATTTGGGTTTTACATAAGTGAATGAACTTTTTATTCGTATCGCTCTGTGCTTCTGTTCAAGGGAGGGAAGGTGAAGAAAACGCTTGTTACCTGTCTGGCTTTATGTATATTGCAGTGTACTTGTTGGCCATTTAATTTTTTAATTTTATTTGCTCTTTTCGGCTTAGCAACTTTGATTTATTCCCTGTCCTATCTTCAAATTCTCTTATCCTTTGATTTTCTTTTACTTTATTTTATTTTAAATTAAGTACAAGAATAGGACGTTGTATTTGAATGCTTATTTCTGTTCCTTATTTCCCCCATTGTTTTCTATGCATGATTATGCTGTATAATAGTTATTTTTTAATGATATGCAGGGGAACTTTACGTCTTGATTTCCTTACGCTTCTTTCTAAAAAATTAACTGAACCACTCCGGGTTCTTCCTAAGGTCAGGAACTTTTTGATTACGCGGGCTTGTTATCTTCAATTTCCAGATGCTATTAATACTGACAGTTGCAAACTTGTAACTAGCAGCTAACGGCTAAGTTTTTACTATTTTTTTGCAGGAGGAGGCTGTTAAAAATGTAGTTGAATTTATGGATGCTTACTCATTAAGTATGGAGGACTATGACACGCTTATGGAGTTGTCTAAATTTCAGGTTTTCTAACTTCTGCTCCACTCCTTAATTTTCTTTTTAGGAATTTTCACATATTTTTGAGTTGTATTTTATTAGGGACGCACAACTCCATCTGATGGTATATTACCAGCAGTAAAAGGTGCTCTAACAAAGGCATATAAAGAAGGTAGCAGTTCACGTGTAGTACGAACAGCAGACATGATCACCCTTCCTGGTTTAAAAAAGGCTCCAAAAAAGAGGATTGCAGCTATTCTGGAGCCTGTTGATGAAATTGGTGAGGTAAATGGTGATATCAATGAGGAGGATGAGGAAGAGAACGCTGAAGATGCTGAGGATTTAGGTATGATTCTCTATTTAGTGTTAAGACTGTTTACTCCTTGCTAATCATGCCTAATGCCTCCAAGGAACTTCCTGAAATCTGAATACCTTTTATTTCTAATTTTGAAAAAAAAAATGTTTGTGAATAATGTTTACCAAGTGCTTGGATGAACTAGAGTGCTGTTTCTAACTCAGTCCAGAACCCCATCTCCCAGTAGTTCAACTCAGTATTTTTTTGTGCTTTGACAGTTTGGAAAAATTCAGTTCTCAATGACGTGTAGAATTGTTAGACTATTTACCCATAAGCAAGCTTTATTCACAATCATGAACTGCTGTAGTTTCCTAGAATGATGCTCCTGAATCACTTTATGTCCTTTAGTCTCCCTCGTCTTGCTTTGGCTGTCCATTATGTTTTGTTTTTGTATCTGTTCAGTGCTTGTGAATGAAATGTCAATAACTAAAATAACCCTGTTATGACATTTTAGTTGCATGCTTCTTAGTTGTGCGATTTCTGACAACAAAAAGTCATATGTTTGTCATTCATTCTTGCAGACGATGCCAATGGTGCAAAAAGACTGAAGCTGGATCTCGAGAGTAACCATGCTAAAGGTGAGTTGAAATACTTGAGAAGAGTTTACTTCATGGGCTTAAATTCATAATCTATCTATATATCTAACGAGTAAAATGTGGTCGGTTGCTTTTTAGGGATTCAAGTCCAAGTGGACTTGAAAGGTGCTGGAAGTTCTGGCACTAAAAAGACACAAAAGGCCTCGGCAGGAAGAGGCAAGGGAGGTGCTGCTGAACCAGCATCGGGAAAGAAAGGTGGTCGTGGATCAGGAACTGCTGCCAGGAAAAAGAAGTAGAGAAAAATTGACTGCACATTCGATTGTGTGCAGATCATGCTTTCTAATTTTTTTCTTATTTTGTTTACATCCTCTGTTGGTGATTAGTAGCTTTGGTGATTATCTCAGGGTGTAGTCTCTTTCTAATGTTGAATCGAACTTAACCTATCAAAGTTTTGTCTATACGTGCTGATAGGAGAGTTGGTTCTGAGAAGGCGAAAACAGACATACATGGACAATAATTTCAAGGGGCATGAATTGGTATAAAATGTGTAGGCCGGCTTTAACTTGTTTTACACCAAGTATAAAATTGACCATTCTCTTTCGTAAGCACATCTATTACATGTCTATTTTGTCAATGTCATTGTAATGCACAAATGCCATTTGTCATTGTACACAAACTTTTCAGAAAGGCCGATCTACGATAATATATTGTGTGGCGGTCCGCGCATGTTATGTTCTTTTGGTTACCCTTATTGATGTTATAAGTTTTCTTTATTGTAGTTATAAGTTACCTTATTTTCAAGGCTATTAACTCAAATGGTAGAGCAATGTACAATATTGTACATGGTGTGGGGTGAAGCTCCACGTAACCTACTACCTATATTACATTTGTGTATTGATGTATATTTTCATTTGTGGTGTTGTATTTGTCATAGTTATAACTTGTACAAGCATATCACTTTTGATTAGGGTCACTTCATTGTTTATTGTTAGAGTTGCGTTTTTCAATGGTTAGGGTCATCCTAGAGTAAGGTAACTTTAAACCTCGAATAAGGTCACTTATATCTTTTATCTGGTTCACTTTTATATTTGAATGTACAGTAAAATACTGTAGATCGGGGGCACGCAAAAATTTTTGGTCATTGTAATGCATAAATGCGACTTGTCCATATCTATTACTTGGCCTTTTAAAAAAAAAACCTATAATCTTACGGCAGATTCTTTTGTATTTTTATTGTTGTTTAAATGGTAAGGAGTAATACCATAATCTACCATAATTAAAGAAAAGTTCACCGAACTTATAAATTATACTCCGTAATTGATATCAAATCTTAGTTCGGTTGACCATAATTATAATTGATATCAAATTTTTATTTACTTATAAAGTTCACCGGCTTTGCTTTTAATGGTTCATTTGGTTGACCTTAGAAATTAAAACTTCGAAGGAAGAAGTTGTTCTTATGCAATATGAGTATCTCTTCGGAAGTAAAAAATGATGTTTGGTTGAACTACTAAGTATTTTTTAGAAAGTAAATTCCCATGTAAAGTTCTACTTAGTTAGGAGGACATAAATTCAAATTTTTATATGAGACTGTCCTCATCATCAACTGATGGTGAGACCAGTTTACACTTGCGAATTTAGGTATGTTACTTCTATAGTTTAGACATGTTATTTTTTTTATAATTTTAGAGGAGTTACTTTTTTAGTTTAGGTATGTTACTTCTATAGTTTATACATGTTACTTTTTTTATACGGAGTAGTTTTAGGTGAGATACCTTCTTAGTTTAGGTATGTTACTTCTATAGTTTAGACATATTGCTTTTTTTATAATTTTAGAGGAAGTACTTTTTTTAGTTTAGGTATGTTACTTCTATAGTTTATACATGTTACTTTTTTTATACGGAGTAGTTTTAGGGGAGATACCTTCTTAGTTTAGGTATGTTATTTCTATAGTTTAGACATGTTACTTTTTTTTTAATAATTTTAGAGGAGGTATTTTTTTTAGTTTAGGTATGTTACTTATATAGTTTAGACATGTTACTTTTTTTTTTTATACGGAGTAGTTTTAGGGGAGATACCTTTTTAGTTTAGGTATGTTACTTCTATAGTTTAGACATGTTACTTTTTTTATACGGATTAGTTTTAGGGGAAGTACCTTTTTAGTTTATGTATTACTTCTATAGTTTAGACATGTTACTTTTTTTTTATACGGAATAGTTTTAGGGGAGGAACATTTTTAGTTTAGGTATGTTATTTCTATAGTTTAGACATGTTACTTTTTTTATATAATTTTAGAGGAGGTACTTTTTTAGTTTAGGTATGTTACTTCTATAGTTTAGATCTATTACTTTTTTTTTATAGTTTTAGGGGAGGTACGCTATTGGTTTCGCGCTCGTCACACCATCAAGTTGATGGTGTGACTGGTCTCACAGGAGACACGCTCGGACATAAATAAGCACTATAAAGTGTGTCTTCCTATATTTTTGTCAATCAAACAATATTACAAATTTCCATTGTTAGAGTATGCTTGAATCGGTCAACCCTCTTACTGCAACGCCCCAGCACCGAAATCTTGCTAGGGTTATTTGTTTATGATATTTATTAGTGTACATTATGGTTATCTGTTTTGGTCCTATTTTTCGGGCTTTTCCGCATATGTTTAGATAGTATTATATAAACCCTTTAGGACATAACTTAGTTGTATTATGTAATCTGTACTCCTCAAGATCAATGAAACTTTTTTCTCCTCTTCCTATGGATGTAGTTAACACATTGATAGTGAACCACGTCAAATCTATGTGTTTTTTTATTTACGTTATTTATAATATTTCTTGCTTCTATTATAACAAAATGGTGTCAGAGCCGGATCTGTATTAGGGTTTGAAATTCGGTGAGAGAGATGTTTGGTATTAACGTAAGACCGACAAATTTATTGGGAGGAATAATTTCAGTTTATGACAGATCAAGATGCGAGCCTTGTTGTGGGTTAAGCTTGAGGGTCTCTATAAGACAAAATCCTTAACCAATAAGTTGTTTCTGAAGCAACGTATGTTCAGTCTGCGAATGCAGGAAGGTATGACTCTTCGATATCACTTAGATCAGTTAAACACAATTTTATTAGAATTGCGTAATATTGATGTTAAAGTTGAAGATGATGATGCTGCTTTAATTATGTTAGTGTTTTTACCATTATCGTATGAGAATTTTGTGCAATCATTTATTGTTGGTAAATATACTATTTTTCTATAGGAGGTTATGTCATCCCTCCATACTAAAGAGATGCGCCGGCCATAAGGCGACTGGTACAAGTGCAAATAATCAGGTTGATGGGTTAGTATCATGTGGGAGTTTTGGTCATGGAAATTTTGGGAAGAAGAAATTCTATAAACCAATTTTTAAGGGTCCAAAACCTAATGATGTCTATGACTAGTGTAAAGAGAAGGGACATTGGAAATCTGAATGTCCCAAGAAGAAGAAGCTGATACCAATTATATATGAAGAAGATATTGCTCTAGTTGTTGATGATCACACGCATCACAATGACGTGTAGATTCTTGATTTTAGAGCATCTTACCATATATGTCCGCGCAGGGAGTGGTTTATAACCTACGAGCAAATAGACGGTGGCAATATTTCAATGGCTAATAGTTATGTTTGTAAGGCGATTGGAGTAGGCTCGATTAAAATTCGAACACATGATGGTAAATTCTGCATATTGAATGGTGTTAGGCATGTTCCACTTATGACAAAGAATCTGATATATTTGAGTATGCTAAGGTAAAGGTGGAACTTTTGCATGTTGCAAGGGTTCGAATGTGGTTTTGAAAGGTGTAAAACGTGGTACCTTGTATTTTCTTCATGGTTCTACGTTATCAGGTTCTGTTGTTGTTGCATCTTCGGAGATTGATGAGGAAAACAAGCTCAATAGTATATGCGGCTCGGTCACATGAGTGCAAGAGAGATACAAATTCTATCAATCGGGGATCTTCTTTGTGGTCACAAGGTCACGAATCTTCAACTCTGTGAACATTGTATTTTTGGGAAGTTACATCGCAACAAGTTTTATAAAGCAATACACAGAACAAAAGGTACACTTGATTACATCCATTTGATTGTTAGGGTCCTTCCCGAGTGGAGTCTTTAGGGGGTTACAAATATTTTTGTCAATGATTGATGATATCTCAAGGATGACTTGGATGTTCATTATGAAGAATAAAAGTGAAGCCTTTAAGAATTTTAGACAGTAGAAGGCATTGGTGTAGAATCAAACAGGGAAGAAGATCAACATGTTGTAAAATGATAATGTTGTGGAATTTTGCTGGGCTGAGTTAGATGAGTTCTGCAAGAATGAAGGGATTGCTAGACATCATACAGTAAGGGATACACAACAACAGAATGATGTAGTAGAATGTATGAATCAAACACTTCTGGAGAGAGGTAAGTGCATGCTCTCTAACACTAGACTAATTAGAAGATTCTGGGCATAAGCGGTTAGCACATCATGTTATCTGATAAATCGTGGACCTCACACAAGTATACATCTCAAAACTCCTTTTGAGATGTGGTTTGGTCAGCCTGGTGATTATTCTAGTTTGAGAGATTTTGGTTGTACTACTTATTATCATGTAAATGAGGATAAATGAGAGCCATAAGCTAAAAAGGGAGTATTTGTAGGATATGGGGATGAGGTTAAAGGTTACAGAATCTGATCTCCATCTGAAAGAGGGTTATACTAAGTAGAAATGTAGTCTTTGATGAAAATTCTATGTTTAACTCTACTTTGAAGTCTATTGATGTGTCGAAAAGTGGTAGTGTTGAGAAACATGTGGAGCAGTCAGGCACTCTAGATGAGAGTGAACAATAACATGAAGGTCAACAACCACAATCAGAATCGTCACCATCAGGTTCTTCATTACCAGTAGTGAATATCATAGTTTGGCTCTTGATCGATCAAAGAGATCGAGCTAACTATGGAATGCCTCCCAAGAGATACGGTGTTGAAGATATGGTGTCATTTGCACTACAGGTTGCTGAAGAGGTGGAACCTAACTTTGATGATCATCCACCTACAAAGAAGCAGTTACATGTACCGAGTCTGCTCAATGGCTTGCTGCAATGGGAGATGAGATGGAGTCACCTCACAAGAATCAGACTTGGGAATTTACCAAGAGACACCGAGACAGAAATACTGTCACTTGTAAATGGGTCTACAAGAAGAAGGAAGGAGAAACGTCTGTTGAGGGTATCAAGTATAAAGCTTGAGTAGTAGCTAGAGGTTTCACTAGGAGAGATGGAGTATACTACAATAAGATATTTACGCGAGTGGTTAGACACACTTCTATCAGGGTGCTACTAGAAATAGTTGCACATCAGGATCTGGAGCTTGAACAAATAGATGTGAAGACAACTTTTCTGCATGGAGAGTTGAAAGAGGAGATATACATGACTCATGAGCCAAATGGTTTCCAAATTCCTGATAAGGAAGACTATGTTTGCAAGTTGAAGAAGTCCTCGTATGAACTAAATGAAGGAAATAATGCCCTTGGTCCAAGTATGCATTCTATGTTAAGTCTAATAAATGCGGTTCAGTATTAATTAACAAGTTAATAATTCAGTGAGATCAAGTGAGCTGAATGCCTAGCTAGAGGCCGCTTCAGTTCAAGTGGAATTAATGATATTAATCCACAGCTTACTCTTGACTGAACCCGTAGGGTCACACAAATAGTACGTAAACGGATCAAGTATTTAATGGCATTAAATACTCCATCTATGGATATTCGGAATCGACGGATCTTGGTTTCAGTGGGAGCTGAGATCGTCACAGGCAAGAAATGAATACTCCGGAAACGATGATATTGCCGGAAACGGAAATATGGATCGTATCGGAAATATAAATATTATCCAAGTCGTAGATGTTGCCGGAAACGGAAACATGGTACGTATCGGAAAATATTATCGGAAATGGAAATATTGCCAGAATCGGAAATATTGCCGGAAACGGAAATATTGTCAGAATCGGAAATATTATCGGAATCGGAAAATAATTCCGGAAACGGAAATATTAAATATTTGTTCGAAACGGAAATTGATTCCGGAATCGGAAATATTAAATATTGTTCGTATCGGAAATGAATTCCGAAATCGGGAATTTAATCGGAAGCGTATCGTACGAATTAGCATCGGACGAGGCCCGCTAGACGAAGGCCCAGCACGAAGCCAGGCCGTCGCCCAGCGAGCCAACGCGCACCAGCGCACGCCAAGCCTCGACCAGGCCCAGCGCAAGGCCAGGCCCAGCCAAGGCCTTGGGCGCGCGCGCGGGAGCACAGCAGTGGGGCGAGCGCTGTGCGCCTAGCGTGGGCCGCAAGGCTTGCGCGGGTGTACGGTGCTCGTGCACCGCTTGTGCGGGAATCCTGAAGCAATCAGGATTCGAAGTGTGATTAAATCCTAAAACTATTAGATAATGATTATTTAATTAGAGTCCTAGTAGGGTTATAATTAAATAAATAAGTATCCTAATAGGATTCCAAAACCCTTTCCATAACTCTATAAATAAGTGCCTAGGGTCACATATTTTCATAGATTATTCAAGTATTCAAAGTGAGTTTTTGAGAGAAAATTCAGACACATTCCTTGACTATAAGTGCCGAAAATCTTTAGTACCTTAAGGGCGATTCTAGTTGGTCAATCTTAAGGCGGATCCGGACGTGCTGTGGACTATCTACGGAGGGACGACACTTGGAGTCCTAAAGACTTGTTCTTGTTCGGTTCGGGCGCAGCTAGGGAAGGCACGCAACAAAGAGTATGCATCTAAACTATGCTATATGATTATGTGTAAATAATATGTATTCCTGACTAAATGGTTTTTCCGCATGATTTATGAATTGTCATATGTATCATAACCTAACAGTGGTATCACGAGCCTCTTATTATTTTCATAATCTAAATTGCATGAACATGGTTAAATATTACAAATTTGCAAGAATTAAAAGGGGTGATTAATTTTCGTAATTGTTAATTAATTGCAAATTGCGTTTATTTAATTATACGTACGCAGTTTTTCGGCAGTTTCTTCGTTACTCATCCAAATCGAGTGATTTTTGTGTCAATTCCGCATGTAAAAGGCATTCTAAAATTTTGACAAAAATAGTGTTTTTCTGCCGAACCCAGAATTCTCAAATTCGAAGCCTAACTATGACTTTTCGAAGGTTTTAGTTTTTCGAATGCAAAATTTCGTAAATTTAAGATGTTAAATTAAATATTTGCGATTCTTGTTAATAAATCTTGAATTTTTGATTGACCTACTGTATATGTTTAACAAGTTTGAATGCCTAGCCTTGTTAATTATGCAATCTAATTTGTAATTACGATTAATTTGTTGAAAATTAGAATAATTTAGAATTAATTTGATTTTCATAATTAATTATAATTTAATTAGAAACCTATGATTAAAAACCACCATAAAAATTGTAAATTTATGATAAATTTTAAATTTTTATGACCTAGGCTTGAATCCATGATAATCGGAAATCAATTGAATAATAAATTTTCGATTTTTCGCCCTAAAATTATGAAATTAATATTATTTATTAATTTGTCATTAATTTTAAATATAAATTTTAAAATTTTATGTGATTCGTTCATATAACTTGCACGCACAAAGCAATGGACGCTTCGTGTTACCCTTAAGGGGTGTTGTATAGTGCGGGCATGCGACGACGAGCAAGGGAGCTCGTCGCCCGTGCGGCACGAATGCAATGAGCAGGGGCATGGTGCACGAGCACAAGGCAGCAGCCCTGCCTTGTGTCGTGGGCCACGAGCTATGGATGAATGGGCATGGGCGAAGGCAAGGCATGACAGTCGCGTGTGGGCAGCAAGCGAGCTGCGCCACAACGCGCACTGCCTCGCGCAAGCGCGCGCAGCCTCGCGCGCAGCGAGCGCAAGCTCGCGTGCCACGAGCGCTGCGCCCAGCGTTGATCGCGCGCAATTGCTCGCGCACAGCGAGCGATGGCTCGCGTGCATCAAGCGCTGGAGCGCGCGCAGCAAGCGCTGGCGAGCGCGCACAGCGAGCGATGGCTCGCGTGCGTCGAGCGCTGGCGCGCGCGCAGCGAGCACCACTTGTGCGATGGCTTGCGATGGGAAGATGCAGCAGCTATGCGACGAGCGCATGGGCTGCGCGAACATGGCCAGCGATGGCTGTGTGCGTGTGGCCCTTGGGCGTGCGATGCGTAGGGTGTTTGCGTTGCGATTAGATCGTTTTGAATGTTTAATTTGAAATTTTCAGTTTACGTAATTTTAATTAATTTTAAAAATTAATAATTTAAATTATTTTCTTGGATTTTAATTTTGAATATTGTAATTATAATAAATTTTATTTATTCTAATTATTTTACTAAAATTAAAATCATGAATTAATTTAAATACGACTGAAATTAAATTAAACTTTTTGGATTCAATTATAAATTCATATGAGCTTTAAATTTTAATTAAATTTGTATGTTTCCGGTTAGACTAGAAATACATTTTTATGTTTAAAATTAGTAAAGCATATAAATTTATTGGTTTAAGTGGGAGCCCTTTTAGTCATAAACTCTTGATTAGGTCTACAAATCCTTAAGGTTAAAACAACTTGATTAGAATTAATAAGGACTGAATAATTGGTAGATTATTGGTGCCCTTGATTAATTGCTGCAAATGTTTACGTGATGCATAATGTGTTTTACTAACCAGCTATGTGGGCCATTCATGATAATGAATGGGTGAATGGTATATATTGTATATGTACTGTTTTGCAGGTTATGAAGTGACTAGTATGGCCCAAATAGGATAGAAAATATGGTCTGCGCACCATTAATTTGAATGTAATTGGTCTAAAGTACCAAAGTTATTTTTCAACTCAAATATGGTCTGCGTACCATCAAATAGTTGTAATTAGTTATAGCTTATCCTATTTGAAGAAAATGGTGCCTCCCACGGAGATTTTCAAGACGGACTTTGAAGTCAAAGCTTCAAGATGAAGTCGGGCCATACTAGATCACATTTATCTTATGCATGCTTTAAGTTATTTATTGCTTTAAATATGTCTTAATTATGCATAAGATTGTGGCTTGATTATGTTGCATGATTAAGGATTTTAGTTCACTTAAAATCTAACCAACATAGTAAGAGCCTTAAGTTCCAAACTTAAAAATTGAGTTAAAAGGTGCCATGCCAAAATATACACTTGCTTGGATATCCTTTACATCAATCTAGTAATAGTTTTCGCTCAGCGAGGTGTTACTTATTGGTCCTAAAGGGGCAAGGTACACAAATAATTGTGAGTACATGTTAGTTTTGGTGAAACTCAACGATATAAGTAAGGAGTCCTTTTATGTCGTGGCAAAATCGATAGGTTTACCTAATAAGTTCTTAGACGTACCTATCAACCAAGAATAGTTTCTAGACTATTAGCAAAAGGCTTTTGCTTACCTAAGATGTTTTAGGATTAAGTCGACAAACTGTGCCTAGTTCTTCAATGATTTTAGGATCTTGGAATCATTTTATTCACACCTGCCGGAACACATAACTTGAATAAAATGCTTAATAAACATTGAATTATGCATGTATGCTAGAATTTAAGTTTATTAAGAGAAACTGTGAATGGTTATTTATTTGTTTATTCTTTTCAATTGTAGTTTTAAGTATGGCAAACAACAATCAAAACATCATCATGGGCAATGCTAAATCAAAGCAGGACAAGTCCACATCAAGCTGTCTTTATTGTGATGGAATAGGCCATTACAAAAGAGAATGTCCAGAGCAACGAGCAACTAGCGGGCTCTCGCTACGTACTAGAAATAATTCCTATCTAATAGACACAGACCAAAAACATCAGATTTATACCTCTCGGCGCATAATCAAGGTTAATCAAACTCAAATCAAAATAGTCCGGCCGAACAGAATTGACGAGCAATAATAATAAGCTACAGAAATTATAGTCAATCAATCAAATATCATGTCCACATATAATCCCAATCATGCATTCATGGATCTCCTAAACCCTAGAAATTAAACTACTCACTCATGATAATAAATAACAAAGCAATTAACATAATAGAAAACATGATTAAAGCAATAAACTAAATTAGAACAAGAAACAATACCTAATTGAAGAACAATGAATAATGAAAGCTTGAATTTTTTATTGAAAATAAAACTAATTAAGTGTTGGAACAAATTTGAGAGAGTAATAAGCTCAGGAAATAAACTAAGGTTCAAAACTCAAAATAAAAGGTGTCCTTCAAAAATAATAAAGGCTAGCTTATATAGTTTTCCTAAAATAAAGCTTAAAAACGGAAAAGAAACCACGCGAAAATAGCTGGAGGTTGGCGTCGCCCGATCGGGCGACGCTTCGCCCGATCGGGCGAAGTGCTCGATAGTCGGCCCGATCGGGCGGTTTGCGAAGTGTCCATATTGCCTTCTGATGGGCACCCGATCCGGACCGGGCAAGCTGCGCCCGATCGGGCGCGTGTAGATGACATTAATTCTCTTTTAAATCCGCCCGATTGTCGCATTTCGCCCTCAGCTCATAGGGCGATTTACAAGTTTCAATATCCTTCGCCCATATCACTGAGTCTAACTCTCGGGGCTCAACCATAAGCATCTAAGGCTCCCGAAAGTCGACGATAAAGGTCCCGAACTTCCTCGGGCTCGAGTAGTGGCCTAAATAAACATGAAACGGGTCTTAGAAAGACCAATTTCTCATAATCAAACCTGAAACTCAAGGCACACTCAATAAAGCATATTAGTACTAAAAACGGCTCGTAAGAGCTCATTTGACGCATAAAAGTACTAAGGGACGGGGGTGAAACACTATATAAAACACACATATCAATTGTTAGTAGGCTTATGGGTAAACCTGGCAAGGAGCATTGGCAAGCTATGAAGAGGATCTATCGGTACCTAAAAGGTACATATGATGTTGGTCTCATTTATGGAGGTGATACATAGTGTTTGGTGACTGGGTTTTCAGACTCTATTTATGGTTGAGACGTTGACAGTAGAAGATCTATTACTGGTTATTCTTTCACTCTTGGTGGTTCAGTTGTCAGTTGGAAAACTACTTTGCAACCTATAATGACTTTGTCAACTGCAGAAGCAGAGTACATGGCGTTGACAAAAGCAGCAACGCCCCCAAACTTTACGGTATATGCTATTGTACACTGGGATTTTCTGTTTTGGGCCTTCTGAGCTTTTCCGCATCTGTCTAAAGAGAACTATATAAGAGAAGTGATCAATTGCGGGTTTCGACAGGTAGGGGGTCGGGGCTAAGCTTACTTTTTTGTCTAATGGGCCTAGAATAGAAAGACAAAACCCTTTTTGGCGGGCTTGACTTCTATTTCGTACCCGCTTATTAAACGACTGGGCTTACTCGCGGGCTAACGGGCCTAAAAATTCTTTTAACATCTTCTACTAAATATAATTAATTTATTTTATGCTTATGGTTTAAAAAAAAGTTACTTATATTATCTCTAAATTTTTGAGTTTCATCTCATAAAACAAAGTGAAAATTTACTATCGTGGGATGTTCTTGTAAAATGTGAGAAATAATCAAGTTATCTATTCATCTATACTAATCTATACCTAGTATTTAAAAAAGAACACCATGGATTATTAGAAGCCATGTGGCATCTCATTATTAGAAGCCATGTGGCATCTCTCCTTTCATCCATCATTTTGTTTTGTTTTTTTTCAAATTTTTCTTTATTGTTTCTATGATTTACAACTTCTAATGCCTCTTCCACTCTATTTTCCTTATTCAACATCAAGTTATTAATAGTCTAATATACTCATTAGTCTCTTCCACTCCACCCCTTTAACATCCAATATTTATTCAACATATAATTTTTATATTTTTTCAACCTTCAAATTACACCTCTATTTAATTCATATATTACCAAAAATCACAAGTATTCACTAATTAAAACTTCAAAAGACATCTAAAAAACAACTATAAAACCGCCCGTTCTATGAACGGGCTCAAAAGCTAGTAATATTTTAAAACACAATATTTGCATAAAGTGATGCCACGTGTCATCTCTTCTATGTTATTTTTATTTTGTTGTTAAATCATCATTTATATTCATTCTTTTCACTTCTCCTCCTTAATTATATATTCATTTTATTTCAAAATTAATTTTATTTGTTTCACATTCTAAATTTAATTCATTATACTCTAAATGCTACACATTTTATTATTCCTAAATTTACGTATCCTACCTACTTTATATTACGTAAAAAATGTAACCGAATTTTTAAATTAAGAATCACGTGCATCGCACGGGGTAAAAACTTTGTCTAAATAGATGAGTTAACAAAGAAAGTGAAAGGTTTTACCAACTAAAAAAGTACTTTAAAAAAAAAAAACAAGAACAACCGACTAACTAAAAAATGTATTAAAAAATTAACTTTTTTAAACAAACGGACCGGGCGGGTTTGCCCGCATAAATATTATCTCGCCGATGTTCGCCGTTAACATTAACGGGCCGGGCTTAGCTTGCCCAAATTTTCATTTTTTTCCTAAAATCGTTGTACAAGCCCGCTATTTAAACGGGCCGGATAGACCGGGCTAGCGTATCGTCCCGCCTTTGATCAGATCTACTATATAAACTCTCTAGGTCATAACCTATTGTATTTTGTAATCTGTACTCCTCAAAATCAATAGAACTTTTCTTTCCTCCGCCTGTAAACGTAACTAACACATTGTTAGTAACCACGTTAAATCTTACGTTATTTATAATATTTCTTGCTCTTGTTATAACATCACTTCTGATGATGTAAACCAAACACATACATACTCCCCATACCTTGACAAAATATCAGATTTGTAATTGGAGTTATAACAAGCTCAATAAAAATGCCCAGTTATATGGAGTATAATGTACAAAGTAGTAAAAAAAAACTACTCCCTCTGTCCCGGAATACTCGACCCGGTTTGACCGGCACAGAGTTTAAGGGATTTGAATTGACTTATTTAATTTAATAGTTAGTAGTTGATAGTGGGGTATTATTTTAATGTAGTTAGTGGGAGGTGGGTTAAGAGGTGGGGTTGGAGGAGAGTAGGGGTTGAATTTTTAATTATTTTTTGTATGGAGTAGGGGGTAGGTGGGTTAATAGGGGTGAAGTGAGAAATAATATAATATTGTTTGAATATTTCCATTTTTAGAAACAGGTCAAGTATTAAGGGACGGCCCGATAAGGAAAACAGGTCAAGTATTCCGGGACGGATGGAGTAGATTAGATCCCAAAACTAGATTAGATCCCATATACGCACGAATATCGAAAATTATTATTTGACCATTTAAATGTTTAACCTAATATTTCTTCTCATTAAGAAAATACATATTAATAAATTTTGAGCATACTCATTTAATAATATAATATACAATTTTTGTTCTACTACATTTATATACTTAATATGTTAATTTAACCAAGATATTAAATAAATAAGTTGTCGCTATGATATACCTATAACCTGTTTGACTAAATATTTTGTGGTATCTATTAATTGTCACACTCCATATTCCAATTTTTTTCCCCATACATAAACCGGTAAAACATGCTGTTTACATTATCTACTTTAGTAAGTATAATGTAATACTCCCTCCGTATTTTTTTAAGAGATACACTTGGCCGGGCACGCGTATTAAGAAGAATAATTGAATGAAATAAAATAATAAAGCAAGTGGGGTTGGATAGATATTTTAATAATTAAATATGTGGGGACCATGTCATTTTGGTGGATGGAGGGTGGGGTGGGTTTATGAAAATATTTGTTTAATAGGATGGTGGGTGATAGGGTATATTAGATGTATTATTTAATTAGATGGTGGGGTTGATAAGTTACCAACAATGGCAAGTGTATCTCTTAAATAAATACGGCCGGAAAAGGCAAGTGCATCCCTTAAAAAAATACAGAGAGAGTAGGTAAGTAAGAATTTTTTTTACAGTCTTCACAAATTCTTATTTACAAGGATTGTACAATATATATTGTACACCGGAGTAAAAGTTAACCAAAAATGCTTAAAAGTTAAGCTTATATATGTAAAAATTATCTATTTTTTAGTGATATATTTTTTTATTTTAATAAAACTTATTTCTTCAAAATCACTAATAAGCTATAAGATTAATCATTTAACCCTTTAAAATGTTTATATATCAACGTTTATAAAAGTTAATCAAAATTAGGTTAAAGTTACAAAAAAATGGGTAAAAGTTATCTTGGTGTACAATAAATTTATTGTACACCTTGTGCGCGCAAGACCTTTTGTACAATCTTTTATCTTGCAAACTAATCGTCTTAGTAGTGGAAGAAAAGGGCCCGATAAAATTATTTGACTTGCTACATTTTCAATATTGAAAATTTAAAATAAAAATACAAAAGAAAATTGGCCAGATTCATCTTTAGTAAAGTAAGAAAACAGATTACTTCCAAAGAATCCTCAACATTAAACAACCAAAATTCCCAATTGAAACACAGCTCCTCCTTGAACAGACAAAGAAGCAGCCAACTTGAGACTATCACCTAAACGTAATATAAAACTGTAATAAAGGATGCTTTGTACCAAAAGAAACGATCACAATTCCAAACCATGTGTAAACAATGTTCCACCATCTATAACAAAAACGATGGAACGTTTTCCAGTTTCATTTTCCTTTTACAGAAACAAATCAAGTCAATAAGACCGTATGTAAAACAATAATGTTGATAAAACCAAGCTGTAACAGCATGATGTAATATGAATCGAGGGTAACATTTCCCCGTTACTGTAAAACTTATTTGCAAAACGAATTCTAAGTTGCTCTTACTAAGGAAACAAAAATCTCATGTTTCGATCAAAATCCTCCTTTGACCTCTCCTACATAAAAGATGACATGTGGTGTGATCACTGAGTAGAATCCTTCAGGTATGCAATAAGGTCGGCACGATCTTGTGGCTTCTTCAAACCAGGGAACACCATCTTTGTACCAGGGATGTACTGCAAGATATCAAATGTGTGAATAGAGAATGTGAAAGAATTTTTGTCTGTTATCAAATGTGTGAGTAGAAAACATGACACCGGATAATCTTTGATGGACAACACTTGTCTAATTCCAAGTTACAAAAGAAAGTTGGTATTTGGTGCAGACTCTTGGACCAATATGAGGATTCCTCAGATCATGAGAAACAAACGAAGACTAATGAAATTGAAGAAAGCCCCTATAAGGGTATTATGACATCAATAAATCATGATAACACATTACTACTTGCCTCTTTTTACACATAAAATTCTGCTTATGTATCTACTTTAAGGAGAGAGGAAAGAACTCGAGGTACCGTTGCTACAAATCACCACACCCATTTCATTAAGATAAGGCTTAGGCTTGTTTGGTTTCAGTTGGCAATAGCTTACAAGTAAGGACGAAATTACAGATTCTTGATTAAGAACGAGGTCAGTTAGTAGAGACCATAGAACAGGAAACATGTGACAACAGTAGAATTTCAGTGCTTTTAGCATTTGAGATTTCAAATAAAACAAGAGAAACTGGTGGGAAAGGAAGATTTCATAGGTCTCTGATGAGACAGATAAAAAACAAACCTTCTTGGGGTTCAGCAAGTACTCGTATAGAGTATCTTCACTCCAGATGACAGCCTTGTTCTTGTTAGCAGCAGAGTAAGAGTACGAAGCAGCTGTCCCAGATTGCCTCCCAAAAAGGCCATTTAGATTAGGACCTGATACAAACCAAGACAAACATCAGATAAGTTTTAACCGATGGATGGTGGAGCTTTTCAGGGGAACAGATTCTTTTTTTCATTTGCTTAGGGAAAATATACAGTCAGTGACAGGATATTCAATCACTACAACAGCATCAACAAATTGTCAACACAGTTACGCCAGATCATCAAACCCCCACACCCGAGGAAAAAAAAACACACACATACAAAGAAACCTACCAATTGTAATTAACAATGATTATTAACTAACCATTTGTTAAAAACAATGCAAGCAACTTGACTCAATAACAGCGAAAAGAACACAATTTAATCATATACCAACTCATGAAAAATTCACAAACAGGGCTGTCACTTCAAATTTAGATACAGCTATGACAAGTTCAGTATCACCACAGCCTCCACGGGTGACTCAAGTAAAGGCTATGTTACTCCAACTCTTCATTTTATCTCAAGTATCCGTGTCGGACCCTCGACCCTCCGACATGGGTACAGACACTCCGACACTTCATTTTCGACTTAAATCCTGAATTTTTTTCATAATTTAGCCGATTCTGACACTTGGACACGTACCCTTGTCCGACACTAATACCCGAGTCCAAGTAACATAGAGTAAAGGTCCCCGCCTCAATACAGTCTCAACTTTCAGTTAAGACCGTAGCATCCAGCACACACCAAGCATAGCTCAATCACCACGAGCAAATAGAAAATATCTAAATTTTCAATGAACAAAAACATCTCCGTATTTCATGTTATTTGGACTTTAAAGAAAGCTTTCTGTGTAAATATGAAGCATAAAGTGATATATTGCATTTTACAGTCCAAAGTCTAATCCTAAATACAAAGATTGCTCAGCAACGAGGCTGGATAATAAGTTACCCCAGAAATATTTTTCCTATTTGCAAATTTCCCAACGGCTAATAGACAATGGAAACCCATGGAGCAAAACGTAAGTCTATTAGCCGTTTATTAACCCATGAGCAAAACAATGCAAATTTCCCAACGGCTAATAGACAATGGAAACCCATGGAGCAAACAATTATGAGGCTTAGATTATGTTTATTCCCGCGACCACAATCAAAAGAAAATTTAAGCAAACAAAGTTTCCAAAAAGAAATTCTTCCGACTATCCTAAAATTAAATGTTTGTTGATCCATTACTAGAGAAATTCACCGTCCTGCTTTTATCTAATCATTCTGTATAGAGAGTGTGAATATTTAGCCTTCCACCACCTTAATCAAATCAGTTCATCGCTAAAGGCTCTTATTAACCGCAACAAATAAATCATACCTAAAGTATTTTTGGCAAACATTCACATGTTCCAACAAATACATGCTTCCAATTGCATTTTACAACTTAACACAGCATATGATTAGTTCTTAATCCATAAAACCTAATATCAACGTGAAAAGCAAAATTCAATTCACATAAAAGAGCAAATCAAAGCAGCATATGAACTTCATCGATAGAATCACAATAATTATTAAAGATCTACAAACAATAATCATAGAAACTTCAATTGCATGATTGTTTTGCGCCGGAATAAACATAATCTAAGATCATTTCAGGATAAATCAAATAATCGCAAAACCTCAAAACTAAAATGAACCAAAATCAAATCAGATCGCATATACAATTCATAGATCTAAACAATAACATACACCAAATTTCCAGAAATTTCATTAAAAAATGAAAGAGAAAAAAGACCTTGTTTGTGACCAGCGCCTTGATCGACGGTGTGACATTGAGCGCACTTAGTCTTGAAGATCTTAGCTCCGACATCCTTGTTGCCTGGTGGTGCTTCGCTGAATGTCGCCATTACTTTCTCTTTCTAGCTTTCTCTCTCTACTGGTATATTTCGGGTATTACAAAGGCGAAATGCAAAAGAAAGATTTTCTAGGGTATGAGAAACCTTTGAAGAGAGGAAAGAGGGCCGAAAGTTTGGGCCTCCGGGAGGTTCTGTTGGTGGGCCCTTTTGCGTTTTGGGGGGTGGGGCGGCGTGTGCGTTTCTAGAGCCTTCTACGATTGTGCGTTTTTCAGCCACAAATTGTGTTTTACTCGTTTGATCTAGTATTATTGTTTTGACTTTGTAAGCCAATATTATTGTCATCCCTTCAATTAAAGGATGGTTTTGATTAATCGGTTAAAATCATGGTGCGGTGATGATGTGTGCGAAAGATTAGAGGGTACATAAGTTAAAGTGATAGTATTAGCATAATGTCGTGTTGGTATATTAATTTGACGGAAAACATTAAACAAATCTATCTATCTATTACTTCCTCCGTTTTAAAGAAATTAGGATCGGACCGTGCGCTATCGCTCGCAGATGTCCATCCGAAATAATGATGAATTTTGGTCTCCTACATCAAACACGATAAAAACGAATAAAATTTGTTTTTCTTGCTCTTTTTTATCGTTAGGATTTTTTTGTCATTTACCACCTAAAAAAACCCAAACCACCTATACATTTCAAAGTTTTAAATTACCACATAAAAAACTACATTTTTTTTCCCACCACCTGCTAACAGATCTGTTAACAATTCCGTTAAGTGGGGCCCACTTTCAACGGATAATACATTGGTTTCACTTCAACTCTTCTTCAATTGAGTTCTTTAACCGTGTTCATCATATGT
Organism: Spinacia oleracea; assembly: GCF_020520425.1. Lineage (NCBI taxonomy): Eukaryota > Viridiplantae > Streptophyta > Magnoliopsida > Caryophyllales > Amaranthaceae > Spinacia > Spinacia oleracea. The sequence goes on from NC_079490.1 coordinate 179,819,926, forward strand.
TCTAGAGAAGAAGAGGATATTTTTACCACAAACTTTAATGGGGAGAAGAGCAATGATGAAGAAATGAGATAAGGAGGTGTTTGGATGGGAAGAAAGAGGGTTGGGGTTGAACTGTTGAAGGAGTAGAGATGGAGTTTAAAGTTAGCAAGCCAAACAAGGTAGAAGATGGTAGAACCACCGAGGTGGAAGGAGGAGAGAGAAAGAGGGAGGACTGTCAAGAGGTAGATGACTGGAAATTTCAGATCTCTGTCTCCATGTAGACACCTAATTTGTGTCTCCCCTTTGGGATGATGACGATACCATTATCCTTGTTAGGCGATTGGAGTAACTCCAGGCGGAAATCCCAATTGCTAAGAATACCTCCGAAATCCAAAATCCAATCCCCGAGACCGTTCCCCTCCCGAAACTCGGTACAAAATACAACTTCCAAAATCCAATTTCAAAATCCAAGTTCAATCTCAACTAGTGGACTATCCCATTGGTCTTACTAGGCCTTTTCCACTCAAAATCATATAAGGCAAGTCAAATTCGGGCGCCGACCCACAAAACCGAGCATGCCGGGCCCCGCCCCGTAAAACCGGAATTCAAAATCCCGAGAAAGGTTTGTTTTTAGACGCAAATTCAAGCCTTAACCTCCAAGCAAACACTACGTGCCAAACATCGTACTATTCGTACGAAGGTACACCCATACAAGACAAATCAAGGATGACATCTTTCCGTCCTTTTGGCGGCATTCAGCCCACGTCAGCAGGGCCCAGCGCTGGCCTGGCGCCAGGCGCTGGCGTGTGCTGGCATTTTGCACCATTTTCCTCCTATAAATACCCCTTATTTCCTTCGAAAAAAGAAGGGGGGGAGCACAACACATACAACGTCGTAATTTCGACATTACTCCTCACAATACAAGCTTCAAAACTCTTCAAAACACATACAAAAATTCCAAAATTCAAGAGCAATTGGGAGCTCGTGCCTAAGCCTAACTAGGTAAATCGGAATCCCATTTCAATCAATTATGCTATTTTGATTTCAAATGATTAGCAAGTTGGTGTTTTTTTGTCATAAAAAACACCACTTGCAACAATCATACATGCTTTTTCAAAAATACAAACTTTTTCAAAATACAAAATACAAATTTTCAAGATTCAAGGATGTTCAAAGTTATTTGCATTCATCTCTTTGGACTAGAATCACCTTCAAGTGTGGAGTAATCAAAGATGACACCTTTTAGCATTTAAAGGTTTAATCTTTTGAGATTAAAAACTCCATTTTTCAATATACAAGTTCAAGTCTTCAAATTTCAATATACAAGTTCAAGTTTTCGAATTTCAACCATTTCAAGTTCAAGATTCAATCTTTTCAATTTCAAACCTTTCAATATTCAAGATTTCAATTTCAAGTTCAATATGCAAAATCTAGGACATTTGGGTTGAGCAACCTCTCCCAAGTTGAGATTTTTGGCTTTGAATTCGTGTCGGGCGCACTTATTTTTAAGGAGTCGCTTGGCGTTCGAATCTAATGTGCCCAAGTACAAATTTCAATTATGCACCTTTCAATATCGCAATTTCAATATCGCACTTTCAATATCGCACTTTCAATATCGCACTTTCAGTACCGCAATTTCAATACCGCAATTTCAATTTCGCACTTTCAATTCCGCACCTTTACTTGCCTAGTCCATTTCTAGGCAGTGTGGACCTACTCCCTAGTCCTTTTCTAGGGGGTCTTGTATTTACTAATTCCGCACTTTATTTAGTATTGTGATGTTGCTTTATGTGCTTTATCGCTTTCATCACCAACATGCTAAATACAACAAAATACAAAGGTTACATCACGCTTAACGAAGATATTTTTGGACAAACCGGCCTTAGGTTCCTTGAATCAATCTTTAAAGCAAAGTGACCACCGTACAATTAGAAATTCTATTTTGTTCTAATTTGCAAACCCACATAGTCTAATCTTAGGGTTTATTTTCGAAACAATGTTGTGCCAACGTACTTGAATATTTCTAAAGCTCACCGAATAAGCATTTTCGTTCCCGAGCCCGGATCTCACCCATTGTAGACACCTACTTTTGTCCCCATTCCCGAAAGAGAAAGGTTCGATGATGAAAGCATAAATCTCCACTTGACAACACATCTCCTATAAAATAAACGAATCTCAATTCCCCTTTTCATTTCACCCGAAACCTGATATTTATAGAAAACTGCTATTTATGGAAACCTGCTAAAAATAGTAACTGCCATAAAAGGTAGCTTCTAAAAGTGGCAAATCATAAAGGATAGAAACCTGTCAGAATTAGGTGTTGCATTCCAACATAAATCCTAAATGAGATAGAAAACTGCGAGAATCCTATTCCTAATATGATTCGGAAATAAGAGTTACGTATTAATTAAAATCCTAACGAGCCTAGAGTTCGTAACGGGCCCAGACGCATTCCGTCATGAAATTGATACGCACTAAAAGAATCGATTAAGTCTCAAACACTACGGATTTCAGGAATCCGAATCTGACTAAGAAAACAGCCCAGACCCTATTTTCAACGCCTGGCTCTAGGCGCCGAAATCTTCAGCGCCCAGGCCTGGGCGCTGAAAATACCTGGGTACGTGTTTTTTCCTAATTCTTTATGGATTACAACTCTGCAATTCTATCTTTCCACGAACTCTTCCCTATAAATACAGCCCCAAATTCGACGTGAAAAGATCACACACAACATACAATTATATTCTGAGTATTGACTCCAACCCTTAGCCTAAGCCTCACGCTGCGAAATTGTTCACGCGTTCTGTCGCAATCGATCCATAAATCGAACAGAACGTATCCTGTCCCATAATTTGAGATTCGTTAAATAAAAAGGAGAAATAGCAAAGTCAAAGTGGTTAGTTTTCTGAGAACCGTGACGCACCTCTCAAGGGTGCGTCGTAATGTGTCCCTTTTCTATGATTTAATTGCTTTCCTCGCCCTTTTTATGAACTGTTAAACTAACTAAATCTGATTGTTCTATCACGCCTAAGAAATATAATATTTTTGGGAAACTGGATTCTCATGCTAGGTCCCTTAATGCTACTTAAATCAGATAATCACGATCGATATAGTATTATATGTTGCATATTGCTAAAATCAACTCAGATTAGTTTAATAGTTAACGCATGTCCCTTCAATTATTTATGCTGAGCTAGTAAGGATATCCTGCCTCTGGAGTTATCGACGAGTGAGTACTCCTCTCGGTAGTTACAGTCCCCCGAACCCTCAATCTCTACCTTGAGGGTGTATGTTGAGAGATCCCCACACCAGGGATCACAAGGGAACCTACGGTCGTCGTGGTCAAACATAATTGCACTCCCTTTATGTCACGATAACCGGGTTTTGTCAGTTTTTCTCATTGTCGTTAAAAACTGAATGGCGACTCCTATATTACTAGTCAATTGGGTGTAAACTCACAGGAAATCCAATTACACTTGATTGAATAAAAAGAATCGTCACACCCACGAGGGACGAGGTCACGCATAAGCCCCGTGCTTTTTCGACCCCCTCACACCCATCCGTTTCAAGGATTCAAGGCCTTATCTAAAAATAGAGTCATTGTGCGGTCTTTCCAAACGAGACCTAAAATAAGTTTGGTGGCGACTCCTTAGAGGTGCAAAAACAATTCAACGGTTCTCTAAACGAACCGTCGCGTGCCAAACCCCCCCATTGTAGGAAACGGGAAAAAGATCAAAAAAAACCCCTACACTCCATTTTTGTTTTCTAGGTTTTTTTTTGGGATTTTGTGGGGGTAATGGTATAATAGATTTTATACAGTATTGCCTAACCGAGACTCGCCTGGGCTCGAGACCCACTCGCCGACAGTTCTCCGGGTTAAACCTTCAATCTTAGGGCCATTTAAATTGAGTTATTGCGCTTTGCACTGGATATAACCACCACCAGGTCCACCGGCCACTACATCAGAATCCAACGGTTCAAATTAAGGGCAACCACCTCCAAATGCCGGTGGTGATCCTCCGAATGATGCCAGTGAAACGTCGATCATTCAAATGTTGTCGGTGAAGCGGTAATCATCTTTCATGTTCCACCATTTAAGCTCTCAAAGTAATCTATTGCTGATTATTCTTCAATTCGCTCACCATTAATAAGGATTTATGTTGCTGATTATTATTGTTGAATTGGTCTTCAGGTAATGTAAAAGAAACTTATTGACTAATAATTTGATTTTATTGTCTATAGAATTTAATTGCATTTTCTGGGTGGATAATATATCAATTGTAGTTCGTTGTTTGTCTCTGTGAATCAAACAACGAACTGGTATCTATTAGTGTTAGAGCAATTGGTGATTATGGGAGTAATTAGGGAAGAAAAAATTAGAAGTGGTCCCACTTAACGGAGATGTTACGGGTCTGTGAATAGGTGGTGAAAAAAAAATGTAATTATTTAGGTGGTAATTTAAAACTTTGAGATTTTTAGGTGGTAAAACAAAAATTTGGGGTTTTTTTAGGTGGTAAATGACAAAAAGTCCTTATCGTTATTATCTTACAAATATGGAGGACAATATTTTAGTGGTTTAGAAATTTTGTAAAATAGTCTCATAGTCAACACATATCTATATGCCATGGAGGTTATCCTTATATGCACGTGTAACTGAAACGTATGAGGTTGTAAATGTCATTTATGTATCCTTGTGTTGCTCTTTCACATACTCTTCGTTCCTCCGTTCTCTGTAATTTATTTTTGTATTCATCTACAAACTCATAATAGTAGAGATGAATATCCGAACAAACTCATTTTCACAAACAAGATCAAACAAGTAATATTAGATGTATGGATATTTGATGCCGATCAAGTCCCTTTAACCGACTTTATAACAATTAATAACAATACAACATCCAAGTAACCAGATTTCCATTTCCATAAAACTCATACGAATATTTTGTTACGCCATATTAAGCGATTATTTTACATAATACACACTCTGTAAATTGTATATGATACATCACACCCATCTTAGCCAGTAATTTCTACGCCCAAATATATTCGTCTCCCATGAGCTGGCAGTGATAGATCTAAAACATATAACAATCCTAAAGCTTGTATGCTAGTCTTTATCACGTACCATCTGTGAGGGGGTCGAAAAAGCACGAGGCTAATGCGTGACCTCGTCCCTCGTGGGTGTGACGATTCTTTTTATTCAATCAAGTGTAATTGGATTTCCTGTGAGTTTACACCCAATTGACTAGTAATATAGGAGTCGCCATTCAGTTTTTAACGACAATGAGAAAAACTGACAAAACCCGGTTATCGTGACATAAAGGGAGTGCAATTATGTTTGACCACGACGGCCGTAGGTTCCCTTGTGATCCCTGGTGTGGGGATCTCTCAACATACACCCGCAAGGTAGAGATTGAGGGTTCGGGGGACTGTAACTACCGAGAGGAGTACTTCGCTCGTCGATAACTCCAGAGGCAGGATATCCTTTCTAGCTCAGCATAAATAATTGAAGGGACATGCGTTAACTATTAAACTAATCTGAGTTGATTTTAGCAATATGCAACATATAATACTAGATCGATCGTGATTATCTGATTTTGATTGCATTAAGGGACCTAGCATGATAATCCAATTTCCCAAAAATATTATATTTGTTAGGCGTGATAGAACAATCAGATTTAGTTAGTTTAACAGTTCATAAAAAGGGCGAGGAAAGCAATTAAATCATCGAGAAGGGACACATTACGACGCACCCTTGAGAGGTGCGTCACGGTTCTTAGAAAACTACCCACTTTGACTTTGCTATTTCTCCTTTTTATTTAACGAATCTCAATTATGGGACAGGATACGTTCTGTTCGATTTATGGATCGATTGCGACAAAACGCGTGAACAATTTCGCAGCGTGAGGCTTAGGCTAAGGGTTGGAGTCAATACTCAGAATATGAATTGTGTGTTGTGTTGTTTTTCACGTCGAATTTGGGGCTGTATTTATAGGGGAGAGTTCGTGGAAAGATAGAATTGTAGAACTCTAATCCACGAGGAATTAGGAAAAAACACGTCCCAAGTATTTTCAGCGCCCAGGCCTGGGCGTCAAAGATTTTGGCGCCCAGCTCTGGGCATTGAAAATAGGATCCAGGCAATTTCAGCGCCCAGGGCTGGGCGTTGAAATTGATGTTTGGGCCGTTTCTTTGTCAGATTCGGACTCTTAGAATCCGGAGTGTATGAGACTTAATTGAGTCTTTTAGTGCGTATTAATTTCATGACGGAATGCGTCTGGGCCCATTACGAACTCTAGGCTCGTTAGGATTTTAATTAACACGTAACTCTTACTTTCGAATCATATTAGGAATAGGATTCTTGCAGTTTTCTATCTCATTTAGGATTTATGTTGCAGTGCAACACCTAATTCTGACAGGTTTCTATCTTTTATGACTTGCCACTTTTAGAAGTTACCCTTTACGGCATTTACTATTTTTAGCAGGTTTCCATAAATAGCAGGTTTTGGGTGAAATGAACGGGGGAATTTGAGATTCGTTATTTTATAGGAGATGCGTTGTCAAGTGGAGATTTACGTTTTCATCATTGAACCTCCCCTTTCGGGAATGGGGACAAAAGTAGGTGTCTACAGTTAGCCCCCACTTTGACTGAGTCTTGGAGTAAGACGATGGTCAAAGTATTAGACGGAGTGCGTCGCACAAGCCATGGTGACCTGTTTTGGCGAGGGTCTCACGAGCCCCCGAGTGATAACATTTGACTTAAAGGTCATCACTTGAAGTGTCGACATATCCCTCACGTGTCATTGGGATTTGTCAACGGATAGTATAGAATACTCCCTCATTTTGTCATTGGAAGTATCTAAAGAGGCGTAGAAACTCCCTCACTTTGTCATTGGGAGTAGCTACAGATGTTTTCGAAAGCTATAAAGTGTAATTGGGCCTGGCCAAGCCCAACCACGAAGTAAAAATGTTTTTAAAGATTCTCATTTTCAGGGCTAGCTAAACGAGAAAACCCCCTTGTTTTTATGGGACGTAAAACGAAGGAAAATCCAGCACATCGCTCTTTTTTGGAAAAAACGGAAAACCAATCCTTTTAATTTTTGGAAAAGGGAAAACCAGAAAAAGTTATCGCTGCAGCGACTAAGGACCTGCGCGGTTAGTGGCGCAGACCCCGCCGGCTAAAGATGGCGAGCCTGTCCGCTAAGGGTGGACACCCCGTCCGATAGAAGTGGACGAATCTGTTTTTGAAATTTGAAAATAAGGACCTACGCCGTTTGTGACGTAGACCCCGTCGGCTAAAGATGGCGAACCTGTCCGCTAAGGGTGGACACCCCGTCCGATAGAAGTGGACGAATCTATTTTGTAATTTGTTTTGTGTTTTTTTTTTAAATAAGGACCTACGTGGTTTGCGCCGTAGACCCCGCCGGCTGAAGATGGCGAGCCTATTTTGAATTTGAAGACTTTATTTTTCAAAAACTGAGGACCTGCGCGGCTAGTGACGCAGACCCCGCCCGCTGAAGGTGGGCGAGCCCTGTCCGCTAAGGGTGGTCGCCCCGCTCGCTGGAGGTGAGCGAACCTGAATTCGTCTTTTCGATTTGGGATTTGCGTGTCGCGATCTTGCCCGATTGAGGTGGGCAAGTCCCTATTTCTTTTTTTTTTCTTGTGATTTCTTTTGAAAATTTCTTTTTATTCATTCTTATAGGAGCGAATTCTTCCGAGGGATGCTCGGATTTAGTTGCAACCTGAATGTGGGTTGACAATGTGTTTAGATGGACCATAGTCTCGTGGTCATCACCTTTTCATGGTTTTGAGCTAGTCGTTTCGGCTCAATCTTGCCACTACCTGGGTCCTTGATTAGGGGACTATGTATAAGTGTCAATGGCGACCTTTGTCTTGAGGTCGTAAACTGGTTTTATTTTTTTTGAGACATCCAAACACGGGACTTCGTACAGCGTAGTCTAGGAATATTGTTTTAACTTTGCATACTCTCTTTTGAAATATATATTTTCTTTCGAGCCCCCAAGCATTCGTGCTTGACGGCCATTTCTTGTCAAAGAGGTTCCTTGGGGATACGCATTTTGTAATGTCCTTGATCGTGTTTTGGGATCGTGCTCGTAAGTGCAAGTGGTCTTTGTAGTGGTGTGCTATTCTTGACAAAGTCGTGAGGTGCGACTTTCAGTAAGGAAATCGGTAATTTTCGAGTCAAATGGATGCGGCAGGGCCCAATAGAAATTAGGGACTTTTTTTGAGCCTGGGTTCATTTTCGGCGCCCAGGCCTGGGCGTCGAAATAATTCACGCCCAGGTGGGGCGTTGAAAGTGTTGTTTGGGCTGGTCTTTTGATGACACAGTTGGCCTCTTGCTCATTCGTTTATTTCACTTGGAAGTTCTATGTATTCTCTTCTCTTTTGTTTTTTCTTTATTTTTAGAACGTGATGATTTTCTTGAGAAGCCGTAGCCGAGTGGTGGACTACGGTGCTTGTTGCTTTGGGGTGATTATTTTAAGGAACTGTTGCTCTTAAGGCGTACAATTATTGCGATAGTTGGGCGAGTCTATATGGCCCAAGGAACATACCTTGAGGCGTAAGACTTTGACCGCTCTTGTTGTTGCATATTTTTCCTTTTGAACGTGTTCGTGAATGTTCGATACTTAGAATGATGATATGTATGTGCGAACGAGCGTTCATAGAATGGCCGTTGTGTGCGGTCCATTAATCATTTTTTTTTTGAGCAATGACTGATTTTGAATAGTTTGCTTAGAACCTTGATAGGGTTTAGGCCCATTCATGAAGTGGGCTCAAACATCGTGCCCTTTCGTTGGTTCAAACATTTGCTTCGAGATTTATTTTGCTATGGTTGTTTCGTAGCTTGGAGCCCCCAAGTATGCATGTTGGGATGCTTCCTTTTGGCGTACGATTTTTGTAGGTTCTTTCGAGAAAGATTCCTTGGGGTTCCGCTCATGTAGGTGCGAGCTATCCCTTCCGTGGTAGGTAATATTTTGCTACCTTTAATCCTTAATGTAGAAGTCGTGTGGCTTGCATTTTGAATTTGGGCGATAAGTAGTTTTTTTTTGCCTCTTTTACACATGCTCTTGGTCGTGCCTACATTAGTGCAATATGCCTTACTCTCCTTTTTTAGACTTGTACCGTGGGATGGTTGAACTTATGGTGCGACGAAGGCTTGTGTGGCCTAACCGCATGTATTAGAACATTTCTCCAGGTGTTGGGATATAACATTATTATTTTTTGCATTGGAGTACTTCATCACGCCTCGTTCAGGTGTTCGAACAAGCGTAGCACCTTCTGCGTGGGTTTGCACGGCTTATTACTTCGTTCGATGCGAGATTTCATAGGTGTTTCTTTCTTATTTTCATATCTGGGCAAAACTTGGCTAGCAGAAAGATTCAGCGCCCAGGCTGGGGCGTTAAAGATATCGGCGCCCAGCTCTGGGCGTTGAAAATGATTTCTGGGTATATTTTGACAGTTCTTATCCTTGATTTTTCTTTCACTTTTGCTTTGGAATGAGGTAGACTGTGTAATGGGCGCTTGTAGGGCGAGCGTTATGTGTAGTAGTTTGATCGGAGTTTTGGTGACTCGCGATTTTCAGTTACCCTTGTTAGTGGGGTGACTTTATATATTCTAAGTAGTGCTTTAGAATTTGGGAGGGGTTGTAGCCATTCTAAGGTTCGTTTTACACGATTAAAGCTTAGTATTGTGCCCCTGTGATGTATGTATAGCATTAGCGTCGAGAATTTGCGATAAAATCGTCATTTCGAGCATTTTTAGAGTGTTTTTCTCAAGCCCCCAATTGTAGCTACGGGATTGGCTTGGTGCTATAATGCTTTGCATACGTCTTTATGCATTCATGGTGACATGGATCATGAATAGTTTGAACTAGACTCGTTTAGTGCGAGGTACGTTCGAGTAGTGACCTGCTACTTCTCTTGTAAATGTCGTATTGTGCGACATTGCCATGGTCAAGGTAGTAATATGTGGAAGTGTGCCTTGACCAAAAGTTAGGTGCCTTTCTTTACCCATAATCATATTTAGAAATCTTTTTGAGTCACTTGCCATATCGAGATAAACAGATACTTAGCTTAAACCAACGGCACTTTATTATGTTCGAAGAAATCATTTGAAAATTATTTAAAATCCGAGTCCTACTGTGTACAATCCGAGGTGTCCTAAGTAGGTTGACTTATAGAAGGGTTCGTACAGGATTACATGAGTGAATCAAAATACTGTTACAATTTTGGAATGCTGTCTAAGGATTTGCTGGAAGCCAGGGTGCAGGTGTCAAGATATTACTTGTGCCCGTTTGGAATATGCTTTTAGGCTTTTAGGGCCATCTTTTCCAGAATTGCGGGAATATAAACCGTTTTCAAATTGACTTAGATTTACTTGGTGTATGTCTGCACGAAAGGTCAAGGTATACTTAGTTCTTTCCCTAGCTCTTTCATTTCAATTTTTAGCCCCCAGTTGCTGTTATGTCTTCCCATTAATGATGTTTTTAGATTTCGATTTTAGATGCCCGTGTCATATGTCTGAGTAGGGTGAGCCTTGGTTAAGTGCCAAGTCATATTGACAATGTCTTATTTTTTCCAAAGGGGATTAGCAAGCATTTGTATTACCATGAACGGGTGCCCTGAGTTCGAAGGAACGATGGGGTGATGCCGTAGAACAATCCTCTTTATTGCAAGTTTACTGCCTTTACTACTTGTCGGCGACTATGACTGTGTCTAGGGGTGAAAGAAGGTCTTTAAGCGAACGACTATGTCTAGTGGTGAAAGAAAGTCTTTAAGTGAGTTAGTTCGCTTTAGGGAGGGTCAAGTCGAGTACTTTAGAGGTCATGGACGCTTGCGCTAGCCCCCACTTAATTGAGGCAAAGCGATCTTTTGAGTCTTGGCTAGGTGCCTAGGAGTGTGAGTGCTCCTTCTGGTAAGGGTACGTGCCCTTATTATTTTTCGATGTGTGCTTGTTTTGGCATCTTGATGACTTGAATTCTTCCTTTGATTTTAAATTTTTTTCTTTCGACTTGGATTGCAAGTAATTAAATTTCAATAAGGGACATCTATTTTTATTCTTGTTTTTCTATAGGCTTTAATATTGGTTGGACCGAATCATGGATTGCCTACGTATCCGCCTTAAATAGATTTAATTTGGAATCAGGTCTTGCGTAGTTCTTGGCCTAGAAAATGGTTTCTTAGAATACCGATTTTTAAACAAGTACGTTCTGAGGTGGAAACATATTATTTGAAACGGTAGAATAAGTGAAGTTTATTATTATTTTAATCTGCTGCTTTGCCGTAAGCCAAAAATTTGTTTTATATTTTTTGAGTACATGTATTTCTTGGTGGTACGTATATCTGAATACGTGGTGTACCCCCCCAAGTGTTCGTTATTGTTCCGTGTATGTGCGGATAAAATGACGAGCACTTCTGGAAAAATTTTAGCAAGCAGAGAGATTCAGCGCCTAGGATGGGGCGCTAAAGATTTCGGCGCCCAGCCGTGGGCGCTGAAAATTATTTCTGGGCGGATCTTTTTTGGTGCGCTAAATGCTTCTTTTTCTTTTTTAGACGAACTTTTAAAGGCGCTTTGCAAAGTATTTTTTTTATTATTATCATTTTTGTTAAGCGTTAAGTGTAGAATGTAATTTTCATTTGTCTTCTTTTTTTATTCGTGACTCAAGACGGCTTGAAAGACGGGTTGAATGAGATAGGATAAGTTGTATAGGTATTAGTCGAGCATGAGGATTACTTCTACCAAGGCCAATGAATAGCATGGGGATGGCTCAAGGGTATGTCAACAGGATGTATCCAAACAAGTTATACGGTCATTGTGCTAATGGTGGTGTAAGAACAGGTTTGGGCTTTGGAAATAATGGGCATGACGCACGTGTCAATGGCCGTGCGTGGTTTGCGGTTGATAACAAGTTCAAAAACAAGAGTTGAGGTAATGGTTTCTTGGGTTATGGCAATGAGAACATGGATGGGTTAAATGAGCTGCACAGGGACCTCAGAGCGAAGGCGTCTAAGAGCATAAGGATTGGAAAGGGTAGACATCGTAGAATTTTATGATTTGGATTGGTTGACTCAATTCTTTTCCTTCGTTTACTTGGGTAAATTTCGTACTTTGGGAGGTACGGGCTAAGTATTTCATGGCTCTTTTCGCTCTCCCTTTTCTCTTTCTCTTTTTTCTTTTTGCTTGGGATTTCTCCCCAACATAAATCCTTCAATCAATTTTTTGTTTGGGCTAAAAGGTAGATGGTTGTGGTCTTTGAGTCACGAGGCGAGACTGGTGAGCCTCGTTTGGTAGGCCTATAGTGGACCTTTAACTTTAGTAGGCCTAGGGTGGACCTTTAGCTTTAGTGGGCCTAGGGTGGACCTTTAAATTGTCTTACTTTGTAAGCGTATTTAGTCGTTTCTTAAAATGTGCAAATAGCGTAGATTCAAAATGTTATTTTTACCTTATTGAAATTTAACGAAAGAATTACATCGAAAATAATTTTTTGCTTCTTTTTAGATTCCAGTTTCTGGGATTTAATTGGAAGTTGTGATTTAGGCTCGAACTTTCATTAATCTTTCTGATTATAACCCGTGTATGAATACAAGGAGGTGGCCTAGACTCAAAATGATGACATGGCGTAAGCCTATAACACTTGACCAAGCAACTCTCAGACTTAGGCTAATTGGACCATAACTTTCGTTGGTTGACACTTCAGATTTTAACCCTTGGGTGTTCATTTTTCATGCGCCATTTTGCTTAATGTTGGCAAGGTAGTTAATTGGGGAGATCGAATTTTTATTTTTGCAAGGCTAGAATCATTAGTGCGGCTTTCTCTCTTAGTGTGTATTGCTTTATCCCAATGATAGCCTTATGGTATGCCGATTTGGGTATTTTCATGGTTGGTCATGTTGCATTCATGGAAAATCTTTTAGTCCGTACTTAGTAGTATTTCAAGGAGCGAGTGACTCGAGAGGACTATGATAGTCGTGACCCAATGTGATTATAAGCCTTGAGGCCATTAATTTTTTTCTTTGCCAATGGTATTGATACCTTAGGTTCACTTTGGGGGTTGTGCGACTATGGAGGAATGATTTTCAGAATGTGACTGTTTCCATTTTGCAAATACTATAATATATTCTTTTTATTGGTGAGAGAGAGTATTGAGGCCGTGGATTCTTAGCAAGGGATGACAATTACATATGGGTGCTTATTGATTTAAATGTTAGGAAGGGAGACTCAATATGGTTTAACCTTTTAATTTGCATAACGACACCAAGCATTAGGACCGATTCTATGGATAAGACAACTAAAACTTAGGATTTAGATTGTACTTTGGCATAGCCTAGTCTAGACTCGGATTTATATTTTTTTTATTTGAACATTTATTTTTTCTTGAAGACTTTATTCGAACATTTTTTTTGAATACTTTGCCCATGTGACATTCAAGGTCGTTTAATTAGCATGCTCGGTTTTGGTGCCGAGCATTGTCGTCGTAGGAGGCCTAACAACGACACAAAGAGTTATTTATTTTTATTTTTTAGTCGCTTTTAGAGTCGAGTGCCTTTTCATACGCCCTTGCAGCAATTTTTACGGAAAGTTTTTTTTTTGCTACGTATATTTTTTTATGCGCGGGCACCGAGGCTGCTGTGCCTGACCAAAAGGCCAGGCAGCAACTTCAGCGCCCAACAGTGGGCGTGAGAAATTTTGGCGCCCAGCCAGGGGCGTAGAAAATGCGTCCCTGGCTGGTTCTCGTTTTCTGTTTGCTTATACTTTTGTTTTTGCGACTTTAGTTTCGCGTGCTTGCCTTATAACGTCCTTTACACGTTGTGCAGCGTTTGTGGGATTCGTTACAGGCCATCCCGAGCGTCGCTTATTTTTGTGGCGATCGTTCGGGCTTCCGGAACACGTATGTTGGTGTAACTCTTTGGCCAATTGGTTCATGAATGTTTGGGCAATTTTTAAGGTCGTTGGTTTTCTAGCATTATTTGTCTAGCATTATTCGTACGCACAATCATAACATAGTCACATAGTTCGCTACACATAACTACATTACAAACATGGATATGAAAATTAAATATGTCACGTAGTTTATGATAGGCTTCTATGGGTAGTATTTGCGCCTGACTTGGTACCGCTTCTATCGTAGATCCAACACATGCCCCGGTCGAGGTAGTGTCTTCAACAGACGAATTTCACTCAAGAGGCCAACCCGCAAGAGCAAGCCAAGGGGGCATGCAGGCGAGAGGGACCTAATGAGCGAGCGATTGGGTTCGGGATAGGTGTACTACCTGCACAAGTGCCGAGTGGGCAACATGCGCGGCGTATGCACCCCCCTATTGGCGAAAAAAGGTATCCTTAGTCCCAACTCCCGAGGGAGCCGAGATTCGTTATGCGGTTCTGCCCGTTCACATTAATATGCTGATTTTCAGGTCGTCCCAACTTGATGGGGAAATAAACGCGGGGTAGGATCGTTTCACCCTTCGGCTATTTTGATTACCTACAAGCACGAGTATTTCCTTCACTATCCCCAGTGGAGTCGCCACTGTGAGGGGGTCGAAAAAGCACGAGGCTAATGCGTGACCTCGTCCCTCGTGGGTGTGACGATTCTTTTTATTCAATCAAGTGTAATTGGATTTCCTGTGAGTTTACACCCAATTGCTAGTAATATAGGAGTCGCCATTCAGTTTTTAACGACAATGAGAAAAACTGACAAAACCCGATTATTGTGACATAAAGGGAGTGCAATTATGTTTGACCACGACGGCCGTAGGTTCCCTTGTGATCCTTGGTGTGGGGATCTCTCAACATACACCCGCAAGGTAGAGATTGAGGGTTCGGGGGACTGTAACTACCGAGAGGAGTACTTCGCTCGTCGATAACTCTAGAGGCAGGATATCCTTACTAGCTCAGCATAAATAATTGAAGGGACATGCGTTAACTATTAAACTAATCTGAGTTGATTTTAGCAATATGCAACATATAATACTAGATCGATCGTGATTATCTGATTTAGATTGCATTAAGGGACCTAGCATGATAATCCAATTTCCCAAAAATATTATATTTGTTAGGCGTGATAGAACAATCAGATTTAGTTAGTTTAACAGTTCATAAAAAGGGCGAGGAAAGCAATTAAATCATCGAGAAGGGACACATTACGACGCACCCTTGAGAGGTGCGTCACGGTTCTCAGAAAACTAACCACTTTGACTTTGCTATTTCTCCTTTTTATTTAACGAATCTCAATTATGGGACAGGATACGTTCTATTCGATTTATGGATCGATTGCGACAGAACGCGTGAACAATTTCGCAGCGTGAGGCTTAGGCTAAGGGTTGGAGTCAATACTCAGAATATGAATTGTGTGTTGTGTTGTTTTTCACGTCGAATTTGGGGCTGTATTAATAGGGGAGAGTTCGTGGAAAGATAGAATTGTAGAACTCTAATCCACGAGGAATTAGGAAAAAACACGTCCCAAGTATTTTCAGCGCCCAGGCCTGGGCGTCAAAGATTTCGGCGCCCAGCTCTGGGCATTGAAAATAGGATCCAGGCAATTTCAGCGCCCAGGGCTGGGCGTTGAAATTGATGTTTGGGCCGTTTCTTTGTCAGATTCGGACTCTTAGAATCCGGAGTGTATGAGACTTAATTGAGTCTTTTAGTGCGTATTAATTTCATGACGGAATGCGTCTGGGCCCATTACGAACTCTAGGTTCGTTAGGATTTTAATTAACACGTAACTCTTACTTTCGAATCATATTAGGAATAGGATTCTTGCAGTTTTCTATCTCATTTAGGATTTATGTTGGAGTGAAACACCTAATTCTGACAGGTTTCTATCTTTTATGACTTGCCACTTTTAGAAGCTACCCTTTACGGCAGTTACTATTTTTAGCAGGTTTCCATAAATAGCAAGTTTCGGGTAAAATGAACGGGAGAATTTGAGATTCGTTATTTTATAGGAGATGCGTTGTCAAGTGGAGATTTACGTTTTCATCATTGGACCTTCCCTTTCGGGAATAGGGACAAAAGTAGGTGTCTACACCATCCTCTATCTCTTCGTCTTTAGGAACTCGAAGATATAGGACATTGTTGCACCTAAGAAAAAAAATACCCCAGAACTACAAGGTGGTGTTAAATTCTGGAGCTTGGGGCAAAAATGAGAAACATGCATGAAAACTAAATAAACTCAACAACAAGTTCACATGAAAGAATGGACGTCATAGTCTGTTATGAGAGAATCTAATCAGCCAAATATTAACTCTATAAACCATCATACCACAACACCAATATCGTAAGCTCAATCCCAATATCACCCAATTTGTGGATGAGTGTAGAAAGGAACCTCTCAATAAACAAGAAATCACTCCAACATAATGTAAAAGTCACCTCCCTACATATATAACATATCCCCCAAAGCTCAAAAGTATAATAAGTCACCCCAACACCAGCTGGTTATACCTATTAAAATAGGTGCAACCAGTTGCACAATGATTTTGTATATTCTAACTTCTAAGGAACGAAGTTTGTGGCCTAGGCACAAGTCACAAGTTGCAAAATTTTTACTTTATAATGCTAAAAAGACAAGAGGTGGAATCATCTACTAAGAAATTTCAATTTGCAATAACAGTAAGTATCGAAATAAAACTTTGATAACCTGATGAGGATCTCCAGTCTTCTGGCCTTCAATATACTCTTCAGTATTTGCCAGCTGCAAGCAAGTCATCAATGTGAAAGATAAGAAACTATGAATTCAACAACACAACACAAAGAAAAGCATCCACTATCAGAAGTATTTCCTCCCTGTATCAAAATCAAATTTATATTAGGTGCATGAGAACATGCTGAGGAATTGTAAGAATGTGCTCCTGCCTTAATATTGGTATGTACTTACACAAGCTTTCCACAGACACAAAATTCTTGTTTCTTGTTTGCACCGGGTGGAAGAGGCCATATGATTTGGTATGGTCCTTACATGATTTCCCTCCTATGGTAAGTGGCCCTGTTAGAATAATTTGAACAACCTGCTGCTTTCAACCACTTCATTGAACGTTTACCTCTCACAATTAAACTACAATAACACAAAGATTAATAGGATAGCTGGTTTTATTGAAATAAAATCAACAAAGGAATATTTGAAAAGTTTCATAAGTGTTTTTGATCAGGTCATACTTTTTGTCATCTATCTCCACTCTTATATCATTGATCTCAACACCAGGAAGTTCTACTGTGACGACATGGCTGGATTTGGATTTAATATCGTTTATCCTTGGCGACCATCCTATTTCTACAACAGATTATGGATAACTTAAACCATAGAATATGTAATAATTGCTTCATTAGTAAGAATGATTTATATTACTCTAAACGAATATGATTGTAGTAAATAGTATGCTAGGCTGCTACTTTAAACTAGAGTACAACATATATCTGGAATTATGTCTTACCATGTATTGGAGAAGGAAATGTGTGTCTTATGCAAGTGATTTGCTTCTCTTGTGGCGTGGCAGATGTGTGACATTTTGATGTAGATAACATCTTATCTTATTTAACGGATTCAGTTGCACCAGTGTCTGAACAGTTCAATTCCTCTTGAGCAGGTCTAGAAAAGAGTGGTTGTATAGAGGCAGGACGAGAAAATAAAGGTGACTCAGGGGCAATAGTGTAGGGGAATACAGTTAAATACATATAACATGTGCGAAAGATCCTCAAAGCCAGGAAACATGTATAAAGCACATATTAAGCAAACTTACATTCGAAGCGTGTTTTCCCGAGTTTAGTATCAACGAACACGAACAAAGAACTCCAATTGTCGTTCCTCTATATGGTTCACCGACACGTTCAAATACGTCTTAATAATCGTAGCTTAGACAATATTCAAGAGTGTTTGCTTTTTCGAGAAGAACATTTTTGAGTAGAGAGCAAAACTGAAACAACGTAATTTCAGAAGTAGGTTTAGGGTTGTGGAAAAAATGATTAGTGTGTGTGGAATATAACCCTAAATTTATATTAGTGTAACCGGCCAAGACACAAGGCCCTGACCGGCCATACACACACACACCGCAAGCCACACACGTGCAAGCCACACACGCGCAAGCCACACACGCGCAAGCCCACTGCAGGCCGAATCCCACAACAACCGAGCAGCAGCGATGGGCCGCGAGTCTCGCTTGCTTGCTCGCTGCTTGCTGCTGCCCCTTGTGCGCGCACACTTGTGTCGCGGGCCGGCTTGCTTGCTGCATGCGAGCTCGCTGGCTCGTTGGGCCTTGCGCTTATGCGCGCTTGGCTCGACGGGCCGACAACTCCGTTGCGGCTCGTATTCGCGACGAACGCCTTACGTCTATTATTTATTGTATCGTACACGATGAATCACCGTCGTACGATACGATTATTCGTTTTGGCCAGCTTACGAATATTCGCGATACGATATACGATTCCGATGCAAGGTCGTATCGTATATTATGTTTTTCCGAACTAATTCCCGAAAAGCTATTAAACCAATTTCCGATTCATTTAATCCGGTGATATGTTACATGCCATTGGTGTGACCTTATAGGTTCAGTCAAGAGTAAGATGTGAGCCTAATAAAGATTAGAACTCACTGATCGGAAGCATTACTCCAGCTAGCTGTTCCGATCACTTGATCTCACTGAATTAATTATTCGTAAGTAATCTGAACCTTGGTATTAGACTTAATGCACCTTGGGTGAAGGACACATTTCCTTCAGTCTCCCACTTGTCATTCAGACAAGTGTGCATTCACATTCCTTTGTCACTTAGTGTTACTTGCTGAACATAAGGTAAGATCCAAGCCATCCTTATTAGGTCCAGAAGTGTTTCTCGGATTACTGAGTTCAACTATTAAACTTTTACAGAATGTTAAGCCTTAACCATTATGAGCACGGCCATGCATTTTCACAGTATCTAACTCTCCGAGAGGCCTTGTTACACAACAACACCATATCCTATCAAAGATAGGAGGATAATCCATTCTTGCAATCTATGAACACTCACTCTGATTCATAGTACGCCCAATAACTGCTTTTATAACTTCCTTTTACGGTGCGACGTTTTGCTAGCATTAGAGCGAACTAATTCTCAAACGAGCAATCATAATTACTCATGTTTTGAGGAATGGTTTTAATCACCACTAATGAGAACTACTTATGACATGACTTTAATATCTTAAAGTGTTCTCATGGTCAATCCGATACAAGATCCAATAAGTATCTATGCAAAAGATTATGACATCCAGTCAATCTAGTTCGAGAAACTGAGCTGCAAATCTACTTGCAATCTAATCTTCATTGGTCATTGCTCGTCCACCTTTCAATGACCTGGATTAGGGATCCTTTGTGACTTCAATATTCAAGTTCACTTATGGGTGTTTCTTTGTCGAAGAATCCATCTTGACATCCCATTTGAATGTTTTGAATCACATGGACTTTTCATTTAATACTAAACCAAATTAAATGAATATGAATAAAGAAATTTCATAAATATGAAATGGTTAAACCAATTGTTTTAAACACATATCTAACAGATGTTCTAAAATGAAACTTAGAAAATCAAAGCCATTCGCCAATATGCTTGATTCCCATGGTTGCTACATGTGCATTATGCTTCACTTGTGGCAACGGTTTAGTCAATGGATCCGCGACGTTGTCGTCATTTCCAACCTTGCAAATCTCGATTTCTTTCCTTTAAACGAATTCTCGAAGTATATGATATCGCCGCAGTACGTGCTTGGACTTCTGGTGGCTCCTAGGCTCCTTTGCCTGGGCAATGGCTCCGCTATTGTCGCAATACAAAGCCATTGGTCCTTTAATGGAGGGGACAACCCCAAGTTCTTCGATGAACTTCCGAATCCAAACAGCTTCCTTTGTTGCTTCTGAGGCAGCAATGTACTCGGCTTGAGTTGCAGAATCCGCAATAGTGCTTTGCTTAGCACTTTTCCAGCTTACTGCTCCGCCATTAAGGCAGAACACAAAACTAGACTGTGATCTGAAATCATCTCTGTCGGTTTGAAAGCTTGCGTCCGTATAACCCTTAACAATCAACTCATTTGTACCACCATAGACCAGAAACTGATCCTTAGTCCTTTTCAGGTACTTTAGGATATTCTTGGCAGCAATCCAATGCGCCTCACCTGGTTCTGGCTGGTACCTGCTCGTTGCACTGAGTGCGAGCGAAACATCCGACCTTGTACAAATCATAGCATAAATGATGGATCTAATAGCCGAAGCGTATGGAATTCCACTCATCTTTCTATGCCCATAAGATGTCTTGGGACACTGAGTCTTGCTTAGATATGTGCCATGTGTCATGGGTAGATGGCCACTCTTGGCTTCCATCATATTGAACCTAGCTAGCACTTTGTCAATGTAAGTGTTATGGCTTAGTCCAATCATCCTCTTAGATCTATCCCTATAGATCTTGATGCCCAATATGTACTGTGCCTCTCCTGAGTCCTTCATTGAGAAACACTTTCCAAGCCAAGTCATTACAGACTCCAACGTAGGAATGTCGTTTCCAATAAGTAGTATGTCATCTACATACAAGACTAGGAATGAAATTTTACTCCCACCGGCCTTCCTGTATACACAAGATTCGTCCTGATTCTTGATGAAGCCAAACTTATTGACTGCTTCATCAAACCGTTTATTCCAACTCCTTGATTCCTGCTTTAATCCATAAATGGATTTCTTAAGCTTGTATAGCTTTCCTTGGTTCTTTTGATCGGCAAAACCCTCCGGTTGTGTCATAAACACAGTCTCTTCAAGAACACCATTCAAGAAGGCAATTTTGACATCCATTTGCCATATTTTATAGTCATGAAACGGGGCAATCGCAAGGATTATCCGAATAGACTTAAGCATAGCTACCGGAGAAAAGGTTTCATCATAGTCAATGCCGTGAACTTGCCTGTAACCTTTTGCTACCAATCTAGCCTTGTATATGTATACAATTCCATCTTTGTCTTTCTTCAATTTCAAGACCCATTTGCATCCGATAGGTGTAAACCCATCCGGCAAATCTACCAAATCCCAGACTTGATTTTCAGACATGGAGTCTATCTCGGATTTCATGGCCTCTAACCATTTAATGGAGCTTGGGCTCGTCATAGCTTGCTTGTAAGTCATAGGTTCATCACTATCTAATATGAGAACTTCTAAGTTTTCAGTCAAGAGGACGCCTGTCCATCTGTCTGGCTGAACCTTAGTTCTATGTGACCTACGAGGGGTAACAAAGTCTTGAGGAACTACTCCCATTGGATCTTCTAAAGCCCTTGGAGGTTCTTCACCTTGAACTGCTTCTAAAGAGTTCTTGGTTCGTTGTTCGTCTCGAATCTCTTCGAGGTCTATTATTCTCCCACCTGTCAATTTGGAAATATGATTTCTTTCCAAAAAGACACCGTCACGAGCAACGAATACTTTGTTCTCTGACTTGTTGTAGAAGTAATACCCCTTTGTTTTTTTGGATACCCAACGAAGAAACATTTGTCAGATTTTGGTTCGAGCTTGTCCGAAATTAATCGCTTGACATATGCTTCGCAACCTCAAATCTTTAGAAAAGACAACTTTGGAAGTTTCCCAGTCCATAATTTGTATTGAGTCTTTTCAACAGCTTTTGACGGAGCACGATTCAGTGTGAGTGCTGCTGTTTGCAACGCATGTCCCCAAAATTATAAAGGAATTTCGGCTTGACCCATCATTGACCTGACCATATCAATTAAGGTATTGCTTCTCCGTTCCGACACTCCATTCCATTGAGGTGTCCCCGGAGCAGTCAATTCAGAAAGAATACCGCATTCTTTTAGATGGTCATCAAACTCGTGGCTAAGATATTCACCTCCTCGATCTGATCTTAGAGCTTTGATTTTTTGCCATGTTGATTCTCTACTTCATTTTGAAATTATCGGAATTTCTCAAACGATTCAGACTTGTGTTTCATTAAGTAAATATAGCCATATCTACTGAAATCGTCCGTAAACGTTATGAAATAGCTGAAATCACCTCTAGCTTTCGTACTCATCGGCCCACATACGTCCGTATGTATTAGCCCTAGTAGTTCGCTTGCTCTTTCTCCCACCTTTGATAAAGGTCGCTTTGTCATTTTGCTAAGTAAACAAGATTCGCATTGATCAATCTTCTCTAAGTCGAATGATTCTAGAATGCCCTTCCTTTGAAGTAATTCCATGCGTTTTGTGTTTATATGGTCTAATCGACAATGCCACAGATATGTGAGATCGAAATCACCAGTTTTTTCCCTTTTAGTATTTATGTTATAAATGTGTTTGCTTGTATCTAGCATATATAGACCATTTTCTTGTTGTGCTGAACCATAAAACATTCCATTCAAAGAAAAAGAACAACTATTGTCTTTAAATTGAAAACTAAAACCTTTAGAATCCAAACTTGAAACGGAAATGATGTTTCTGGTGATACTAGGAACATAGTAACAGTTTTCTAGTTCCAAAACAAAACCACTAGGCAAAGAAATAAAATAAGATCCTACGGCTAATGGAGCAATCCGTGCTCCATTTCCCACGCGTAGATCCATCTCGCCTTTATCAAGCTTTCTACTTCTCCTTAGTCCCTGCGAATTGGAACATAAGTGTGAGCCACAACCAGTATCTAATACCCAAGAAGTATAATTAGCAAGATTACAATGTATAATATACATACCTGAAGTAGAAGGAACGTTCTCGTTCTTCTCATCTTCCTTTCTCTTCAAGCAATCCCTCATCCAATGCCCCTTCTTCTTGCAGTATAAGCATTCAGAGTCGCCAGGAGAACGAGTCACCCTCTTTTATTTACCAGAACTGGTGCCGTTGGACTTAGGTGAGGGCGTAGCCTTGCCCTTACCCTTCTTGCCCTTTCCCTTGCCTGATTTCTTGAAGCCTTTTCCCTTATGCATTATAAGCACGTCGTGCTTATTCTCTTGCTTGAGCGTCCTTTCAGCGGTTTTCAGCATATCGTGAAGCTCAGTAAGTCCATGTTGTTCATGTTGTAATTCAACTTGAACTGGTCATATCCACTATGAAGCGAATGGAGAATGATGGCGTTTCCAGAATTTTCAAACAGGGTAGACACATTTAAAGAAAAAAAACTATAATTTTTAAAAAAAAAACGTATAATCAATATAACAGTTTTAGAGTTAAACAATAAAATTAACTGATATTTAATTTTTACCAACTTTTTTTGGTTTAATCAAAATTACAATTAAGAGTGATTCAAATATATCATTAATTCATTATCACTTATGGAGTATTATTAAACAAAATACATCTTTCTCTATAACTGGACAATTGTTTTGTATGGAGTAATTGAACTCCCATATTGTAATTGAACTTCGTATAAAACTAATTAGATATTGTAATTGCAAATGAATGAAAAAATAGAATGAAAAATGATTAAATATCAATTGTCAAATCATCAATTTTAGTTAATGTGTAAAAACAGAGTAATAGGTAAAGCACTAGTAGAAAAAGGCCCATTTGCGTCGGTCTTTTAAGGCCATTTGCGTCGCACATTGTGCGTCGCAAAAGGTCTCGACGCAAACGACTAAAGTCATTTGCGTCGCACATTAAGCTAATGTGTGGCGCAAATGACTTTTTGGGCACCATGCTGAAATGTCATTTGCGTCGCACATTACTTAATGTGCGACGTAATTGACTGTTTGGGCACCAAAAAAATAAGACATTTGCGTCGCACATTAGCCTAATGTGCGACGCAAATGACTTTTTCGGCGCCAAAAAAATAAGTCATCTGCGTCGCACATTAGCTAAATGTACGACGCCAATGACTTATTTTTTTTAAAAAAAATATTTTAGTTTAGCAACTTAATTCTATGTAGCTCGAACATTCTCAGTACATATTCAGAGCATAAAAGTAAATTAGATGGAAATTCCGACATGGTCTCCTTTGAAATTAGACCCTTCCCAATACCGGGAATGTTACAATACATTTATAAATACCTGTCACAAACGTTTACAACCCAATAAAAGGCAAATTCGTCATAGATCAACCAACATGTTACAACAAACATAAATTATTACACCAAAGGTAGCTAGCTAGAGATCGAGTTCATAAGTACAAATTAAGATAAATTTCAACATTGCTCATAAAGTAATCTGCCCAAAAATCTTTAACCTCATTAATCTCCTCCGGTGTATAAGGCAATGTTCTTGAAAAATCCTAAAAAACAAACAAGTGTAAATAATTAAATTTATCAACGATCAATAGTTTTGTGTACTTCAATTTATTAGATAAAGTAGTTTATGAGAACATACCGTAGTAAGATTTGACTATGACAATGATTCATTATTATGTCGTACATAATATGCATGACGTAGTATATATATTTTATCTACACATGTAAATGCAAAGAATATTTTATATGTAATTGCAATTATAAATATTTTATATCACTACTTTACTTACTTGTTTAGTTGGGTCATATTTAGGATAAAATGACATTTTCGAGCCCAACTTTGAACTAAAGAACCAAAGGAATATTTTCAAACTTATTAAAAGTTTAATATGCATAGTTATAACTTTCTAAGACTTATTCCAATCTATTTTTTCACATTCAGGACTCATTGTATCGTTATAGGTCATATTTAGGCTAAAATGGCGTTTTCGAACCCAACTTTGAGGTAAAGGATCTAAGGATTATTTTCAAACTTATTACATGTTTCATATGCATTGTTGTAACTTTCTAAGACTTCATTACAATCTATCTTTCCACATTTAAAGCTCATTGGGTCGTTGTAGGTCATATTTAGGCTAAAATGGCGTTTTAGAATCCAATCTTGAACTAAAGAACCAAAGGATTGTTTTCAAACTTATTACATGTTTCATATGCATAGTTATAACTCTCTAAGACTCTTCCAATCTATTTTTTTCACATTTAAGACTCATTGGATCTTTATAAGTCATATTTAGGCTAATATGACATTTTCGAGCCCAACTTTGAACTAAAGAACCTAAGGATTGTTTTCAAACTTATTAAAAGTTTAATATGCATAGTTATAACTTTTTAATACTCATTCCAATCTATTTTTTCACATTCAGGACTCATTGGATCGTTGTAGCTCATATTTAGGCTAAAATGGCGTTTTCGAACCCAACTTTGAGCTAAAGGATCTAAGGATTGTTTTCAAACTTATTACATGTTTCATATGCATTGTTGTAACGTTCTAAGACTCATTACAATCTATCTTTCCACATTTAAGGCTCATTGGGTCGTTGTAGGTCATATTTAGGCTAAAATAGCATTTTAGAATTCAATCTTGAACTAAAGAACCAAAGGATTGTTTTCAAACTTATTACATATTTCATATGCATAGTTATAACTCTCTAAGACTCTTCTAATCTAGTTTTTCCACATTTAAGGCTCATAGGGTCGTTATACGTCATATTAAAAGGAGTGGAAGATTGGAGCTTTACTGTCAAGGTCAGGAATGTCGGAGGAAAGAAAAATGGCGTCCTTTGGACTGGACAAGAGATAACTACTCCTGTCATAAGCATACACTTCAATCCATAGCTTTAAAATTTGGATGGCAACAAAATTTCGATTCACAAAAATTGAAAGTTCAATTCTAACTAAGAATGGGGTTAATTCTACATCTACAGAAACATAAATTCAATACCAAAAAAGAAAATTAAAAGAGATGATAATTTTCTCTTCAATTAACCAATATTAAGAAGCACCCAGAAAAAAAGAAATTAAGGGGTGATAATTTATACCTTTGAATTCTCCGGCAGTAATGTCCGGTGAAACAACGACAACAACTCGAGTACCCAGATTAACCTCTTCATAATTCTGCCTGATGAAACATAATTCTGTCAACCTCTTCATCCAAGCCTGATTCTCTGAATTTGGTGATTTGTTAGATGGCCAGAGGCGTGGCTGGCGGCGTTAGCAAGCAGTGGCGGCAATGTAGGAGGAGCTGTGAAGCGGTGACAGTGAGTTGTGAGAAGGGGGATGAACGACGAGTTGGGTGCGGCGACAGATCTAGAAGAGGCTCATGTTCGAACCCAAGGAAGTTGGAGGATAGTGAGTTGTGCAAAGAGGAGGTTGACGCGGCATGAGGACAAACAACTGGCCGGAGATCAATGAGGAGGTTGACGGCAGGAGGACGAGGAAGTTGGAGGACGAGGAAGTTGGAGGAAGGAATCAATGAAGGGTGAAGCTAATTTGCTTGGTTTAATTCGATTTAGGTCGCAGCTGTAGAATGCAGATCCAAAATTTCCCAAACATTTTCAAACTCATTTGCCTCGCAGTATTACTAATCTGCGACGCGAATGACTCTAAGATGTTCTCAGAGTTATCTGCGTCGCAGATTAGTAATACTGCGACGCAAATGAGTGAGTATATTGCATCGCAATTCTACTAATCTGCAACGCAAATGACTCTGAAAACATCTTAGAGTCATTTGCGTAGAAGATTAGTAATAGTGCGACGCAAATGACTAATTTTAATGCTAATAATTGTCATTTGCGTCACATGTTTATAATGGCGACGCAAATTCAGCGACGCAATTAAACACTTTTCCACTAGTGAAGTGAGTGATTTTATGAAAGGAAAAAGTTCCTTATTTTACTTTTCTAATTCTTTTTTAAATAATTTAATGTGGCCCCAGGACTTGAAGGAACAACAGTTTACATTTTCATTCATGTGTAGGCTCTGCCACACTGCCAACAAGCTATTAGGTTTAGGATTTTTTTCCTTTTTTTCCAGCTAGCTAGTCTAACAATATTTTATTAGAAAAGTAGGGTAGACATTTGTCTACCTTATGTTCATAGTGGGTCCCCTCCTACTTAGATGTATCTAAACTTTCAAAATTATGCTTCTCTTTCATCTTTATAGGGTTTCAGTTTCTTCGCCGCTCCTCCCTTCTTTCCTTTTTCTTCCTCCTCCAAAACCCTAAGTTTCTAGGGGCTACCACCAACCATTTAGTTTGATGGTAAGCCTCTTCTTTTCTTGTTTTTCTAGCTTTTGGAATAAGAACATCATTATCTTCCTATTGCAGAGTTTCTTTACCCATTTATTGGGTTTCATCTACCCATTTATTGGGGTTTATCCATCTCCTTGTGAGAGTATGAAGCTATGGTTTTCAATTTTGCTTGAAAATTTGATTTATTAATGAAGATTTGTGCGGTGTTACAACAGATGTCAGTTCTACGACTACAATCAATTGAATCAAATTTAATTCAATCTCAAAACTACAGCATATCAATATACTCCGTTTTTGAAGGTTGTATCAAAAAACGATGTGAAAGAGGATATTCATCATTGTCAGATCTCATCCACAACGATTGTGGTTTTGCTGGATTAGAAGTTTGTTTGATCCAAATAGTTTTGTATTTGTTATTTTCTATTTCTATTTTAGATGTCGTATGATTATTTATTAATGAACTATGTTTACTTTCAAAAAGAAAAAACTTTTAAAATTATCGCCACGTAACGTTAACTATAAAATTTTCGTTTGTGGGGCCCACGATTTCCCTTTGTTTTGGTTTTCTCTCCTTTTTTCGCATTTATTCTCTTCCTCCTTCTTCCTTTATAACTAACTTAGCCTTGCTCCTTCTTCCTTCATTCCACACCCAAAAAGTAAAACCAATAAATCTATACTAATATATTATAAGGAGTTTGTAAGAAAGTCTATCATGCATGTGGCGTTCTCCTACTTCAATATGTCACATGTCATTCCATGCCCTCCACATATATTCCAAAATCCCAAAATTAGAAACTTATGTATAGTTTATATAAGATTCAAACTCATAACTACTTGATTCAAATACTTATGACTTATCCATTTGGATGTGCCATGTTACATGTTATTTCTTTGCAATTGAAATTTAATAAGTGATGATACAATCAAGAACTTAATAAGAGTAGGAGTTAATTATGATTGTTTTTTGCAAAAGGTCATAATTAAAGTTGTCTAACTAATGACTCGGGGGCATCGCCCAAGCCTAAAAAACTAGTTTGTATTAACTAGTAAGTGGTGTGGCGGGATGAAGGACAAAGATCGAGTTGGGAAAGGATACCATAACCTTGAGCTTAGACCTTTCCTTCAATTTGTGTGGCGAAATCTCTTATCCACTAGTTGCGCTCAACTCCTTGGAGATCTTTAATGTGTGTCATGCATAAAAGGCCCTCAAATTGAGATGTTACTTTAAATACCATCTCGATTTAAGTACCTGAAATTTATCTAACGGTATTTTCACGAAATACCCTTGAGTTTTACTTTATTCACCAAATACCATTGTAGTTTCATTTATCCACCATATACTCCCGAGGTTTTATTTTCTTGCATGGCGTGACCCTGCTCTTAAGTGACCGTTAGAATTTTTCATTATTTCACCATATGCACCTCTGATATATAAAACTTTCACCATATACCCCTGTTAAGCAACGACTAGTTTTTCAAAAAAAAAAAAACTAGGTGTTGTTCAATATTCCAAGCATCACCTCCTCAATATAAAGAAGCAACAACATTGTTTCTCACACATTGCACCCTTCTTACAAATGAGCTCATATTCTCAATTTTCCTCTTCCATGTATGGATCCTCATACATTGTAGTTCCAAACAAAACATGCAACAAATGTGAGAATATTTTTGCAATAAGGAGTTTCAAAACAACGAAAAATCCACAAAGACTATATTACAAGAGGTATGAAAGTCTTTGGGAGCAAACTTATGTAAAGCTACACTTAAAGACCGCTGTGTCTATATTTTGCGTGTTGGGGCAAACTTTCTAAAGCTAATGAATTGAATGGAATGTAAAAATGTCATATTATTGATGAAGGAAATATGTCCTTCACCCAAGGTGCATTAGTCTAATACCAAGGTTTAGATTAATTACGAACATTTAATTCAGTGAGATCAAGTGATCGGAACAGCTAGCTGGAGCAATGCTTTCGATTAGTGAGTTATAATCTATATTAGGCTCACAGCTTAGTCTTGACTGAACCTATAAGGTCACACCAATGACATGTAACAGATCATCGGATTAAATGAATCAGAAATTCATTTAATAGCTTTTTGGGAATTAGTTTGGAAAAACATAAATATACGATATGACGTTGGATCGGAATCGTATATCGTATCGCGAATATTCGTAAGCTAAGCGAAACGAATAATCGTATCGTACGATGGTGATTCGTCAAGTACTATACGATAAACAATAGCCGTAAGGCATTGGTCGCGGATATGAGCAAGACGAGGTTGTCGGCCCATCGAGCCAAGCACGCAAGTGCGCAAGAGCCAACGAGCCAGCAACTCGCCAGCAGCGAGAGCAAGCCCGCAAGGCTGCGGCTGGGCGCGCGCGGACAGCAGCACTGGCAACAAGCAAGCAGCGAGGCCAAGGCCCACTGATGCGTTGCCTTGTGCGCGCTGCTTCGTGGGCTTATGCGTGTAGCTGGCCGGTTGAGGCCTTGTGCCTTGGCCGGTCATGTTATAACCTTAGGGTTATAACCCTCCACCTCTCCTAATCTTTTTCCAACACAACACACAACTAATTCTACGTACTTCGGTTTTAACCTAATCAAAGAGAAACCCTAATTCTCTCTTTGCCTCCGTTCAAACTGTTCTTCCCTAAAAGCTAAAATATCTTGAGTAACGTCTAAGCTACGAATCTCAAGACGGATCTGAACGTGTCGGTGAACCAAGTAGAGGAACGACATTTGGAGTTCTTGTTCATGTTCGTGATTCATTGAACTAGGGAAAACACGCTACGAATGTAAGTTTGCTTAATCTGTACTTTATACATGGTTCCTGGCTTTGGGGATTATTCCGCTGCGTTAATATGTATTTAACTGTATTCCCCTACACTGGTATCATGAGCAACATGTATTTTAAAGTACTTTTTTGCATGTTAATATGTTTTTGATGTTGTCGATTTTTTCTGAATTTTCATGAATTTATATACGAAATATTTCTGGATTATTGCATAGATCGTAGAATATGTTCTGAATTCGTAAAATGTCGGAAATTTGATTTTTCTGACCCTAATCTGATTGAAAACGGTGTTTTAAGATCAACTCATGAGAACAGAATCGCAAAAACAGGCTCCGAAGTTTGAGTTTTTGGGACTTTTTTTTAATTAATGAATTAAATTAACAATTTTAGAAAGTTTTTCAATTGATTGCACGATCTAAACTACCCGGAATTAATTGAAAATTTGCCCTACTATTCTTGGGTATATTTTAAAATTATGGTAAAATTTTAGGCCATAAATGTTAAGTATAAACCCTAATTATTTTTCCCTAAATTGGTAATTTTTAGATCGTAATTTGATTTTAAAAATAATTTAGATCTCGAAATTTGTTTAATTGGGAAAGGGAATATAATTTCATATTAAGTGGCAGTTTTAAAAAATTTATTGGATTAAAATTTTGATTAGATTCGTTAATTTTAATCATCACTTAAACCAAATTGATAAAAATCTGAATTTAAATGTTTAGAACGATTTAAAATTTTGGATTGGATTATCAAATATATTCAAATTTTTGTTGAAATAGATCGTTCGTTAAATTTGAATGTTGTTAGCCAAGATTTAATAAATTTCTCAAAATTGGATTGTTGGAAAATTAATTAAATCGCCAACTTTGTTATTTTTCGAAAATCAAACGATTAATTTTGTTAATTTCAAAGAAAAATAACGTCATGCAAATAAAGTTCCGTGAAATTAAAAATTATTTTCTTTTTGGTTAATTGGCTCGTATGGCACGAGCCAAAGGCGCGGAACATGGGTGTGCGGTGCGTGTGGTTGGGCGTAGCCCATGCGCGCTGCCCCCCCCCCCCCCCGTAGCTTGGGGCAGCAACGCGAGGAAGCCAGCAAGCGAGCTGGGCGTGCCAGCGCGCGCTGGCCATAGTAGCGAGCAAGGCAGCAGTTGTGCCTTGGCTCAGCGACGAAGCAGCGAGCAAGCAAGGCATCAGCGCTGGCCTTGGCTTGCGAGCAGCGACGAGAAAAGCAGCAGCAGCAGCATCGTAGCTGCGGTTTGTGCGTTGTGCTTTGCGAGGCAGGGTCGATGCTCCTCGAGGCCTCGTATGGCACGCAATGCACTAGGCGATGTTGGGCTGGGTGCAAGCCTAGCCTGTGTAGCACAAATTGGCTATTTTGCTTCGTTTGGGCTCTTTAATTTTTGCATGAAATGGCTAACGGTGGATTTTATTTATTTATTTTATTTCACTTGGGCCGGGCCGTGATTTTAATTAAATATTTAAAATTAAATTATTCAAATTAAAATATTGGTTTAAGTGGGAGCCATTTAATGAAATTAAATGAAATAATTAATTTTTAATTATTTTCGTAGGGCACCATTATTTTAATTAAATTAAATTTTGATTAGAATATATCTAAGGATTAATAATTCAGAATTGATTAATCTTTTAGGACGCGTTTTATGTGAACGTGATTTTTTTTTTTAAATAAATCATGTAAATACTTGCATATTTATTTGGGCCATTCGTTTTAGGACACGAATGGATGAATGCATAGAATATATTTTATGTATTGCAGGTATTCAAAGTGACTAGTATGGCCAATCTAGGATAGTTAAATACGGTCTGCGTACCGTTTTATCTTTGAATGTAAAGTTTTAAATATGGTCTGCGTACCATTGAAATTTTGATGTAATTATTTAATTATTTCAAGTATTTCTAGGAAGTTTAGAACTTTAAGTTAGCTTATTGAATGAAGTTCAAGACGATGCCAAGCTTACAAGGTGAAGGAAGATTGGATGCTTCAAGACCAAGTTTTTGGGCCATACTAGTTCACCAAATTATTTATGCTTTTATATATTGGTATATGTATATTATGCATGAATGCGTTGTTTGTATGTTTGATTATGATTTAGTTCACTAAGTAATCAAACCAACATAGAAACAACTAGGTCCAAAGTAATATTGAGTTTATAATTTCCTTCCAAATCAAGCACTTACAAAAATCTAAGGACCTAAGGTAGTAGGTTTCCAACAAAGCGAGGTGCTATTTTAGTTGACTTAGCTGGTAAGGTATCCCAAAGGAACACGTTGATTGTGGTTGTAACTCAAACAACAATGACATATGTTGTGGCAATGGAATAAATTATGGTTTTAATTTATTAACCAAGAGTAATTTGGAGACTACTAGCAATTGGTTTTGCTTACCTAGAATCTCAAAAGACTTAAGACACGCCAAAGTTGCTTAAGTATTTAGGACTTTTAGGGTCTTGGAATCGTTTCATTCACTGTGGACCATTTGTTTTTATTGCATGAATGAAATGTTTAATTAATAGCTTTAATGATTGCGTGAATGCTTTTATTCAAGTTATTAAAGTATGATAAATGTTTTATTTGCTAGTTCATTTTGTAGAATTGTAAATCTTCAACTTTATTGCGTTCGGATAATAGAACTGCGATATTTCCTCGATCAATTGATAACTAATTTTGAGAGCGATTCTCAAAGAAAAGGAGAATAAGAGCGTATCTTGAGTGCTATTTTCTTATAGTGATCTTCATGGTTGTTTTCGAACTAAAATTTGAATGGTAGACCAATTAGACCTCATATATTATGAATACTGGGTAGTTTTGGAATAATGAAGTATTGAGTTAAAGACTCATGTATAACCAATGGTCAACAACCAATATTCTTTTGATTCAATCAATGAATTAGACTCATTGGATGTTGTCATTCAAAGTGAATAAAAGAAAGGGACTTTGTAAGCATAACAAAGTAAGAAGATCAAGAAAAGAGTAAAATCTTTTGGACTATAAGAAAACGTGCTAGAAAGGATAGGAAACGGGAACAAAAGAAATGAATTCAAGATTCAATTTCAACCTAAAAGCTTGTGTTAAAGAGAAATGACTTAGAAAATAAACTCCTATGGTATTAGATTACCGCTTGAGGTTCTAACTCTTGTTAAGAACTCAAATTCCGGGAGCTAAGTCTGGTTGTTTAATTACCTACAAGTGGGAAATGAAGCAAAGTTGTGCAACATTAATTGTAGGGTCATCATGTTTTAAAGTCCTTCTAAAGGCTGGAACTTAATGGTATTATGTTCCATTATCATCATAAACAATTTATGTTTGGACAACAGAAAGACTCACATTCAAAGTAAACAAAAACATTTGTTGAGTGTTTATTTGAATGAAATAGTTATTTAAGGGTTGAGTCATATGATTGATTAATAAACAAACAAATCTCTTCACGCTCAAACTTCAAAAGGTTCAAATCAAATATTTTGATTTGTGTTCCACATACCTTTGGCAATGTCATACGACCATATCAACAAGAAAACATTCTAAGATTCCATGGCATGGATTTCTGAAAGTTGGTTAATTTGAGACACGTGGATCTCGCTTGTTGAACATGACATCGGAATGGACTATTGTTAGAAGAATATTGTAATCCCCCGTAAATTTATAAAGTTATTAATATATTTTAACATATAATTAAGTATATTTAAATGAAATTTGTGAATTTTAGTAATATATATATATAAAAAACAAATTTTCAAATTTTTTAGGTGGTAAAAAACAATTGGTCATCATCATCTTTCACCAAAGATAATACGAAATAGTTGCTTCACATAATGGTTTCTTTAATTTTTCCGTTTGTAGGTGGTAAAAAAGAACTTTTAATATTTTTTTAGGTGGTAAAATACAAGTTTTAGTTTTTTAGGTGGTAAAAAACAATTTTTCGATTTTTGTAGGTGGTAAAAAACAATTTGTCCTTTATTTAAATGCATTTCAAATATTTTAATGATTTATGAAATCAAACATTTTTAGAATCATAATCCGAAAACTATTTGAAACATAGAAACAATTCGATTTTAGAAATGTATTTCTATTCGGGTTTAGACTCGAACACTTTTAAAATTAGAAAAGGAATCCTAATCCTAGCCTAATTAAAATACCTAAGCCCAAATAAACCCCAAACACAAAAGTTTACTCACAATGTTTTCTCTCTCATCTCAAACCCTCATGAACTCTCACGTACTTTTGCTCTCTCCTTTCACGTGAAACTCACAAAACACACAAACTCACAAACCCTCTCCTCCCTCCTTCTCCAGCCGCCATACCAGCCGCTGTGACCGCTGTCGCGCCACCGTCGTCCTCCAACGTACGGTACTCTCCTTCTCCTTCTCTTGTTCGTTCTTTCTTTTTCTCTCCTTATTATTTTGTGTCCTCCTTGCTCACAGCCATCGTGCTGTCACTCGCCACCACCAACGACGCACACCACCGCCATTGTTGCAGCCACCCCCTTGTCGCGCTGCACCGCCCAACCGCGGCCAGCTTCCCTCTTTTCTCATCCACGCACGTAAGCTCATCGTTGTGCCGTGCTTCCTACTCCGCACACGCAGCGACCACTGCACGACCACTTGCGGCCACCAGCCGCGTCGCCCACTTGCCTGATGCCGCCGCCCCTTGTCCGTCGGCCATCTCCTTCTCTCTCTCTCTTTTGGTTAATTCCTAAACCCTTAAAACTAATTAATGTTTTAATTATGTTTTAATAATTTAATTTATGTTTCTTGAATTAGATTTATAGTTCTTATGATTTAATTATGAATTTCATGTTATATGCTTTGCATAATCAAATTATTAATTTTCAGATTATATAATTGAATTGAAATAAAGATTTTAATTATTAAAGCATGAATTTTTAAGGTTTTAATAGTTTTGAAATCATGGTAGGACGAATACAAGTTATTAAAGTTATTGTTTTTATGATTCCAAACATGTTAGTTATGTTTTGGAGTAGTTTGAAATTAGTTTATGTTGTCGGAAATCGCAAAGGGCATGTTATATTGGAGTTTATGATAAATTGTGAATATTAGTGAAGAAATTATTGTGCTAGGAGGTTTAGTAGTTGAGTTTTGATGTTGTGGAATGTTCTAAATATGTTTAGGATGTATTTAGAATACTTGATTATGGCTGTGAATTACTAGAAGTTGATTGGAAATCTTTATTGGTTGTTTTAGGCGGAGAATTATATGTAGACGACTTTTGAAATCGTTAAAGTGGCCTATCAGTTTGTTTACACAAGGTACGTACATACCTGTGTGTTTGTTGATGTGTGCTATTGTGGAAATCTTGTTGAATATATTGATGAATTTGTTTATGTTGGAATTTCATGTTCAATGTCGTTGGATGAATGCGTTGAGCATAGAATTTTATTATGAGAACTATAACATGTTAACATAGACGATTGATGCAAGCATGTCGGTTAGGATCATTATATTATTTTTATATATATTGGTTTAGATCGATTGATCATTGTTCCCTTTTAGCATTTCACTACTTTATGAGGGCCGAGGACCTTGTTTAGTAAGTTGAAACTTTATACC
Organism: Spinacia oleracea; assembly: GCF_020520425.1. Classification (NCBI taxonomy): domain Eukaryota; kingdom Viridiplantae; phylum Streptophyta; class Magnoliopsida; order Caryophyllales; family Amaranthaceae; genus Spinacia; species Spinacia oleracea. Next base: position 179,855,245 of record NC_079490.1, read on the forward strand.
TATATAAAGGGGTTAACCATTGTTAAAGGAAAGGTTGAATTAATTGGAATGAGTTCTTGATTGATAATTTTGTGATCGCTTACTTAATTCCAAGATAAAAACAATTGTGAATACTTGTTGATTACATGATTTATGTGATGGAGGAGTCATAACAATGTATTAACTGGTAAATCACGTAAAGTGAAACTGAATAGCAATAGATTTAGACTGTGCACGTCTGAAGTGACGGACAAACAGGAGTTTGGATTCATGGTGGTAGCCCATGGCCTTTTCTGGGACCAGATTGATCACCGTGTTCTATTTTATTCAAAAGTTCCTCAATATCGCAGGTCACTGAGGTTACGGAGTCGCGCCCGTACCTCGTCTTCCTTAGTGAAAACTTCTGGTTGGATAACTCGGTCCATTGACTATTTCAATTAAAATAATATTAATGATATAAAGGTCTGTTCTAGTCTAGTCAAGTGTAGTTTTCAAGTTAATATGTTTGGGTCGTCCTTACTTATGTTTTAATAGAATCATGTTAGGATTGTTCGTTTAACAGAATCATGTTAGGATTATTATTGATTTAGTATGTAGTACTCAGCTTTGCTGATTATGTGCTTCGTTTGTGTGTGTTGATCATGGCTATGCCTTATTGATCATGTGATGACCCATTTTGGTGAGCAGAGTCTAAGGATCAATAAGCATTGTCCATCTACAGGTTTGAAGATGATGCATTATTGGGATCGGGATTAGAGAGCTTGTATTTAGTTTTGATTCGCTTAGTTGACTTGGGTTTGTTAAATTGAACTTTAAACTTGTCGTACTAGCTACATCACTTTATTTTCGTTGATTGGTTTTGGATTTTACTCTGTAATTGATTATTTATAAACCTGAAGTTAGTTTTATGTTTTCCGCTGCAAAATTCTGAATAAGCCGTTACGTTTTCACACGGGCGATAATACTTTGATAATTCTCTATAGTTATATTTATAAAAGGGTTATTTTATAAAAAGGAGAATTGTCGGGGTGTTACAAATCTAATTATGTTCATGGGCCAAAGATGGATTTTATGACTTACCTATTTCACTAGAATTTGAGAAAATATGGTCATATTTACTCAAGGTGAAATATGTGAAATGCTTCAATGTGATTCACAAAAGGGTATAAAATCAACTTGGCAAGAATTTTGGAACATCTAGGCTGGGTCAAGGTGATGTTTGCATGAGCCAAGAAAGATTATCTATATTGTTATGGCATTATAACAATCGAAGCTCCATAAGAATATGGTATGTCCAAATGGAGAAATCGGAATTTATTCGATTAACGATAATCACGACCATTTTCCTATATATAGTTTCTAAATGATACTCTCAAGTGACTATCACACTAAACAAAATTGTCAAAGCTAAGGATAAGATGTCATAAGGATTGAACTTCAGTTCAGTACATGTTTTCAGTATATATATATATATATATATATCTAGGGTTGTCAAACCCAGTGGGAGTTAGTGTTTACATCAAACAAACTCAAGAATAGATATATGTTTCTTTATGAGCGACTCATGGAAACAAAAGGTATTGACTCTACCACAAATCTGAGAACATATGGTTGTTGCTCTGGATAATGTCTTTTAGGAAACCATTATATTTCCAAAAAGGCAAGTGGCAGAAAAATGACCTTGAAGTGACCACAAAGAACTTCGAGTCAAGCAACAAACAAATATAGGATACTTAGGAGTCTTTGGAAAATCTCCATACTTAGAAGCCTTTGGAAAGAGCTTTAGGAAGACCGTACAAAATAGAGTTCCTTCAAAGAAGCTGAAATTATCTCCTTTTGAAATTTGGAGAGGAAGGAAACCTAATATTAGTTATTTTAGGGTATGGGGATGCTTAGCTTATTACAAGGTCCCGGATCCTAAGAAAACTAAATTAGGTCCAAGAGCTTTGAAAAGTGTGTTTGTGGAATATGCTGAAAATTCTAAGGCGTATAGGCTTTTGGATTTATATTCAAATGTCATTGTGGAATCTCGAGATGTAGAATTCTTTGAAAGTAAATTTTGAGGTGATTCCAAAATAGTTGATGAGTCTTTGCAGCAACTACCACAAAGTGAAACAAGTTCTAACCCTTCTTCTAGCAATGTGAGGTTAAATATATCCTAATGATTCTAGTGAACCTAATGAACCTAGAAGGAGTATAAGAGCTAGAAAGGAAAAGAACTTGGGTCCCGATTTCATTAATTCACAAGCTATTGGTTTTCTTGTGGAAGGTGATAGAGAAACAATTACCAATAAAATCCCAATGATTCTCAATGCTGAAAATGAGAATGGTGATCCAAAGACATTTCTGGAACCAATGGCTTCTAGAGATTCGACTTTTTTGAAAGAGGCAATAGATGACGAGATGGATTCTCTTGTATCTAACAAGACTTGGGTCTTGGCAGATTTGCCTCCTGGATCCAAAGCTATTGTATCTAAATGGGTTTTTAGGGTAAAGAAGAGTGTGGATGATGAATCAATTAAATTTTTCAAAGCTAGACTTGTGGGTCAAGGTTTTAGTCAAAGAGAAGGAGTAGATTATTTTTATACATATGCTCCCGTGGTTAGAATTACATCCATAAGATTCTTGATAGCTATAGCTACTTTGAATGGATTGCATGTGCACCAAATAGATGTTAAAACTGCTTTTCTAAATGGTGATTTAGATGAAGATACATGAAGCAACTTGAAGGGTTTGTCCTTCCTGGTTATGAACATAAAGTTTGTAAGCTAATTAAATCATTATATAGTTTAAATCAAGCTCCAAAGCAATGGCATGAGTAATTTGATTATGCAACATTGTCTCATGGTTTTGTTCATAACTCTGCTGATAGATGTATATATTCTAAGTTTACAAAGGAATATGGTGTCATTTTATGCCTATATGTTGATGATATGTTAATATTCGAAACGAACATGATTGGCATAAATGAAACCAAATCTTATTTAAGTTCTTGTTTCAAGATGAAAGACATAAATGAGGTTGATAATATTTTAGGTATCAAAGTGAGAAAAAATAGTGAGGGTTATTATTTGAGTCAGTCTCATTATGTTGAGAAGATGCTTATGAAATTTGAGCATTTGACTTTCAAAGAAGCAAATACTCCATATGTAAACTTAGTGTGAACAGTGGAAGAGCTGTAACTCAACTAGAGTATGCTAGTGCAATATGTAGTTTGATGTATGGTACTCATTGTACTAGACCTAATATTGCATTTGCAGTTTCCAAGATATCAAGATTTACTAGCAATCCTAGTACAGAGCATTGGCAAACAATTGGAAGAGTTTTTGGTTATTTAAAAACAACCAAAGGTTATGCTTTGCACTATGGGAACTTTCCGGCTGTACTTGAAGGTTACACAGATGCTAGTTGGATATCTAGCGACGCCGATAATAAATCCACAAGTGGTTGGATTTTTATGCTCGATGGTGGTGCTGTTCTTGGGCCTCAAAGAAACAAACTTGCATTACTCATTCCACCATGGAAGCTGAATTTTTGGCTTTAGGGGCAGCAGGCAAAGAAGCAGAATGGTTAAGAAATATGTTATTGGAAACAAAGTTGTGGCCACAACCCATGCCAGCTATTTCTTTGAACTGCGATAGTGAGATAACTTTGTCTAGAGCTTATAATAAGATTTATAATGGCAAGTCTAGACACATCAGTTTGAGACATGCATATGTAAGACAGTTAATATCCGACTGGATTATAACTGCAATTTATGTAAGGTCTTGTATTAATTTGGATGATCCTTTAATCAAAGGACTTCCGAGAGAGATGGTTTATAGAACAAGCCGGGAAATGGGATTGAGACCTATTTGATTAATCAACAACAATGGAAACCCAACCTTTTATTATGAGTACCCATAATTAAAAGGTTCAATGAGGTAATAACAAATTGTTGATAACTGATTATGTCACACTAGCTTATCAATTATTCTAGTGTATCTTTTAGGGTGAGTTATATACTCTTAATGAAATTCTAGTGAAAGAAGAATTTCACCTATGTAGACATAAGAAGTGGTGCCGCTTCTAACAAAAGTTTTAAGGTCAAACTTTTGTAAATGTCTATGAACCAGGTGGAGCACATGGCCATAATAGTGCTACCTTGTTTATGAACATGTTAAAGGACATTTGTGTGTGAGGTTTTCCCGATTCTAACATAAGAAATTTTGGCTCAAAAGCTTTTAGCTTCCATAAGTTTCATTAGTATTTTGAAGAACTGTCACTAAGTGAAAGTTCAAATCGAAAGATACTTTCATGTATGCACATTCTGTCAAATTGAAGACTAAGTGGGGGATTGTTAGATAATAGTCTTTCAATTTTCACTTGTGGGAGTATTCTCCCACATGGAAGAAATATGTTGTTTTGCATATCCTTAAATATACCCATGTGCTTCATATATATATTGAATATGTGGTGGCTTGAGTTATTGGGCCAAGTGGGGTTTTGGGCTTGGTATGCTAGTATTGGGTTGGTAATATGGTTATATTATATTATTAATCAAGACTTAGCACTTAGCACTTAGCACTTAGCACTTAGCACTTAGCACTTAGCACTTAGCACTTAGCACTTAGCACTTAGCACTCGTGGCACGCGCACGATTTATTTAAGGATGTTATCAACGTTAATCTTTTGTGGTTATTAATATTTTAATTAATTAAAATATTAATCATGTATTTGTTTTAATATGATAATATCAGAGGTGGTTATTTTGGTAACTACCTATTATTTTCCTATTTAACCTAAGGCATGAGATTAACGTTTAATCAATTTTTTCCATATTTCTCACAATGTCAGTTTTCTTCCAAAAGGCATGTTCATGGAATGGTTGAGTTTGCTGTACTCCATTCATGATTAGGGAATCCTGGGGGTAGATTAGCTTTGAATCCCATCAGCAATATAGTGGGGGCTAATATTATCCTACGGACAGAGATTAACTCGTCCTAATCTAGTTTCTGTATTTTCTTTTTTCATAATTCAAAGCATAGTTTATAACAGGTCTTGTCTAGGCTGCCCTTTTGAAATTTTCAATACGGGCTGAGCCGACACGAAACAAGTGGATTTGGCATGAGCCGTATCCATTTAGGCCTATGACACGCGAGCTCGACATTAAACAAGAGTCGTTGCTGCCTACAACCATCTTTACTTTTAAGAGTATTAATCCATAACCAACATTATCGATCTTGATATGATTTGTAACGTACGTACATCGCATAAGATTAGAGTAGACGAATCATACCAACTCCACCAATAATTTGAACAACTATTTGGAGTTATCTTCTGGCTTCTTAATAATCGTGAATCATGGCCAAGCTAATTTGAACAAAATCCTCCATTTCACAGCTACATTTTCTATCTGAAAACCATGTGAAATGTCTGGAAACAATTGTTTTCAATCTTGATTTTCTAATTACATTTTTGTTGATATGGAAAGTAGCAGAACTTTCATATCTTTCATAGTGATAGTGTACCTAACCACACTTAATTAATCCAAAATCAAATAATTGATTAAAAAAGCTAAGCCACTTTCCGTATTAATTAAGGATTATCATTAGACCACTTCGTAGCTAGTAACTAATCACATACCGAGTAATATAATGCAATAATAATTAAATTATCCAGAAACTGCCGTGGGCAAGTTATTGCGTTAAAGTCAAAATTTTGTTAGAAGTTACGAGTAACTAATCACCTAATCATTCTTGTAAGCATTCATAACAGAGCAATCAGTATAATCTGACTTAAGAATCGGAGGGGTAATTCTCGGATCCCCCCGAGGCTAGTTAACCATTTCGTTGTGCAGGACCCTAAAACCAATGCCACCCCTGAAGCCTATGCAGTTAGCAGAAACCCCAGTCATCACACCTGTAGAACTACAGCCTAATCCCCAGCTTAGAAGCCAGTCCAATGTTAGAAAAACTCCAACTATAGTCGGCAACAAAAGTAGCGATATACCCTTTCAGTTCCTAGGTTATACAGTCGAGGATAGACCTGATCAAATGGCGGGCCGGGCTTGAGCGTAAAAAATTAGCCCGTTATGTCGGGCCGGGACAGGACAAGATTTGGGCCAAAATTTTGTGCCCAAACCCGTTATTTTTGGGCCGGACCTACCGGGCTTTTCGAGCCGGGCCAAATTTATAACTAAAAAGTGTATTTTTGTGTTTCCCAAACCCGTCCAAAAAAATAAAATTTTCGGGCCGGGTCGGGCCGAAATTCTGCCCAAACTCGTAAAAATTTCAGGCGGGCCGGACCGGGCTCATCTTGATCAGGTCTAGTCGAGGATGATGATTCCGAGGCAGAACCTGAAAGTCCAGTAAGAGACTCAATCCAGATACCATCAAAGCTCACCAGTCAATTTTTAGAGGAACAGTTAGCCACAGCGCAAGCAGTGATGACAACCCTGTCAGCTTTGAAACCAGGAAGGAGAATCACTACAGAGCCCAACCCCGTAGAGGTGCCAGCCGGCAGGCAGGTGACTGACATCCCTGTCGGCCAAAAAAGGAAGAGACTGTCGGTGAGAAATCTATTCGGAAGTCAAGAGAAGGAACAACCCGAACCTCCCTGCAACATGCACAATGTAGTCGCCTTACGTAGTTAGTCTGAAGATGTTGTGGTGAGAGACCAAAGAAGAACCTCAGAGATACGCCTCGTATCGTTACACGATACAACCGGTAAAACACCCTTGTGTAGGGAGATCCTAGAAGAACCGATGGAAAACCTTAAATTCCCACTCTGCAAATATGACGGATCGACTTATCCCAAGGTCCATTGCACCATGTTCGAGCAACACATGAAGTTATACACCAATTCTGACGCGATGTAGTGCAAAGTTTTCCCTTCCACACTCCTACGAGTAGCATCTGGTTGGTACAAAGGGTTAAAACCGGCATCAGTTTATAGTTTTCCGCAGTTGGAGGTAGATTTGATGCTCCGATTCATCAGTCGACAGCAAAGAAAGAAAATTTCAGGGGAGCTAATGGCGATAACACAGAGAAACGGAAAGTCACTGAGAGACTACCTTACTCGATTCAACAACGAGTCAACAAGCATAGCCAACCTGCAACAAGAAATAGTTGTCGTAGCCTTGATGAGAGGTATCAACAACTGCGAGTTCAAGAAATACCTTGGCAGAAAATCATTCACAGATCTAGGCAGCGCCTTGATAAAAGCCCATGAGTACATCAAAAGCGACGAGCTCATGGTAATTCCAAACCACTTTCAGTGGGCACCATCCAAAACCAACGATCAGAGAATAGGCCAGCAGAGCCAACAAGCCCAACAAGGAGGATATAGGAAAGACAGTCAGAAAAAAGACTACCTAGGAAAGGGATACCAAAAACAGACCCGCCAAGCCTATCCGGCGTTCCAAGAGTACACCCCCCTAAATGCCCCATGGGCCGCCATCTATAATGTCAACAAGAACAGGATTTAGAAGAGACTGGCCCCGATGAGTAACAAACCAGACCACGGTCAAAGTATTGCGCCTTCCATGAGGATTGTGGATACTACACCGAAGAGTGTAGAGATTTAAAAGACAACATCAAGGATATGATCAGAAGGGGTTTCCTAACACTATACAAGGCCCGACAAGACAACACCAACTAGCAACATCACAACCAACAACATAGCAACCCCAACAACAGGCTACCGTCATCACAGACACCGCTCAGGATTGAGCAAAAAGAACCGAAAACGAGTCTCAATGTGGATGCGAGAAACGCAAGTCCAAAGAAACCGACAATATGGATCGTATTCGGCGGACCATGCCATCGAGGGACCATAAGCGGAGCAGACAAGAGTCTAGAAGAGCATCGTCACCTCGTAAACTATCACATCACCAGAAAATGGCCAGCACCTCCTGTAATGCCGGAGATCTCATTCTCAACAGAAGATTGTCGAGGGATTATCTATCCTCACGACAACCCGTTGGTCCTAGGTTTGGAAGTCGTGAACTTTCCAGTGAAGAGAATTTTAGTAGACGGGGAGAGTGGCCAATATAATTTTTTGGGAAGCATTCATCCAGCTTCAGATAGATGAGAAGGAACTCACAAGGGTAAATTACCCATTGATCGGATTTTCAGGAGCCACGGCCTTCCCAGAGGGGAGTATTAGATTACCTGTGAAAATTGGAGACAACAATACATCAAGGGATCTGATGGTAGACTTCCCAGTGATAAAAGTGTCGACTGCATACAACATGATCGTAGGCAACCATTCATCCATGAAGCGCAGGAAGTAGTGTCAATGTATCACCTATCAATGATATATATGTCCAATTTTGAAAGGGCCGAAAAGGTCCGAGGAAGCCAAGAGTCAGCCAGGTCGTGTTACCTAACGACCTTAAAAACATCGGGTCGTCTCGCCCCATCCACAAATATAACAAGAGAAGCAGCCGCGAAGAGGCCTGCTAAAGCTCCAAGCTCAAGAGAGGAAGGCGAGCAGTCACTGTTGCCAAAACAGGCCAAGAAACAAAAACGACATAAGATGGGGATGGAAAACTTCGATTAGCAACAGATAACAGAGCCCAGACTGGAAGCAGGAGGTGAAACGGAGGAGATAGAGCTAGTAGAAGGAGAACCAGGGAGAACAGTTAAAATAGGCACTAACATAGACTCGATGCTCCGAGTGAACATGATCGGGCTGTTGCAAGAACACGCGGATGTATTTGCATTTTCCGCCGACGAAATGATAAACCAAGATATCATTGTGCACCGACTAAATGTCGACAAAACCGTGAGACCGGTAGGACAAAAGCAAAGAAACTTCTCCACCAAAAAAATTCAAGCCATACAAGAAGAGGTAGAAAAAATGTTGGCAGCCGGCTCCATTGAGCCATGCGACTACCCAGAATGGTTGGCTAACATATTTATGGTGAAGAAGTCAAACGGGTCATAGAGAATGTGTGTGGACTTCATGGACTAAAACCGAGCATGCCCAAAAGACTGCTACCCCCTACCGAGGACCGACAGGTTGGTCGACTCGACAAGGCGGTCACGCGCTGCTGAGTTTTTTGGACGCATTCTCCGGGTATCACCAAGTTCGCCTGGCAAAGGCCGACATAAAAAAAAGTCGCCTTTATCACGGAAACGGAGGAGTGTACAGTTATAAGGCGATGTCGTTTAGGCTAAAGAACGTGGGAGAAACCTATTAAAAGTTGGTAGACAGAGTATTTACAGAACAAAAGGGGCGCAACATCGAGGTCTACGTTGATGACTCTATAGTAAAAAGCAAGAACAAGGAAGATCATGTCGATGACCTCAGAGAAACATTTACAACGTTGCGCCAATACCAGATGAAACTAAACCCTAAGAAATGTGTGTTTGGGGTGAAATCGGGAAAGTTTTTGGGTTTCCTAGTCAGTGAGAGAGGCATTGACGCTAAACCAGACAAAATAGAAGCAATACTCAGCTTGCCGCAACCAAAAAGTATCAAAGATGTACAAAGGCTGACTAGAAGAATACAACACTCACCGGGTTTGTCAGTAAGTCAGCGGATTGATCGATCCCGTTTTTCAACACTTTGAAACAGAACAGAAAGTTTAAGTGGGGAAAAGAAGAAGAGAAAGCCTTCGAGGAGGTAAAAAAATCACTTAAGGGCATTGCCGACAATAACAAGGCCGACAGATGGTGACAGATTATAGTTGTATGTATCCTCTTCACCACGAACAATCGTCGTCGTCCTCATAGTCTAAAAGGAAAAATGTCAGCAACCAGTGTACTTTGTGAGCCACATCTTAAACCCGGCGGAGACAAGATACTCCCTTATAGAAAAGTTGTCTTGCGCGGTCCTGGTAAGGAAACTCATACCATACTTCGACGCGCACACCATAAAAATCCTCACAAATTATTCACTATAGAAGGCTTTGCAAAAAATGGATACAGCCGGCCGAATGTTACGATGTGAAATAGAGCTATTTGAATACAATATTGAGTTCCACCCGCGGACCGCAATAAAAGCACAAGCCCTAGCTGACATCGTAGTCGAGGCAGCCTACCATGAGGAAGAAATGGAAACAGAGTCGCGGGAAATCACGGTAGATGGTTCAGCCGCACTTACGGGTGCCGGTGCCGGAATCGTAATGACATCCCCGGCAGGTGACAGGTTTGAATACGCAATAAGATTCAAGTTTGCGGCTTCGAATAGCGAAGCAGAATACGAAGCAGCCATCGCAAGTGTAAAAATGTGCCTGTCGGTAGATGCCAAAAGGGTGGAAATGACAATCGACTCCCAACTGGTAGCTAATTAGTTCTCAGGAGAATACGAAACCAAAGAACCATCAATGTAACGATACCTGGAGAAGTTAAAAGATTTAACTCCCATACTAGAAAAGTTCGAGATCACACTGGTGCCAAGAGAACTAAACGCTGATGTAGACAACCTCGCCAAGCTAGCAAGCTCGAAGGAAGTCGGCCTTGATAGGTTTGTAATGATAGAAATCATGCACAGGAGAAGTACAGAGGAAAAAGGAAAGGCAGTACTGGTCATCTCTGCAGGGAGAGAATGGTACGAGGACATTTGGAGGTACAAAACAACAAGCATACTGTCGACTAAGGCAAAAGAAGCAAAGAAAGTAAAAAAAAAAGGACGACTGCTGGTACGTCATATATCAGGGACAATTGTACAAGCGAGCATTTAGTCTAGCCCTATTACGATGTCTTGTACGAGTCAGCCAGATTGATCAAGCAAATGCACCAAGGTTTGCGGAAATATGTGGGGCAAAATGCGTGCGCATTCGGCGCATCACTGATTCATATTCACAAGGGCTACATCTAAGTTTTCACAAGACTCGGAAAATTAAATCATGCATGTCATCAGTGAGGTAATTAATTAACCTTAGATTTGAAATTGAATTTCAACGGCTGTCTGAATATATATAAAAAAAAACTTTTATGTTTACACAACCTCTCACTAATCTCTTTCTCTATTTTATAAAGGAAATTTTGAAGTTATTTTCGTAAATGATCTTTTGATGTCCCTTATAGAATATAGTGTAAAATACTCTCCATCATCAAATTGAATTAATTAAAATAATGTTGTTTTATGACATTGAATTTAATTAATTTAAAAACTAATTATTTAATGCAACTCACCAACTAAGAAAGTCTAATATAAATCATGGATTGATTCATTCAAGCTCTAAAAAGACATAAAAAGAAATTAGTCAGTCAAATTTAATACTACTTATCAAATTTATTTTATTTTTGATTACCAAATTAATTCATTGATAAAAAGTCATACGACATCTACATAAAGATTTGAATCTAACAAATACATAACAATCGAATCAAATAAAAACTTCCTTCACCATAGCTACGATCGTAGTATACTAAACATTATGTATACCCTCTTTTATATTGTTGTGATTTACAACCTTCTTCGACGAGGGGATCTATAGATCTGTTGTAGCCGTGACAAACATGATTTTTGTCTGATTCATCTGATTGTAGTCGAAATCTAGATTGACCTCCTCTTCGATCCAGCACAATCTTTACCAAAGAAACAATCTGAACTAAACTAAACACACAAAACTTAATTAGAATCAAACTTAACTACTTATCAATTATATTAACATTAATTGTAAAATAAAATAAAGAAGCATAAAATAAATTTCGTTAATAAATCAGATTTAGTCACAACAGACAAAAAGTCAAAAAGAACAAGAAAAATTAGTTAGTCAATCAGATTTAATCACAATCAGACACTTAATCACATCCAAGTATAATCCTTATTAATCACAAAGTTTATTTTTTTCCTTTCAATATTTTGTTATGCCACATATTTATATCGTCACAAATAAATCATATTTTAGTTTAAAAATTTTAAACGAAACTCAATGAAACAAGTAACTCTGATATAAAAATATACATCCCCAATTATTTTGATGTCTATTTTTTCTGTAAACAAACTTTGCGAATGATAATTTCTACATAACATAACTTTGGTTTTTTAATATATTTTTAGTTTAGCTTAATATTCCCTCCGTATTTATTTAAGAGATACACTTGGTCGGGCACGGGTATTAAGAAGAATAATTGAATGAAATAAAGTAGTGGGGTTGGGTAGATATTTTAATAATTAAAACAAGTGGGGACCATGTTATTTTAGGGGGTGGGGGGTGGGGTGGGTGTAGATATATTATTTAATTAGATTGTGGGGTTAATAATTTACTAAAAATGGCAAGTGTATCTCTTAAATAAATACGGCCGGAAAAGA